>NC_081557.1:15457163-15639403 GCF_022355385.1 Mustela nigripes
ATGAACTCAGGGTCCTGGGATCGAGTCCCACATCGGGCTCTCTGCTCGGCAGGGAGCCTGCTTCCTTCTCTCTCTCTCTGCCTGCCTCTCAGTGTACTTGTAATTTCTCTCTGTCAAATAAATAAATAAAATCTTTTAAAAAAAAAAAAAAAAGTTGAGAAATTTCCTTAAACTATAAAATTAAATGACACAGCTATGAAAAATAAAAACCAAATATTCAGACAACTGATGAGTTAGTTCAGGAGGAATAATCAGTTTTAGCGAAAACTGAAAGATTAGAGAAAAGAAAATTTACAGGGAAAGAAATATAGAATAAAAGTTTCTTTCTGGTTTCCTTCCCTTCATCATTTTGCTCTTAATCTCCCTTCATTATTTTTCTTTACTGTATAGCACTAACAACCATCTATGATCTTATATAGTAACCCAATTATTTATTTTCTCTGTGACTCAGAATGTAAAATCCTGGAACAGGAAATTCGATTATTTTGCACCCAAATGTAAAACTCTCACCTAGAATTATGCTTGCCACATAATAGCTCAATAAATTTTAATTAGATGAATGAAGAATGTTTGCTCAACAGTAAGTTGTGTCTGAGGGAAAAAAAAAACACCTTTTGTCCCTTTTCTGCTTCCCACTTCTGTTGATACAAAATGAACAAACCTTTTAGAACCACTAAAAGTAAGAAAGAGAGTTTATTATTTGAACCCAGGTTGAAACAGGTGCCTGAGAAACACGTTCTTCACAGGGAAGAAATTGTTCTGGGGAATGGATGGTTTTCATAGACATATGTACTTTTTGCATCTTATAGAAGTTCAAAAGATGATAGATTAATATATAGGCAGGAATCATGGGTTTTATCATAAAGGAATGTAGGTAGTAGGAGAATTGATTGATATTTCAAGGACAAGAGAGTATTCCTTTAGGCTACTCATTCACAAAGCATATGTACAATGCATAAATGGTAGACAATAAATTGGGCTCTTGGTTTGAACAAAGTTTATATACAGTCATGCTGAGTTAGGAAGTAATCTAAAAATGGCTTCCCTTGCGTATTAAACCTTTAGAGAGTTTTCCTTTCATCATTTGTTACACCCTAGAGAATTTGTAATTCTGTTACAAAGCCAACCTTTAGGCTTGTCTTTAGATCTTTAGTATTCTATGGTGCTATTCTTAATGTTTATATGCTCTAGAATATAAGATAAAGAGATTGGCATGTTCGTTGAGTGTCAAGTGAATAATTATTTGGACACTTTTGTAGGTGCCCAGTGCTCAAGTATGTCTTTGAAGGAGAGATCAAGGTAACATTTCAATGCTTAGATTAACATTCAGAATTTCTGTAACTTGAAATCTTTCAAGAGTAGACAGTTTAACAGTAGTGTAGAGGGAGAAAAAATAATTTTCTCTCTACCTTTATAGGGTTTTGGTTGAGGACTCCCTCCCCCATAATAAAAAAGCTAACTAAGAGAAGAAAAACAAACAGAAGTTTAATAACATGTATACTCCTGGTTACATGGGAGATGCCCAGGAAAATGAGTAACTCTCTGATATGGTCCAAGCCACTGATGAGGGAGCAGGAGGCTGGCTGAGGACAAAGCAAGAGCTGGCGCCTTGCACCACCCCCTTCATCCGCTCCCCTCCATAGGTGTAGCATTCCTCAGGCACCCCTGACTGCCATAAAATGATAAATAGTTAACTTGCTGAGATCACAATCCTGCAAGGCAGGAGTCTTCCTTGGTTTGCAAATGTCCTTCAGATTACAACAAAGAAGTTACCTTATCAATAGCCCAATTTCCAAAGACACAGAACTCAGTTCCTCAAGCCCTAATGTCACCCTCCCCTCCATAAAAAAGAAGGAGGCGGAGGTAGAAGGAAAAGTAAATAAAGTTAAATTTCTTCTAAACCTAAATCTCATTAACAAGGATGCTTGATAGCAGGAATGTAACATTCCACCAGACTTCCAATTGTCTTTACTTGATAACAACTAAGCCTTCAATATCCTGATAGTATTCTTTGCCCCAATAGCCCTTCTGAACACCCCTTTGTCCTCACCTACCCAACTCCTGTGTATATAACCAACCACTCCTAACAACCTGGGGCAGCAGCTCTTCCTGCCCACGGGTCCTGTCCCCGTGCTTTAATAAACCACCATTTTGCACCAAAGATGTCTCAAGAATTCTTTCTTGGTCATCGGCTCCGGACCTCAGCCCACCAAACCTCACCTAGGTTCTAGAACTTCATCACCACCACTTTAAATACCATTACCAGCTAATGATAAAAGAAGATGTTGTAGAAGGTCAGGGATTCAGTTATGGAAGGTTATCAGGACAAGCACAATAAGTAAGGGTAAATTTGTGATGCAAATTTAGGTTCTTGTCTTCTCTGTTGACAAGAGTTTCTAGAGATTTAGTCCTTCTCCTTTTCCTAGTACAGAGAGGGAGACAATCTTACACATGGAGATTTCCCTCACAAATGTAAATTTCTTTTACAGAAGGTTAACTTCTTTTTTTTTTTTTTTAAGATTTTATTTATTTGACAGACAGTAGTAGGCAGAGAGGCAGGCAGAGAGAGAGGGGGGGAAGCAGGCTCCCTGCTGAGCAGAGAGCCCAATGTGGGGCTTGATCCCAAGACTCTGGGATCATGACCTGAGCAGAAAGCAGAGGCTTTAACCCACTGAGCCACCCAGGCACCAGCCCCCCCAGACTTCTGATAATAGGTATCAATCCTTGGTAGGAGTTAGCAGAAGTGACTCCATTTTGGACCAGTTCTCTTTGTTTGTTCGTTTTTAACACTATCTTTTAGTCCTGCTAAGTAAATTCATCATTAAATTGACTTATCTGGAAGGTATATGAACCTGAAAGGCTGTACCATTAAGAAATATTTTACCCGGGGCACCTGGATGGCTGAGTGTGTTAAAGCCTCTGCTTTTTTTGAATATTATTGTTAATATTATATATTTATATATATTAATCATATGTAATTATATATTGTTATATGTTAATATTGTTAATTACATATATATATTTTGCTTGTTTGTTGTTTTTAAAAATTGATATAAGTGAGGATTTTAAGAAGATACTACTTGGTCATGTTATAATCCTAATCTGTTTAAGAATTATGACATAGTTCTACCAGTGAGGATTAAATTGATTGTTTGCTTCCAGACTTTTTCAAAAATCCATTTTTGAACACTATATAACTCATTTTACTCTTATCAAAGTGTATATCCCCTTCCCAGAGCAATAGCTAATTTTACTCTCTACTCTTCAAGGCTCACTTCCAAAAAAGCCCTGCTTCAATCTGTCTACTAATCTTCAACTCTTATACACTGATTTAATCAATTCTAATTAAGCCCTTCCTTAAAACCTTTGTAATATCTTACCTTCACACCCCTGTCCCAAACACTACTAATATTCTGCCAAGGTAGGAGGTGAGCACCAGTTTATTTTTAGCAATTGTTCCCTAGAAGCCTGCGTTATTATTTTAATTGCCAATGAGAAAGAAAAATTTGCCAATATATTAAACTATAAATTTTATGATTATTTAGAATTTTTGTTTTATTCTTATAAAATCAGCTGGGTCAGATTCACTTGAACATTGATTTATTATGTATCACTCTTGTACATATAAAAGGGAAAAGCAAGTGAAGTAAATAGGTTAATATATTTTTAAGCATCTTCACATTTAAGATACATCTAGTTTTCAGATATGGAAAGATATAAATAATGTGCCTTTCAGATTTGAAGAGAAGTCTCCCTGAAACTCCCAGTTGCCAATCTGTCTCTCTGTGCACATCAGTTAATCTTGTAAATGCCTCTACAAGAGATCCTGTTCGCCTCCCTCAAAGAGACTCATTTACAATGACAGAGCCTTGAGTCTGGAACAGGGCAATCTTGTCTGAGGAATTCCTGATGGCAAGGCCCATGCTCTCTCAAGCCTTTCACAGAACTGACTTCTTGGAGTCTCACAGTTGTGGGGCGTGCATATTCCACCATCATTCCCTTATTCTGTCAATTCTGGGGAGCTGAAGTAAAAATGTGTTGGACTGTAACCTTCTATATAGTTCCTTTAATGTCAGGAACTGAGAGAAGGTGGGAAGAGGTAAAAGTGAGCATATATGCTTTAATAATTTTGTAATGCAAATCATTATCTTAGGGCGTGATAAGCAGAGGAGGTTTTGCGTAGGGTATGATAAGCAGAGGACAAGAGAAGGTGTCCTTGGCAGGGATAGGAAGAGATGTGAATCACCAAGAGATTTTTCATCTTTCTCACCTTCCTTCCGTAAATATACTTTAAGATAATATCTTATTTTCCTGTCTTCTACTAAGTGCATAAAGAGGTTTTGGAGGCACATTATCTGAATAAGTGTGAATAAATGAATAAATGCCTAGTCTTAAGACTATACTGAAGGCAGACTTACATTTAAAAAGACCCCCAATTGAGGAATCAGTAAAAGCCCACTTTTGGCAAGTTGCTCAAGAGGAGGACCATGATATCATGAGTCAGATATAATCACAAGGTGTGAATACTAAAAACATAAGACTGGGGTTACCCTGTAGAGAATGTAAGTGCGACCCAGAAATAGGCTGAACACCTTTTCCCAACTGTGTATTTTTTGAGATAGTTATTTAATGAATTTTTGAGCATTTTGTTTCATAATGACAGTACTTTGACCTTTGGACAGAATGGGTCTGAGTCGCTTGCAGAGACCAGAAATTGAAAGTTTAATGTGAAGCCTGTGTCCAGCTACAGTCACCAGCATTCCACTTACATGAGGAATATACTGGAGCACTGAAGAAGAGAGAGGTGATAGAAATTTATTGAATATTCAGCAAAAAGAGGATAACTTTTTTCTGTCTAGGCCTTGAAAACAAAGCAGACTCCCTGTTTTCTACTGTTACAGGAGAATGTATAAAAATGAAGAAAATAGGAAAGGTTAGTTAAAGGAAATTCTTTTCTATTCTAAGAGATTCCCTTCAAAGTGGATGTGGAAGTTTCCTTCCCTTGAAGCTCTTTAACAGAGAAATCGTTATCTTCACACATGAAATGCATAATTTCTTTTGGTAGTATAAACACGAAAATTTAGTCTTGTGTAGACTGAAGTCTCTACTGACTCAGGGAAATTACTGACCGGGAAGTCAAAGGATATGACTTTGACAAAGGAGAGGTACCTTCTCCTTAGAAGGGAGTAGTCCTTAGAAAATGTAATAGGAGAGAGGAAGTTAGCAGCCAAGAGGGGAGAAGCAAGAAGAGAATAATAAATAGAAACTAATCAGGATGGAGTTCAAAAAACAAGGATAATTATTGAGTAGAGGAAGAAGCATCAACCATATAAAACAAAAGGAGAGAAAATAATGAAAGGGAGAGAAAAAAAAAAACACTGTTTATGAAAGACCTACAATTCAAATGCATAATGATTAGTAGTCAATGGGCCAAAGCCCTGGTAATCTCCAACTGGAATAGCAAGAGTGAGGTGACATGAGCTCTAGTCACCCTAAGAACATCAAGCATCACAGACCAAGTTAAAGAAGGCAGGAGAGGACAACTAAGGTGCCTGTTCTTTACTGAATGGCTGGAGTAGATGAACTTTTGTTTTGTTTTGTTTGATCTGCCAATACCTTTCTGGAAATCATGCCTCTCCCTTCTAAAATAAATGTGTTTTACTCTTTATTCACTGAGTTCAGTATTAACTCCACCTTTTCTGAAGTCCCTAAACTTAACGCTGACCTGGCCATTTTAAACCCTCTATATTCCTGACTGCATTCCAGGATTGGTGTGTGACTCTAGTCAGTGAAGTCACAAATTTGCAAATGTTTTCACTTGTATTGTTAATCCAGACAACCATGTTTTTTTTCTCTACCTTCTCTGTGTTGGGAGCACATTAGACTTGGAGAGTATATGTATGAACAATGGAAACAAAAAAAAAGAGGGATTTAATGTCATTATATATGACTTTTTTTTAAAAAAAGATTTTATTTATTTGACAGAGAAAGATCACAAGCAGGCAGAGAGGCAGGCAGAGAGAGAGAGGAAGGGAAGCAGGCTCCCCGCTGAGCAGAAAGCCCAATGCGGGGCTCGATCCCAGGACCCTGGAATCATGACCTGAGCCAAAGGCAGAGGCTTTAGCCCTCTGAGCCACTCAGGCGCCCCTATATATGACTTTTGATTCATACCTGAAGTTGTCCTATGTGAGAAATTCAGTGATGTGAGCTGATTTATTCTTTCTCATTTAACTTGAGACAGTGTAGATTCAGTTCTTAAGTTTGCTTTCGGAAGTATACTGACTTAGTGATATTTTGGTGATTAATGGTAATAACATACATGGATAGAAAACGAGAGCTGCTTTACTGAAAGCCTAGTATGTAATGGGTATTTTATTTTCTTCTTCAGGGCTTTGCTCCAGAGTTCACAATTTCTTTTAATGTCTACCATCTAATAAAAATCCTCTTTGAGCCCAATATCCAAACCCATTTCCAGCCTCCACCTAGTTGCTTGTTTTTATGCGTGTACACACACACACACACACACACACACGCCTCAACAGAATTTTCTACATATAATTTCTTCAACTAATAACCTCTTGTTCACATTTGAGCCCACTCCAATTTACTTATACCTTTGCTACTCAGCTCAAGTTTTCTCGTTAATGCAACAAGTACCACCATGCTGACAAACCACAAGTCAACGTCATCATCAGATCCTCTTCTTAACCTCTCAGCTGCACTTAAGTAGTTTTTCATATTTTTCTTAAGGGCAAACTCTTCTACTGAGCTTCCTATGTACCCAATGTATTCTAAGTGCCTCAGGTATATTAGTTCATTTAATCCTCACAACCATACTCTGAGGCTGCTTTACGGAAGAAGAAATTGAGAATCACAAGAGAGGAGATATTTTTCCCATGACCACCCAGCGGCTTGGTGGAGACTGGACTAGGATCCAGACATCTTGGTTGCAATCTGTCCTCTTAAACTTTACATCATGCTTTCCTCTCATTTATCTTATACTAACTTTTTAAAATTTTTATTAATTATATTTTATTACCATATAATGTATTATTAGCCTCAGGGGTACAGGTCTGTGAATCCTCAGGCTTACACACTTCACAGCACTCACTATAGCCCATACCCTCCCCAATGTCCATAACCCAGCCACCCTCTCCACATCCCTCCTCCCTACAGCAACCCTCTGTTTTGTAAGATTAAGAGTATTTTATGGTTTGTCTCCCTCCCAATCCCATATTGTTTCATTTTTTCTTTCCCTACCCCCCCAAACCCCACTCTGCCTCTCAAATTCCTCGTATCAGGGAGATCATATGATAATTGTCTTTCTCTGATTGACTTATTTCACTTTTAAAAAAAATTAAGTAACTATTTACTATTTTTAAAGGATTTTTAAATTAATTTATTTGAGAGAGAGAGAGGATGTGAGAGAGAGAGAGAGAGAGCACACGAGATGTGGGAGGGTTAAAGGGAGAAGCAGACTCCCCATTGAGCAGGGAGCCCAATATGGGACTCAATCCTGGGATCCTGGGATCGTGACCTGAGCTGAAGACAGTGGCTTAACCAACTGAGACACCCAGGTGCCCTTATTTCACTTTTTAAAAACACTTCTGGCATGTTACTAGTTTGCTGATTTTTTTTTTGATCAGATACTCCTTTGTTTTATTCTTTTTTGTTTGTTTGTTTTTCTCTTTTTCTATAGTTGGTCTCTAAATTTTGAAATGCTCCCAAATTCACTTTTAATCATGCTTCTCTGTATAATTTCCTTAGTCAATCTCACCCAGTTTTATACTTAGAATATTAGCAATTTTTTCTTAACTCCCAAATCCATGTCATCATTTTTAAGATAACCTAGAGTGCCAGAGTCATCTTCTCTTTGAAGCATAACATCATAAATACAGCGACATTATGTCTTCAAGCCTACCAACCCCCATCAAAATGAATTATACCAAGCAAGATGTGTTCCTCCCACAGATTTTTCCACCTTTATAAGTGGTAGCATCACCTATTGTGATCTTTAAGCTAAAATACCCAGAGTCATCTTTATTTCCTTTTTCTCATCATTCATAAGCCACCCATTTATCCCATTCCTACCTCCAAAATTAAGATAGACTTCTTTTACTTCTATCTCTAGGGCTACTACATGACTGGTTAACCCCTGACTTTTTGCCAGTCTCCCTACTTCTGTGCTTGTCTCTTGATAATATTTTCTCATTATAGTAGCCAGTGATTTTTAAAAAGAAAATCAAATACGTCACCCACCACTGCTCTCATTAAGCCTCTCGGTAGCTCCCCTTGAATTCAGAATAATATCAAACTCTGTAAGAGGTTCATAAATGCTCTGTCTTTTGCCTCCATCTCCCATCTGATCTCCTTCACTAGTCACTTCATTCGAGGCATACTTATTTCTTTGCTGATCTTCAAATATGTCAAATTTGTTCCACATTCAGACTCTTGACACTTTCTGTGTTTCTCTCTGGATGGCATTTACTCATCTTTCAAGTCCCAGTTCAAATGCGACCTCCTCAGAACTACTTTCCTGAAACACTCTAATTACTCTTTATCAGATAAGCTTATTTGTTTTCTTATTAGTGCCACCACAGTTTGTAATTACATTGTCTATTTATTTGTACTTACTGATTTATTCTCTATCTCCTAAAGACACGAATAAAAGCTCCATGGAGGCAGACATCATCTTTTTCACAATTTTATCTCCTGTACTTATGATAATGCTTGCCACGAAAATAATTACTTTTTAATGAATAAATGAATACACGGATAAAAAGGATTTTATTAAGTTAATGTAATTAACTTTCACAATAGGCCTATGAGACAGAGACCAAGATTCTAAGAGCTTTTTTATTCCCCCCTCCCTTCGTTTTGGTATTTATTTTGACAAGGCATAAATCTCATGAGGGTTAAAGCTGTGACTACAATTCTAGCATAGATAATTTTTCTTACCCACTTCATGATTTTATTTATATGCGTGGGTATATGTATAATCTCTGTAAATGTAGAATTTGCTAGTTTAGGAGGGAGAAATTGTGATACTCTATAGTATGTGTAGCCTAAGTGTGTCTAAGTTTTCCAGTCTTCTGTGGTACCCCATTACTTAAGTATCCAAAAAAACAAGACAAACAGACACAAGCTCAAACTGAGCATCCAAGGTGACCTCCAGAATAAACATAATAGTAATAAAAATTACAATATATTAAGAGTAGCTAACACATACATAGTGTTCACTATGTGTCAAGCATTATTCTAAGAACTGTGTTTGCTTAAGTACTCATACAACTTAAATACAGTCTCTGTGAAATATTTTCAAAGCCTCCGTAGAAAGTGCCAATAAATCTTATCTGCCACCACCTTTTAGTTTGTGTAGATGTTTTAGGTCTTTCTTCAATTTCACTCCCTCTTACCCAACAATTTGCCACATAGTCCTTCAACCATTTTCACATGTTTTCCTTTAAAGCAGTATTATATCTTCCACGTTCTTTTTTTCAAAATGTATAACAAAAGGCTATAAAGACTTAACCAATTTCACTAAAGATCTGGAATACTTAGAAGACAACTAAGAAAAGAGAAGAGAAGAAAACTGGTTAGATACAACTGCTACAAATTCCATTAGCTAAATACACAATACATGGTACATAATAGGTCTCTCTATTATGTATTGGCAAGGCACATCTCTATTCATTTCAGCCTTGGGGGTTTAATTTGCAGGTGATGTGTGAATAAATTGAAATTTAAGGATTATGACTGATTATTTCATGCCACCAGTTAATGGCAGGAGAAACTAAAAAACAAAATATTTTTATAGCAAGGAGGCAGGGTGTTGAGCTCACCTTGTCTACTGAGCTCAGTAAAATATTCCAGTCTTGTAAGGGATTGTATTGCTTAGGATTTAGGGGAAAATATTCAGTTGTACAGATTGACACATCTTGTAACACATAGTTACCCTACAGATCTTAACATTTTTGGAAGGAGACTAAGAAAAGTTTGTACCTGTTTGTACATCACATGGCATTCATAGGGGTCGTACTAAATTCAGGAAGGTTAGACACTTAGGTACAAGCATGAACAATTTGAACAAAGTGTCTGGATGAAAAAATTTGAAGTTTGCTACCTCTTGCTCCTTTATTTCTCATTCAAGAAAATTGCTTGATTCAATGTATAAGCTAGAGATTATTGCTAGCCCATTCCTTAAAAGGAGTTGTTGTCGGAACAGAAATATATACCTTTTAACTATGTCTTTAACATAGTCATCTTAAATACAAATATACACCTCTTCAAACTACTTTGCTTTACAGCTTACTTTATGCCATACCATTTCTTGAGCCTATAAATAAAAAGTATCTTAAGAAAAGCAACATATTTTGAAGCAATTAATGGGTATTGATCATTTGTATTGACATGTGCAAATTTGTGAATTTTATGGCAACCTGGTGTTTTATTCTACATAGACCTAGTCAATGATAAACATGTAATTTAGCTGTTAAAAGAAGAAAAAAAAGAAAGAGAGAAAGAGAGGAAGGAAGGAAAGGAAGAAAGGAGGGACGGAGGAAGGAAGGGAGGGGAAGAGGAAAAATAAAAAAAAGAAAAAGGGAAAGGAGAGAGAGAAAGAAAGAAAGAGCAAGAGACAACTTTAGAAAAATTCAGTTACTTTCTGTAAACCTGATCAAATGCTAACCAAAGCATAAAATGATGATTATTTAAAATGTGATATTGATTACCAAATTTTAGTATATTTTATAATCTTTAACTTCAGGTGAAAACAAAATTTTGACACATGAAACATAAAAAAATTCTGAGGAGTTCCATAGCTGTTGAGAATTCTTACATTCTTCACCAATAGAACCAGATTTAACAGGTTTGGCCATTGTGATTTATAATCACTACAATTCAAGGGCAGCAACTAGACTGATAACATGATCCAAGTCATTCTTTGCAAGATAGGTTTCAATAAATAATTGTGGTTTTATGTTCAAGGAACAGGGTCATTATTTATGGACTTAAAACTTCAGATAAAGGTAGATTTCAGCGGGGCACCTTGGTGTCTCAGTGGGTTAAAGCCTTTGCCTTTGGCTCTGATGGTGATCCCAGGGTCCTAGGATTGAGCCCCACATTGAGCTCTCTGCTTAGCAGGGAGCCTGATTCCCTTCCTCTCTCTCTCTGCCTGCCTCTCTGCCTACTTGTGATCTCCATCTGTCTAATAAATAAATAAAATCTTTTTTTTTAAAAAGGTAGATTTTAGAAATATAAAAAATAAACTTTGAAGTGATTTTTTTTGGGAAATGTTGGGATAAAACTAAAATGCTCACTGGTAATTCAAGTATATAAATAGTTTTTTTAAAAACTAAACTCATTAGTATGTCCATTGGAAGTTGTAACCTTATTATGAAAATCTGATTTATTTGTTCACATTATTTATCTATCTACTTATTTATAATCTTTTATCTGAATTTTTTTTTATAATAACCTAACCTTTGTTTCAATGTATACTTTAAGTTTTCAGGTTTGAGTTAATTCATTGCTAAGTCTTCTAAATTTAAGTTAGACATTCTTTGTAATCATATAGCTTAGACTTCCAAAAGAAGTGAGAATCATGATTATTGTCATTTTAGGAGACTAATTCTATTTTCACAGATCCTTTAGGCCCTGATATATGCTCATTTTAATGCATTTGTTAATTCAAAAATCTTAGGAAGTGTGTACTAGATTAAGCTTCCATGTCTTTTTTTTTTTTTTTTTGGAAAGATGGAAGACTTGGTAATCCCTACTTTAGGGAAATTTATTAAATCAAGAAATATTGTGTGGATGGAGAAATCTTGTTGAATTTGAATGGATTAAAATCCTTTAATGAACATGAATTTGTAATATGATCAAATTAATAGTGGAAAAGAAATAGAATACATTTAAGATGCTGCAAATTGTATTTACCCAAAACATTAGAACTGTTGAAAGTTCTAGAAGCTTAACAGATGGGTATTTCAAATGAAGTTGGCCTCAGCTGAAAGACACATAAGCTTCTTAAAGTTATTGTGCATGTTATGTAATTACAGAATAAATTAAAACAAATATTTTCTTCAAGAATTTAGATTCATGTCTTCTAAAGATACGACTGGAATTTGAAGATATAGAAAATATAGGAAAATATAGATTTTCTTTGGTCAGGTAATAAAAGTGGCGTTCTACTTTGTACATACTAAATACACCAAATAAAAAGGAGCTATTGGCTTAAAAAATATATATGTTTACTCATACTCTAGCTATCAGAAGAAAGAAACTTTGGTATAAGGGAAACAGAACGAGTCTCCCTATCAGAATTGATCTAAGGGCATAATTTTGTTCTGCCATTACCAGCTATGCATTGTTAGGAACAGTTATACCTTCCTTAGACCTACGAAATTAGCTCTAATTTGTCTCAGCAGTCAAGAGGCCAAGAAGTCAGTTTAAATAGGTGGAAGGTAAAAGGGAGATGAGAAGTGTGAGAAGCATTGTATCGCAAGAATCATAACCAATGTCAACAAGAATTCGGTTTGACACTGCCACGGCAAGGATGGATTATCAGTTCTCCCCATGTTCTTGCACAAGACTTGGAGTTACTAGAGACCTCATAATGATTTGTGAACCTTGATCATAAGAGTAAAGAATCTCTACACTACTTTCCACCAAAATTATATAAACTGGGAGTTTCCCAAAAGGGAGATCAAAGAGCTCCCAGGAAGGATGCAGACCAGGGTTGAGTTTTGTAATTGGTAAAATGAGAATTGTAATAATTAGCTAAGATAATTATGGATAATAGTAAAAGCAAATGGACCTATTGCAGAATATGATGCATAATGTGCTTGAGTCTCTATCAGTTAATGGAAAAATGGAGAGAATGATTAAATCTGAGAGCAAGAAACAGTCACTTTATGCAAGGACCATATGGAAGACAAAAAAATTGAATGAATAACTTGTGCTAGAGTTTCATCTTCTCTCTGGTGTGTAGGCTTTACTTTAAATCAAAAGATGATGCAAATCAAGGGGGGTTTGATTATCACAGCATAATATGCCAGATCTGAAGATTTTGTATCAAGCTATTATTCATGAGGCTTTTTTCTTCCAAAGCTGACTTGAGTGCTTCTCTTCATCAAATGGAAAGAGGATGTCAAAAGCACATAAGGTCACCATTACAAAAAGAGTTTCTACTGGCATATGCAAGGTCTTTTTGCTTGGCAATGACAAAATATATAATCCTGTGACAGAGAGAGGAAATCTACTTGTTTGTCCCAAAGCTTATATTTATATGGTCACGGCTTGACTCTGAAGTCATTCTTTGAGCTCATTTGAAATCTCAAGAAGGAATAAATGTCATCTAATGCTGAAATATTATAAAAGCAATTCAATTCAATGTTTATTTATAAATATGACAGGCAGGAAACTTGCATACCTTGTCTAAAGAATTCTTAAAGATGTAGTCATTTCAACCATACTCTATTACCATTTATTTAAATCACCATCATAGGGCTACTATGTAGTAAGACGTTCATATAATGTTCTATAGATTATCTAATTGAACATCTTCAGGTTAAATGCATTGGAAATCTTTATTTAATTCTAATATGAGAATTAGAAGTTGAAGAATATGTTCTTGCCAAAGATCACCCTTTTATGTGGGTATTCAAGTATTCATTCTTTCCATGTATGCCAAAATCTTTTATTAGTAATTTTCTAGCTCATTATCCAAGCTATAGCAGAATTGGAACCCACCGAAACTGTTGAACAATGTCTTGATATCAGGTTAAGTAAGAGTCGTTAGTATTGACAAGTATGGAACTAACATTTATTTATTTATTTATTTGTTTGTTTGTTTGTTTGTTTTTTAAGATTATATTTATTTATTTGTCAGGCAGAGATCATAAGTAGGTGTGGGGGGGAAGCAGGCTCCCCACTGAGCAGAGAGACCGATGCGGGGCTCGATCCCAGCACTCTGAGATCAAGACCTGAGCTGAAGGCAGAGGCTTTAACCCACTGAGATACCCAGGCGCCCCTGGAGCTAACACTTAATTTAGGAATTTAGTTTATATTTCTGCTCTCTGTGTACTTTTGTGCTTGTAGCTTCAGTAGAGATAGAACCAAATGATAATGATTTGGCACTTAAGTAGGGGTTATGAAGATATGAAGCTGGCAAATAATTTAAGTGCTAATAAGTATCTAGGGACATAATTTAGCTCTCAATAAGTACTTGGGGACATTATCTTAAAATACCCTTAATAAGTTAAATGGAACAGTAAAATGTTTGAATCTGTCACTAACTAACGCTGGGTTCAAAAGCAGATAAATGTATTTTTATCTATAACATGTAAGCCTAGTTTCATTTTCTAATAACCACAAATGATGAATAGTCAAAGCACAATGAATGAAATAAACAATTCGATTTGTGGTTCGAGATATAGAAAAGAAGTAGATTCTTAAAGCTTCTAATCATCTTCCCAACTGGTACATTCACCTTGGCATTTAGTCTCTGGTGTGACCTTGTAGGGGGCACGGGCAGCCCACTGAAAATGTTCCATTTTGGCATATTGATTATTTTAAATAAAAGTTACTCAAGGGAGCCTCTGTAAAGAAGGGTTCTGTCTTCCTGAAAGATCCCTCCCTTTACACATCCTTATCACCAGAGGTAGGAAATGGAAGGCTGAGAATGTTGTATGTATAAAAACCTTTTTTTTTTTTTTTAAAGTAATTTACTGCCCAAAACCAAATGCTGTTTAGAATTCCTTACTAACTGAAGCTCTCAAAGTGCAGGTTTTTTTGTCCTGTCAATTTCTTATAGATTTATTGTCTGTCTGAAAAATAGAAAAACTGCCTGCCTTGGTCATTTCTTTAGGTTTCAATTTCATCATTGGGCCTTTATACACACATAATAAAACTTTTCTTCTCCTTGTAATGTTTCATGTAAATTTAATTCTTAGTCCAGGCAGAAGAATTTTGGACTGAGGAAAATTTCTTCCTCCCCTTCAACACAGAAGCTCAGATCTTGCTGGGTTCAAATAAAATTTTGATTTTTGAGTAGGAGAGAGAAGAATAAGGAAGGATAACTCAATTGCAAGAGGGAGCTTAATGCCAATTCTAATAAACATTTCTAAAATAGTATTAAACCTAAAATAGTATTAGACTTAAAGATTATATAGACTTTTGACTTCAGATGTACTGAAACAAAAATGAGTGGTTATAATAAATAATCCTTCCCTGATGTAAAAGGCTGAGCAGTCAAGTGCATTGGTGGTGTGAGATGCATCAATATTTAATCAATATTTAATATAGTTCAACTAATTTGTGTCCAAACTTTGCAAGGTATTTTGTGAGTAGAGTAGAAGAAAAGATAAATACCTTTTTTTAAATTATGCTTTTTTTTTTTTTACATACTTCTCTATGGTCTCCTTTCTACAACACTTAGTTCATTTTTATATTTATATATTCACTGACTATAATTGCATCCTTAGAATATATATGTTTGCAAGGCTAGATCAAAGAAGTTAGTCAGTTATGTGGCTTATAAAAGACCAAATACCAACTAACTGCTACAGCAGGAGAGAACAAGAAAGGGAATTTTATCATTCTTCTATTGATACCCTAAAACCAGGATATTCCTTTCATAATCCTTTCTTCTTCAAAGAGTTGTAGCTGTATAAGGAATCTTTGACAGAAGATCACATTTGCGGTAAACATTTTCAAATTTAAAAATTAATTATTAAAAATAAATTACGGGCTTCTGAAAGTTTTAATATTAATTACATATAATTGTGATTTAATATTAATGATAGAATAGTTGGCAGACTTGTCTCTATTTTGTAAAAGAAGCTATTAGTTTTTCATACTTGTACACATTACTTGGTACTAGTATCCTCTTTATGCTCTGCAAAATATATATGTGTATATTTTTTTCATTCATTCATTTATTAAGTATCTAAAAGAAATTGGCACTTACTAGAATCGAGGCAGTGTAAAATTGTCATGTATTTTGTTTATTTTTCTAGTTCATGTCAGTTTTAAATGATACCGAAATAAGTCAATTTAAGTCTGTATTCTTTTTTTATTTTTAAAGATTTGTTTGTTTATTTATTTGAGAAATAGAGAGAGCATGAGCAGGAGGGGCAGAGGAAGAGAGAGAGAGAGAGAGAATCTCAAGCAGACTCCCTGCTAAGCATGAAGCAGACTTAGGCTCAATCTCACAAGTCTGAGACCAGGGCCCTGAGATCATGACCTGAGCCAAAAGCAAGAGTCAGAAGCTTAACCCAATGCACTACTCAGGTGCCCCTAAGTTGGTATTCTTAAACTAGAGAAAATCATCAGCTTAATCAAATAATCAGTCTATTAGTTAAATGAAACTTTCATTCAGCATTTATTAAATGCTGCATATGCAGGAACCATATATGCATCTACCTGATTGTTGCATAGGACTAAATGAAATAGTCTATATTTTGAAGATGAGCAAGACATACAGGAATGTAAAACAAATATGAGTTACTTAAAAAACAATTCATTTTATAACGAAATATAGCAATTTCAGGGTTCCTATCAGAGGCTAAGTTTTATAGACAAAAGTAAATTCTTCAATTTCTTCTTGAGAGAAAGAAATACAATTAAGTACCTAAACTACTTCTACAGAATAAAAATAGTACAGTCTAAGGAAGTTCTTATCTTGATAACATTTATGGGAAACATCCGCCACCTTCAATTTGCTTAAATTATGCAGATACAGTATGGAAGAAGCCTCGATTTGTTGAAGTCCCTCCTTTGTTTAATATACATCTATCAGTATGCTGGCGCACGTGTAGACTTTTGACTTCAGATGTACTGAAACAAAAATGAGTGGTTATAATAAATAATCCTTCCCTGATGTAAAAGGCTGAGCAGTCAAGTGCATTGGCGGTGTGAGATGCATCAAACACGAGAAATGCCAAAATGGCAGGAAAGGAAAACAAACAAGCCCAAGAGCATGAATCAAGATGATAACAGTAAGTAGGGTGGAAAGGTTTCCCCAAGTACTAAATAACAAGTTTTTTAAGGCTCTCCTGAGGCATCTATCTTCTCAGAGAGATATTTTATGTGAACCCAGATTTCCAATGAAACAGTAGCTCCAAGAATCTCCCTTCCCATGCCCCTTTGGCTCCTTATTCCAATTCTTATTAATGACTTAAACAATAGCCAGTCTTTTTTTCTATGGTTGACTCATACTTTTGTGCATCACTTTAATGCATGTATCATTGTATCAAATATACTCTTGTAATTTCATAGATGAAGAAACTGAAACTTATATATATTTAGTAATTTATTCCAAAGCCCAAAGCATCCAAATTGTGGAGATGGAATTTAAACCCAGCTATGAACAGCCTTGGGAATTAACGCTCTAAAATCCCTTGCTATGTTTCCTTCTTTCACAAACAGAAGGTTCTTTTTGCCTCTCGGCTCCAAGTACAGCTCACTAAAACCAGTATAAAAAGGAATGCTTTCAGAATGCAGCATCAAATTCACTCCTGACAACTCATCTTAATTTTGAACATAGCAAACATTTTGTAAAAGTTATATATAATTTAAAATTAGAAGCTGGAAGCTTGTGTCTCTAACACTAATTAATATTATTTTATTGGAGAAATTTCTTGGTATTCTGAAGCCTGACTTTTCACATCTACAATATAAAAATGATATTCACCTTAAAAAGTAGTATTCAAAGGTAGTATTAAATAAAATAGTTTGAAAAAAAAATCACTGTGCATCTGCAAGTTATTTGATATAAACTATCAAGTAGCCCATAGTCTATGTTTGCTTAGACCTTTCTCCATGTAGAGTGCAAAGGGAAATTGATTTTAATTAGTGTACTCTTAAAAGAGACAAAATTGTTTTCATCTTATGGGCTATTCTATTTCCCAGATCTATAATCATGGACTGTATATCTTCCTTTGTTAAGTGCCTTTAAGTGTTTTGTGCCAATTTTTATTGAGTTGTTGTATTTTGAATGATTTATAGATTACATATATGAAAAACATATTTTATCGTATGTAAATGTATCTAAAAATTATTTTAAAATATATCCTTTATGATATATATATGATTTCTCATACAAGAGTCATCTTTTTTCTTTTTTGTCAGATATATATAGCATAAATATTTTTCTTCATCTGTTACTCTTTTAAATGTGTCCTTTGATAAAAGTTCTTAATGTGTTAACATCAATTACATACTTTTTCTTTTGTTATTTATGCTTTTATGTGTTTAGAAGTCTTTGCCTATCTATAGATGATAAATATATTTTTCTTTTAGAAGCTTTATACTTTTTGATTTTTACATTTAGGTCTATGATTCATCTCATAGATTTTTCTGTGGACAGTATGAGAAAGTGTTCAGTTTTATTTTATTTTTTTTCATATATACAGCTAATAATTCCAGAACCATTTAAAGTGTACTCTTTTCTCTTCTGCCCAGCTGATCCCTCTGCCTATGGCAGGCTCACTCTTCTGTTAATGTACCCACTCAACAAATGCCTCTCAGAGGTGACAGATCTCTGTTCCTCTGGGAAGAGATCATTGCTCTCTGCAGTTTAGTTTCCTTAGACAACATTATGTCCATAGCTCTCTGAAATCTTTAAAATAATGAGCACTTTATTTGTGTGTGTGTGTGTATGGGGGGTTATTAGTTGTTACAGGAGAATTTATGTTTAAATACACATCAAATGATTTTTTTTAATTTTTAACATTTTCCTAGTGTTTTAGAGAACTGTAATGAGAAGATGTGTCAGGGGGTCTATTCCACCATCTCACTGGAAACAAAAGGCCATCTCATGCTCTCTAATATCATGATTCTTTGAGCTCCTGCTCACAACTCCATGTCCTAATGCTCAAAAACTGAGGGCTTCAATAAGTAACTAAACAGAACTTGAAATATCATCTGAACACTGGTGACTTAAAGATCATAAGAGTCTGAATTTCTAGCCGTCTGAAAGTCTGTATTTTATTTTGTAGGGGACCCAAAATTATTATATTTATATATTATTAATTTTTTTTTTAGCTCTAGGAAAAGTAAGCCAAGTAATAGCTTGAACCTATTGATGGTCATGCATAGTTCCAGAATTACCTTCCATCTAATTTTCCGGAAAGGTAAAAACAAAGTATTATTCAGCGAGCTAAATTCTCAGCAGGGAAACAAATTTTTAATCTGGTTGCCATGGTAATTCCATCCTTGTATGCAATTCTCACTCAACTTGGCTTGATGGCATTTGGGCTGAGTAATGAAATGGGAGGAAAGGACTGATGACTTTACGTTGAAAATATCCACAATGAGAAGTACACATATTTCATTCCTTCCTTCTACTCTCCCCTCATTTTTTTTTTTTTGCCTTTTTCCAAAGGTTATTATTCTCACAATGAGACTAAAAATTCTAGTGGATGGAGCCATTTAGGTGCTTTCACATCAATACTAATAGCAGGTCAGGGGAGTATATTGACAGAGTTAAATCCTGGACACTGATCATTTATAGGCCACATCTAGTAGTTTGTCCACATCTTTCTACCTTGAGTTAGTTGTGGTCAATTTTATTGTATAAGGCTGTATTTCACGTCAGAATTAAAGCATTCACCTAATCTACTCCATCCTAAGGATACGTAAATATATGGTCTTGCAAATTTGATGTGAATACTTAAAATGAATACTTTCAGTATTTTCCCAGAGAATCAGCATAACCTATGGAATATATATTAAATTGCTCCCCCAGCAGTGAAATCCTGCCATATGGAGTAGAGAATGTGGCACAGATGGTTATGGTGTGTATAAACATGTGAAGAAACTAAATGATCACCCAAACATAGATCAAAGGACATTGTAATACAAATTTTGGTTACTATCTGTGCATGGTCTTTGCCATGGTCTTTCCCTTCTAATACACATTCTTTTTGTGTACATAGAAAAGTAATAATTCCATACATGCCTTATGATGTTGATATAAGGCTTAACAGAAACATGTCTGTGAAAGGTAACAAATTCAACAAATTAGTTTTCTTCTTACTGTAGATACATAGATGACTACAATGTTACGCACCACTGTATTTTTTGCAGTTCCTAACACTCAACTCCCCAAACACTCTGTGTGGAGGAATTCTTTGTGTAATTGAGTAAGTAGGTGAGAGAGGCGGCTTGTGCCAAGGCAACGTCTAACACACACACACTGAAATTATTCTTCTAAAAACTGCTCTGAATGTGTGCTACTGGTTTCTACCCTCAGCATCACAGACTTCACCAAAATCGTCAGTTTGGATTCATTCCAGTTAGCTATATTTTACTGACTAGAGGGCTTCTTTAATTATAACCATATATGGTAACCAAAAGCTTGACTGATGACAACTAAATCCATACTAAGGAATAAGAACCACCCAAATGTAATTCTAGAATTGATTCTAAATATATTAAATAAATTATAAATATTACATGACTTCTAATATAAAGTTCTCATCTTTTTTCTTTAATGAACTTATACAACTTTACTAGAGTTGTTAAAGGGGGATTTGAGGGTTATGTGTTGGTTTTTTTTTCCCCCTAAGATTTTATTTATTTATTTGACAGAGATCACAAATAGGCTGAGAGGCTGGCAGAGAGAGAAAGGAGGAAGCAGGCGCCCTGCTGAGCCAAGAGCCTGATATGGGGCTCAATCCCAGAACCCTGGGTCATGACCTGAGCCAAAAGCAGAGCCTTTAACCCACTGAGCCACCCAGGCACCCCATGTGTTGCTTTTCTAATTCAGTTTCCATTCTTCTAGCTTCCACTTATTTCTGTTCCAGATAGTTCTTGTACCATTCACTCCACACTGGAATAGATTGTTCTCTTTTCTTGAGGTCTTGAGGAAGGGTTTTATTCTTTTATTTATTGTGAATTTCTATGAAGATCTTGTCTCTTCAGTATGCTCTGTAGAATGTCCGCTGATGATTTGCTAAATCTGGGAGAGATTTCTCTCTTCTTCCAGTGCTCTGAGCTGCATGTTCCTTACATTTCTGTATTATGTTGAGACACAATATATTGTGTTCCTTGTGTCCAGAAAAGTCATCTGCACATTCAGATTTAAGATGAAAAGTTGTCCCTTGTATTTTTTTTTTAGCACCAAAGAAGCATCTCTTGATAGCAGTATGTCTTGTATTGATTTTCAATTTAGTAGTTTATGCCCACCATGGTATGAGGTCTATCACCTCCTAGAAGCATGTTGAAGAATGAGCAGACACACTATTCATATGGTAAATTAAAGAATAAAAAAATAAGTGTAGGTGTCTCAATCTCAACATTCTCTTTTTTCTCCCAATCTTAAAAGTGGTTCCTCTACATTTAACTCTATTTCTCTACAAATTCTTTCTTAGCAACTCTTAGACTTATAAGTAATACACCAAAGTAACCTGATGTTTTTCCATTTCTGTTTCTGATTTCTACTGTTTAACTCAAGTGGAATCCATTGGATGCATCCACAATAATCCCCTGATGAAGTTCCCAATCAAACATATTCCTTACATGTTTCTTCTCCATACATATCATTCTCAGTTCCCTACTTTGGCTACCTTAAGTTAGTTTCCCAGGAACCTAGACTCTAGAACTTCAAGCAACTTTCATTTCTCTCCATGCTATTATTTATTTGGTATGCAGTTCTACTGCAAAAATACTTCTCCTATTTCCTTTCTTCCATTTTGTTGCTACTGCTTTCTTCTATATCCTTGTAACATTGTCTTAGAACCTTTAATTTCTTCCTAACCTCTTGCCTTGCTTCTGGAATGTATTATTTTTATCTCATATAATATGTTTCTGTAAAATTTCAATTCCAAGATACTATTATTACATTTTACTCTTTCTGAAAAATATGAAGCGACCTGTCATTATCAATATAGGGGACAGCAAAAATTTTCTTTAAAGTTCCAGATAGATGGAGCACGTGGGTGGTTCAGTCGGTTAAACATCTGCCTTTGGTTTATGTTATGATCTTGGGGTCCCTGGGATCAAGTCCCATGTTGACCTCCTGTTCAGCCAGGACACTGTTTCTCCCTGTCCCTGTCCCTCCTCCTGCTTGTACTCTCTCTCTGTCAAATGAAGAAGTAAAACCTTTTGAAAGAATTAAAATATGGGCGCCTGGGTGGCTCAGTGGGTTAAGCCTCTGCCTTAAGGTCATTGTCCCAGGGTCCTGGGATTGAGCCCTGCATCAGGCTCTCCACTCAACCGGGACCTGCTTCACCCTCCCCACTGCCTGTTCCTCTGCCTACTTGTGATCTCTCTCTCTGTCAAATAAATAAATAAATAAAATCTTTAAAAAAAAATAAAATAAAAATAGAGTTCCAGATAGTAAATAGTTTAAGTTTTGCAATATATACCTAGTTTTTGTTACAACTGTCCAAATCTACCATTGCAGTGCAAAGGCAGCTGTAGATAATTTCTAAATTAATAGACATGCATATATTCCAAAGGAATTTTATTCATAAAAACAAGAAAGGAAGATGTGACTTGTGAATAAGTTTGCTGATCTCTGCTATAGCATTGGTTTTCAAATATTTTTCCAACCAAAATATCTTATAGTAACCTTGGATGATCTAGATATTTTTTAAAAAGTTTCTGGTGGTACTTTTATATTTAATGTATATGTAAGTGAGTATTTCATTTCTGTCCAATATATATTTTAAATTATTTACTATAAAGTAAAATTGATGATTGAGGCACATGTGGAATATATAATAATTGGCTTCTCTTATACCTAGGATGTTCAGGGATACGGGTTCTTCATTTTGAGAAGTATTGGCCTGAAGGATTAAAGCCTGACTTTTTATCCTGTCTCTCAATAGCTTTCATGCCTTTTCTATAGTCACCCTTTTAAATATCTCCCTTCCCATTTCTAGTTTTCCCATCTGACCTTCACATATCTTCTTTTCTCTGTCTGGATCATCCCTGTAATACCTTTATACTGTTTTTGTAGGGGGTTTAAAATTTTATTTTTAATTTTCATTTACTTATTCTTAAAGAGGGAGAGAAAGAGAAGGGAGGGGGGAGAGGCAGAGGGAGAGAAAGAATTTTAAGCAGGCCCCCCATTCAGTGTGAAGCCCAATGTGGGGCTTGATTTCCTGACCCTATCATGATCCTGAGCCAAAATCAAGAGTTGGACTCTTAATCAACGGAGCTGCCCAGGCGCCCAATACCTTTATACTGTCTTTTAAGTGCATCTTTGTTGTATCTTTCCAAAGCTGTCTCTGAATCACCCGAGAGAGAGATTCATCCACATATGAAATACGATGGGCATTATATATATGTCTCTTTTAATACATTGTGCTCTATAGCATCTCCTTAATTAGACCATACGATCCTAAGGAAGGGCAGGGTTTGTAGATAGTTCATTTTTAAGCCATCCCAAACCCCACCAGTGTTTTGTGCAGAAATAAGACGTCCTAACTATTTATTTTTTAAGTGGAAGTAAATATGGTTTGTTCTGAAATAAACGATGTCTACATTGTGGGTTCCTTTCCCATCAATGACAGGACTATCAAGATGAAAGCCGGTTTATATAGGATCTTTTTTTATTCCTTTTTTCTCATTTAATCAACAAATATTTATAAATATCCATAGGATTTTAGGTACTGTTCTAGACACGAGTTTAATGAATAGACCAATAAGGACTTTGCTTTCAGAGATGACATTGTAGTGACTGGGGTTTGGTAGGAAAGAGAAAATCATACCTGCGCATATAACCTCAGGCAGAAATGTATTTATAATGATGAGCAATAACTGATGCTGTATTATGGACAGTGACTGGGTGGATGTCTCCTTCAGACTGAGTGACTATAGAAGTCTTCTCTAAGGCAATGATAGCTGATCTAAGACCTGTAAAATAAGGAGAAATGAGATATTCAAAGTTTTGCAAAAAGAGGATTCTAGGAAAAGAAAACAAGTGAGAATGAGCATACTATATTGGAGGACTAGTGTACCTGGAGGGTTATCTGGGAAAGAATATATTTATATGTTCTTTGCCTTTGGAGACATGTCTTGAAAGAAGTTGCTGTGGCCAATGTCGAAGAGGTTACTGCCTATGTTCTCCTCTAGGATTTTGATAGATTTCTCTCTCATGTTGAGGTCTTTTATCCATTTTGAGTTTATCTTTGTGTATGTTGTGAGAAAATGGTCGTGTTTCATTCTTTTATACATAACTGTCCAATTTTCCCAGCACCATTTATTGAAGAGACTGTCTTTTTTCCACTGGATTTTTTTTTTCCTGCTTTGTCGATTATTTGACTGTAGATTTGAGGGTCCATATTTAGGCTCTTTACCCTGTTCCATTGGTCTATGTGTCTGTTTTTGTGTCAGTACCATGCTGTCTTGGTGATCACAGTCTTGTAGTCAGCTTTGTAGTCAGGCGACATGATGCCCCAGCTTTGTTTTTCAACATTTCCTTAGCTAGTTGGGGTCTTTTATGGTTCCAAACAAATTTTAGGATTATTTGTTCAAGCACTTTGAAAAATACCAGTGGAATTTTGATCTGGATGGCATTGATGAGTATTTTATAGTTTTCTGAGTATAGATTCTTTGCCTCTTTGGTTAGGTTTATTCCTAGGTATCTTATGGTTTAGGGTGCAATTATAATTGCGATTGACTCCTTAATTTCTCTTTCTTCTGTCTTGTTGTTGGTATAAAAAAATGCAACTGATTTTTGTGCCTTGATTTTATATCCTGACACTTTACTGAATTCCTGTACAAGTTCTAGCAGATTTTGAGTGGAGTCTTTTGGGTTTTCTACATAAAGTATTATATCATTTGCAAAGAGTGATAGTATGACTTCTTCTATGCTGATTTGGATGCCTTTAATTTCTTTTTGTTGTCTGATTGCTGAGACTAGGACTTCTAGTACTATGTTGAATAGCAGTGGTGATAATGGACATCCCTACCATGTTCCTGACCTTAGCAGAAAAGCTCTCAGTTTTTCTCCATTGAGAATGATATTCGTGGTGGGTTTTTCATAGATGGCTTTGATGATATTGAGGTATGTGCCTTCTATTCCTACACTTTGAAGAGTTTTGATCAGGAAGGGATGCTGTACTTTGTCAAATGCTTTTTGAGCATCTATTGAGAGTATCATATGATTCTTCTTCTTTCTTTTATCAATGTATTGTATCACATTGATTGATTTATGGATGTTGAACCAACCATGCAGCCCTGGAATAAATCCCACTTGGTCATGGTGAGTAATCCTTTTAATGTACAATTGTATCCTATTGGCTAGTATTTTGGTGAGAATTTTCCCATCTGTGTTCATCAAGGATATTGGTCTGTAATTCTCTTTTTTGATGGAATCCTTGTCTGGTTTTGGGATCAAGGTGATGCTGGCCTCATAAAATGAGTTTGGGAGTTTTCCTTCCATTTCTATTTTTTGGAACAGTTTCAGAAGAATAGGAATTAATTCTTCTTTAAATGTTTGGTAGAATTCCCCTAGGGAGTTGTCTAGCCCAGGGCTCTTGTTTGTTGGGAGATTTTTGATGACTGCTTCAATCTCCTTGCTGGTTATGGGTCTGTTCAGGTTTTCTATTTCTTCCTGGTTCAGTTGTGGTAGTTTATATGTCTCTAGGAATGCATCCATTTCTTCCAGATTGTCAAATTTGCTGCCGTATAGTTGCTCATAAGATGTTCTTATAATTGTTTGTATTTCTTTGGTGTTGCTTGTGATCTCTCCTCTTTAGTTCATGATTTTATTTATTTGGGTCCTTTCTCTTTTCTTTTTGATAAGTCAGGGATGTATCAATCTCATTAATTCTTTCAAAAAACCAGCTCCTAGTTTCATTGATTTGTTCTCTTGATCAGTATGGCATTGAAAGTATAGATAGCTTTGAGCAGTATAGACTTTTTTTTTTTAAGATTTTATTTATTTATTTGACAGGTAGAGATCACAAGTAGGCAGAGAGGCAGATAGAGAGAGAGGGGGAAGTAGGCTCCCTGCGGAGCAGAGAGCCCAATGCGGGGCTCAATCCCAGGACCCTGGGACCACAACCTGAACCAAAGACAAGGGCTTTAACTCACTGAGCCACCCAGGCACCCCTAGTATAGACATTTTAACAATGTTTATTCTTCCAATCCTTGGGCTTGGAATACTTTTCCATCTTTTTGTGTCTTCTTCAATTTCTTTCATGGGTGTTCTGTAGTTCTTCGAATACAGATCCTTTACCTCTTGGTGAGGTTTATTCAAGGTATCTTATGGTTCTTGGTGCTATAGTAAATAGAATCAATTCTCTAATTTCCCTTTCTATATTTTCATTGTTAATGTATAAGAAAGGAACTGATTTCTGTGCTTCGATTTTGTATCCTGCCACATTACTGAATTGCTATATGAATTCTAGTAGTTTGGATATGGTCCATATATACAATGAAATATTATGCAGCCATCAGAAAGGATAAATATCCAACTTTTGTATCAACATGGATGGTACTAGAGGTGATTATGCTGAGTGAAAGAAGTCAAGAAGAGAAAGTCAATTATTATATGGTTTCATTTACTTGTAGAGCATAAGGAATAACATGGAGGACATTCGGAGAAGGAAAGGAGAAGTGAGTTGGAGTGAATCGGAGGGAGAGATGAAGCATGAAAGACTGTGGACTCTGAGAAACAAACTGAGGGTTTTGGAAGGGAGGGATAGGGGGATGAGTGAGCCTGGTGATGGGTACTAAGGAGGGCATGTATTGCATGGAGCACTGAGTGTGGTACATAAACAATGAATCTTGGAACACTGAAAAAGATAAAATTAAATTAGGATGTTTAAAAAGATGAATATATATATTCATATATATATATATATATATATATATATATATACACAAATATATTTTTTCAGGATATATACTTGGGATATATATTCATTCTGAAATGAAAGAGATACCATAAAGGGATTTCAGCCTCACAGACAAAATGTTCAAAATAGATACTATAGTAATAAGTATGGGGTAGCAGTCTAGTAAATCATCAAGTTGAGTAAACAGAGAAGAGAAAGCAATTTTTTTTTTTCCTATGGGGGTATCATCACTAGGAAGAACTGCAGGAGATGGCCTTGGTTTGGGATTCAAATGGCTTTAGCTATAGGAATAAGGGTAATACAGACTTGGAATTAGGAAGACACAGTATTTTGCACACCTAGTTATCTAAAGAGATTAACTCTGAATGGGCATCTTAGTATCATTGGGTAGTTCAAAATTAGGTCACTCAGGAAAGCATCTTATATATGGGCAGAGTTCCTTCAAACTCTCAGTAGGAACCAGTCCAGCTCTACTAGGGACTAGAAGACCTGCTAGGATTTTTGTTTTGTTTTGTTTTGTTTTCAGGGATCATTTCTATAGTTTGTTTTGTTTTGCTTTCCCCTCTTTATCTTTAATGTTGATGATTCAGGGTGATCCAAAAGCTATCAAAGTTCCCTGTTGGTGTTCAGCACACATCAAATAGTAATGAGAGGATACTTGAAGGTGACATCTTTCTAATCCAGTTCACAGAGACAAGTTTGTTCTTGCAATAGCACACCATGAAACTTTAATAATTTAATAACTTTGTAAAGAAAGTATTTATCTATCACCAGAGTTCTATCTGTCTCTTTCCCTGACATCTCCTTTGGGACTTGCAGGAAATTTATGCTTATTCTAAAGTCAAAATGTGTTCTAAGATAATTCCATGCAGAGAGTAGTAAGGGTGTTTGTTGTGATTCTCTGAAAAGGAGTGACTTCTAAGAAGGGAGTGAGAGTGTAGGGCTCATGGTAAACTTTCTTCTCCCAGAAATCTGTACGTTTCTTGCTGTTTCTGAGGATAGTGCAAAAGTATGGGGGTAATGATAAACTTTCCTGTTATGAGTAAGTGGGTCAAATGGAAAGAGAATTATTATCAACAACTACTATAGGAAAGCAGATTTCATTATAATCTTACAACCAACTAATCTAGAATTTATGAGATCTGATTATCTTGCTGCTAAAGAGCATGCTTCTCTAACCATCTAAACTAGGAGCTGCTGGAGCAAAATAAATCTGTGCTCTTGTTCATGGAGGAAAGAATATGCATTATCATTTTTGTTTGATTGTTTAAGGAAATTGAGAATCATATAGATAAAAGGCTGTATACTAAAAATTGTGTTATATTAATATAAAACTACAGAACCTCAAATCCACAATTAAGAAGAGATTTCTGTATTTCCTATAAAGGGAAACTAATGTTCTGGCTTTATTCCCTGGGGCTTCCATGTCTAGACATATGGTTCTAAGTATAAAAATAAATGCACACATATGTATATAATATATACTGTATATACATTATATGTAACATAGATACATATGTATAATGATTCAGTGTCTTATAGTAACAACAATAAAAGAAGTGGAGAAAAATTTAGTCCATTAGATTTTTTTCCCTTGATAAACATTTACTAAGTATTTTTAAAGTAGCAGATACCATATTAGATGCCAAAATACTAAGATGTTTAAAAAATAGTTTCTGCCTTAAGGGATCTCATAGTTTACCAAATACAAACTTTTATTACAATTGTAATATAGAATAGTGTGGACTATGGTGGGTATCTGAAGGAAGTGTCCTAGAAAGAAAAATAAACTTATTGGCAACTGGATCCCCATTTTTTTTATTTATTTGTTTTTATGGTTTGTGCTCTTTCTGTCCTATGAAATATTTGCCTAATCCAAACTTGTAAGGATTTTCACCTACATTTTATTCTAGAAGTTATATAGTTTTAGCACTTAAAGGTAGGCATATGACCTATTTCATTTTAATAAATGTATATAGTATAAGGTAAAAGTCGAGACTTGATTTTTGCACATCGATATCCAATTATTTCAACATCATTCTCTAAAAAGACCACATCCCCCCCCCCCCACTGAATTCTCTTGTCCCTTTGGCAAAACTCAATTGACCATCCACGTAGATAACTCAGTTTTTAAATATGTCTTATGTAGGGATGTCTAGTCTCTTCCAGGGAGCCACAGGAGTCTCTACTTATCTACCTGTCCATGGCCTGGATGGCATTTTTCTCATTTGGGATATGTGATAAAGCATTTTATACCTGAGACATGCAAAGAGGCTTAATACATGAGCAATGTAGGTTGAGTGTTTATTTGGTCACAGTGGGGAGAAGGTTGGGGGCAGAGCAGGTAATTGTTTGTACTTTAAAAAATAATTGAATCTGTCACTATGATATTTTGGATTTCAAAGGTTAAAAGACCTTAAATTATGTTTGATCACCAAGCAAATTGTCACTTGTTCATCACCATGGGGTGCTGATAATGCTGGTTGGCCATCTGGCCCTTATTTCAAATGCCAGGAAGCAGTCATTTGGCAGGGCTGAAGCTAGGAGAATTTTAGTTATAGTGAAAGGCAAACTGGACATTCTTTCTCAGTTTGAAGCCATGAATTATACAGTTTAACTTCAGAACTCAGACTGGGAAAATAAGGAAATGTTTTATCTTTTTTTGTCAACTTTGACTTCTCAGTAAACATACTTAAACCACTTAGAGTTTACATATTGGTGATTCACAGACCTGTACCCCTGGGGATAAAAATATATGTTTATAAAAAATAAAAAATTAAAAATTAAAAAAAAAAAAGAAATGCAAATTGAATTGGGGTCTGGTTTGTTTTTTTGTTGGTGGTGGTTTTTTTTGTTGTTGTTGTTTACTTTTTTTGTCTTTTTCCCCCCTAAATTTTTTAAGTTAGCTCTTCAAAGTTGTATATGCATGGTATAAATTTCTCATTTGAATGCAAATGAAAATATGCTCTATTATATCTAAAGGCATTACCTTCGTATCAAAGAGCTATTACGGAATTATTTTTAAAACATTCTAACAGAAGAGTTCTGCAGTTCTGGGACAAATTAATTGTTATTTGGTCCAAAAATATTACTCAAGTCCCACTGATTCTTTTGAAAATTTGGATATTCTAACTTTGTACTTTGGACACCATAGAAGCTTAGGATTGTAGAGGCCAAGATCAGCAGCTCTGAAAAAGAAATGGAATGCATATCCTTGGCTGTCCAAAAAGTCAAAACCATCTTCAAAATAAAAAATAGGATTGTCTCTATTTTTTTAATATAATTTTTTATTTTTTATAAACATATACTTTTATCCCCAGGGGTACAGGACTGTGAGTCACCAGGTTTACACACTTCACAGCACTCACCAAAACACATACCCTCCCCAATGTCCATAATACTACCCCCTTCTCCCAAACCCCCTCCCCCAACAACCCTCAGTTTGTTTTGTGAGATTAAGAGTCACTTATGTCTCTATTTTTCTATCGAAAATTCTCTAGTGCTTTTTAAGGAAAGCTGAGATCCTTTGATATTTCCCTTAGATACTTCCCTACAAAAATTCTGGGTATTCCCCACTCTCGGTGAAATAAAATCTGAACTTCTAAGTTTGTCATTCAGATTTCTCTATGATCTGGTTCCACCATCCCCTGCAACCATTTTACTTTCCAAGTCCAGACTTTACAAATCTCCCATACTAAAAACCTTACAGGGTGCTATGATCTTATTTTAGGCCACCCATTTTCCTAATTCAATATTATCATATGTCTAGTAATACTTTTTGTGTGTTGGATCTATGTGGCTAAATCTTAAAAGACCAAAATCTAACAAAACTAATCTGAAATGGAAACTGACCCAGAATGACTAGTTCTTTAATTTCAACAACAATTGATCTTAGGAGTCCACTTTTCTTATAGCATTTATTTAATTCACTCTTGATATATCTACTTGGATATACCTATACTTTTTCATCCATATTTTGAGAGCATGATCCATAGCTCAACTAGCTGTGGATTAAAACCTACCTCAGAGTCTTGGTTATAGTAGGTACCTACTGCAAGATGATAGAACAATGAAAAAAAAATAATATAATCATTTTCCAACTTGAAAAATTCCATGCATGGAATGTTCTAGATACTTCAAACCTAACTCATAAATCTTTCTAATTCTAGCTGTCAGTCATTTCTGAAACTGACAGCCTCCCATTTTAATAACTCAATATTAAGTTCCTCTAAATGAAGTGTATGCATTAATCAGCATCCGATATGAATAACATCTGACATGACTTCATGAGTGATTCAATTTCACTGTTCAGGTTCAACACTCCAGAGCCTTACTACAATAAAAATTACTCTTATAAAACACTTCACTAGGTCATGGTTGGTAACATTGCATTTTCAATCAAGCTCACTCTGTCCAAATGCTCCTCTCCCTGAACTATGTTAACCTAAACATATGTTATCCTCCTTTCCAAAGCACCAAGGTTAGAGTCAAATACAACTTCATAGATATATTTCAAGTGACATTTCTGTGTTGCTATCTGAAAAAAAGAGATATCTCATAGGAATCCTTTTTTTTTTCCCCCTTTGCTGCTTTTATACATACAGACCATCAGTAATTACTCATCCAATAGCAGAGAGGATTAAAAACATGATAAGTGCCAATTACTGTCAAGATTATCCATGTGAGCTAGATTTCAATAATTGAAATGCAGAATTTAATTTTAACTGTTTACATCATTATTTGTAGCATATATATTGTAGTCTAAGAGGTTTTTATACAAGTATTTTTGGAATCAGTTATCATCAGATAATTGAATATGGAACATCCTGAAAAAGTAAATTAGAATAGTGGTGGTAATTTTAACTATGTTGTTATTTAGAATATTTGAAGAGAAGTTCTTTACTATAGAAAATGTATTGTAAACTAACAACACATGAAAATTTTAGTATTCAAGAATATTCGTAAGTGATAGATAATACATTGTTCATAGAATACTTCTGGTTTGGAGTATAAAAAAAATAACTCCCTTCTTTGGAGATGAGAAAATCTTCTTTTTTGCCTGATCTTTGGTAATTCTTTTTTAGATAAATAATCATAGGTATTTACAACTTCCAACATTTTAATTCAATCAAAAATATCCTTGATGAGAGGAGGACTAGGGACGAGACCATATTATTAGTGAAGTACTAAGTGAATAAGATGATTTTTGTAATAAACAGTACTGCAAGGAAAATAATAATTATTTTCCTAACTAAAGGCAAAGTGGTCTATATCTTGCAAACATAGATCCTGAGTGGGAAGAAATACATGTGCTTTACCCTATAGACTGAGAATATATTGTGAGACCATCATGGGATATTGTATGCATTTAACATGAAATTATGAGACATCTGCACAGAAAAAAAAACAAACAAACCCTACAAATGTAAATAAACAAATATATGCATATATACTTATGTATATATAGTCTAAAACAACCAGTTTGTCTAAATTATTATTTTTATAATAACTTGGTATTTTTCAAACAAAACAAATGATAATCGATTATTACCATTGACTAACATGCAGTTGTTATGGCACACTATAAAAACATTTATTTTATTTTCCTCACCAAAACTCTGTGACTTGGATTTTATGATTACTTTATTTTGCAAATGGGAGGAAAAAAAAAACAACAGAGCACTCTGACATGAGTTTAGGTTAACCAAAATCATAAGCTATTAATTGGTGGTCCCAGAATTTAATCCCAAATGTTCAAATTATCCAAAGAATGGGGAGGAAGAGGAGAGAACATACATACATATATGTTTTTCTAAGTACAAAAATAAGAAATCTTCATTCTGCTTTTCCCTTTTTTTCTGTTCTTGTCTTTGAATCTATACTGTAAAATAAAAGATAAAAACAAAAAGTCCCCAGAACTCTAAATCAGCACCAGGTACTAACTAATTTAGTTTATTAGAATAAGCCATAAAAATGCACGCACCTGCTTTTCACACCCAGATGGTCCTTGGTGTGACTGGAGAAAGCCTTAAACCACACAAATACCCCTTGCTCTCGGTAGCCAGCATATTCTGGAGTTTAAATACATCTCTAGGGAACTGGGAAATTCTTAGACTTCTGTTGGGTTACAGTTGGGGATATGGTTCTTACCAGCAAATTTAGCATTTTTATCGTCTTATTTGTAGCACAACTTAATTAAATATATTTGTTGCTTTCAGAAAACATATAATCAATATCAAAGTCATAAGAAAATTATAATCATTTAGCCACAATATGTTTTTGCCTTTAAAGCTATCTTGCTAAGAATCATTGACTAATGAGGATGGTCTTTATCCTCTCTTCTCCTGCTCTCTACCTAGCACACAGTAGATTATGACTAATAGGCACAAAAATAACTTGGGAAAATAATTAAAATCCAGAGTAAATTAGGGTTTTACATAAGTTCTACTTAGTATATTTCAAAAGTCACAAGAACTAATATTGTCCAAAATATACTTACTAGTCTCCATGTACTAAAGGAGAAAAAAATAAATAAAATTCCCTCAAAAAATTCACTTAATATATTTTATCTTCCAAGCACTAATTTATCTTGTGAATTTTATTTCCAGGGAAGCCTCTGAAGTCAGATATTCATACCTGGTTTCTGCTGATGTTAATATTCTTGCTGTTCTTAGATTTGCAGCTATTTAACTCTCATCTCTGACTCTGTGGCCATGTGATATTTCACTCTATTCTGTCCAGAAAAAAGCTTTTCTTGCACTAAGGGCTCCTCCTTCTCCAGCAGGACCTGACCTGCGACAACTTTATTTCTAAATGAGATTGTCTTCTGAGGTAGTGAGAATTAGTACTGCAACATATCTTTTTAGAAGACGCAATTCAATCCATACTAAAGACAAATAAGATGAATGGAATCATACAGAACAGATTAATCCCAAATCCTTTTTTGGCAGAAATTTTGGTTGTCCTTCCAACCTCCATTCTGCCTGTACACAATTCAGCCATAATTGTTGGGGTGGCCTAAACCACAATTGCTATCTGCAAGCAGGCCTCTTAGGTCAATACAGATGACATAAACTCTATTAGTCTTAATATGTAAACTCAAATCACAGTGTACTTGAACATTATTAGTGGCATCTGCATTATTATGGGAGATGCCATATGTTGAAGCTTCATGTCTTATTTTATACAACTGAGTTACAAAATATATTACCCAGAGTCTAGGCTCCTACAAGTGTTTCTGTTTTAGAACAGAGTCTTCTCTCTCACATACATGTTCTTTATTTCTAGAATATTCAAAAAGAATTGAACTTCATTCATCTAAACTGAAGACCCAGAGAACTTTAAATCATCTTTGGTATACTTTCCCTGGACGTTTGTTTTATTAGTCAGAAGCTACTATATGGATAATACTTTTCTCAAATAAAATTATCGACTTAAAAATAAATATAGTTGTATTTTTGCGTTCCTTTTCTTTTGTGATAAAAGACAGTAGAAATAGAGTTTTTATTTACTTTCTCATTCTTTGTCTCATAGGATTCATGTATCTCAACTGCAAAGATACAGAGGATTCCAAAATTTACCTGCTATGTTTAGGGCTAATCTCAAGGCTACAATGTGTCAAAAGACCCTTTTAGGAAAGCAAAAATGCCAATATGGCTTCTAAAAAGAAGTGTGCTATCCCTACCCATCCCCGCCCCTCCTTCCTGCCCTTCCCCATTCTGAGCAGTTCTCCTTATTTGGTGTAAAATCTTGGTTGTTATGGTGATTGTAGTGGGCTGAATCTGAAGTGGATTAGAAAAGACATTGCACAGATGAATAGAAGTCTTAGCCTATGCAACATTCAGTACAAAGTATAAATATTTGAACTGGGTCTAGAGAGACTATGATTGCTTTCATCATGATGGGAAGTTAGATTATGCCAGGATAACAAATCCTCCAGACTCTCCATGCCTTAAAGTAACAACATTATATATATATTTTTACAAACAATTTTGAGCTCTGCTTATTGTAGCTTCTTGAAGACAGAGATACATGAAATCTCCAACTCATGGCACAGTCATCTCAACAGAAAGATTCAGCATTTATGATGAAAGGGGAAAGGACATGGAGAAGCACAGGATGGATTTTAAATCCTTCCCCCTAGGAGTGATACCAATCACAACTTCTCAAATTTCACTGGCCAAAGTAAATTACATAATCAGGAAAGTATAATCCTCCTACAGAGAACACTGTATATCTACTAACATTGTTATGAAGATCAGCTTTACATACTTTGAAGTTGACCTAGCTCAAGTACATAATTTGTCTTCTATTTATATATCTTATCTTTTAAATAAGTAACAACTTTCTTACTATGTGCTGATGATAGATGAAAATGCAATTTATATTTATTGACCTTTTATTCAAACTCCTAACTAAAAATATTTTATGAATTCAAATTTGCATATATCATTTTGGGCTTTCTATATAGATGATAATGTCACAGTTAAAAATAACAGTCGTGTTTTCCTTTCCAAGCATTATAAATTATTCTTTTCTCTTATATCGTGCATTGCTGAGATTTTCAATGATACGTTGAATAGAGAAAGCAGTTATATCACTTTTCTGGTCCTAATTTTAAAAAGAATGATTTTTGTATTTCAAATCCAGTGTCACCTTAGCTGTGGTGTTCTAGTAGACCTTTATGAGATTAAGGAAATTTCTAGCTTTTATTACATATATCTTATGTATCTGTTTTTCTTATAATATGGCATTAAGAGGACTATCTCAATTTTTAAATTCTGTTTATTACATATGAAAAACACTCCCACAATAGTGTAAATTTAAATGTAATGTTCCTGATATTTGACTCCTGTCTATTCTTCTCCCAGAATCTGTTCTCAATGGTTATCCTCAATAAAGTGTGGGGGATTATTAGGGAAGTGCAACATCACCCTGTACTTAGGAGGAGAAGCTGAGTGCCCTCCTATTTCTCAGTATTTTCATTGGGCAACAAATCCCAGTCTAATTTACCAGGAATTCATTGGAATCTTTGCTTCTGTCTTTGAAGTCTCAATCATAGTAGCCAGAAACATCCCCTTTTCTACCTAAGCCTTAAACTGTTCCTTAGTAGTATGAAACACACCATAGTCCAGATTTTATTTAGATGACACCATAAGGCTTCTGAAATTCTTATTGTTTTATTAAATCTAAGGGAACATAAATCTCCATTTTTTCACAATAGAATTGTTTGGACCTGACATGATGTTATGACTGGACTTACCTTAATTTGCTTTCATCCATCATTTTAAAGCCTGCCTTTGTGTCCCCTTTGGTACTAGGTTCATCTCAAGTATAATAACATTCTTCTCTTATTCCTAATTTTCAAAGGAGCCCTTCTAATATTGCATGAATAATTACTATGCTTGATGATATAATCATAACTCTAGCTATATTGTATAATCCAAATTTAGAGATTGATTCATATAGGTTGCTTGGTTTATTTATATTTATTGCCATTACTTGTATGTTTTATAAACTTGATTTCTTTCTACTAAGCTACTTTGTGCTAATTTTTTTTTAACTTACATTCCTTTGGGTTAATTAATGGAGTTAGATGTGCATTTCTTCTAACCTTTGTGTCTTTAAACAGCAAATGTGGATTTGCTCATATTTCCGTGGGTTGGGAATGTGGGCTAGACTCTACTCCATGTGGAATGAGCAAGGCTCACCCAAACAAATTGTCTTTGTGCACCAAAGCAAGTTGAAACTGTAATATGATAGTGAGAGGACCGATTCCTGAACCAGAGTATTTTTTTCAACCTTATGCAGTAACTATAAAAACTAAAAGAAAATTTGGTTACAAAAAGATAGAGCTGGGTTTGTTTACAAATTCAGGCAGCTCTCATTAACCCTGCTTTGCTAACTCAAAAGTTCCTAATAACATTCTACAATTCACTTCTTGCCAATTCAGGTGACATCATGCATCATTCAGGAACTTCCACCACTTTTTGAACAGATGAGGCTAAGAACACTTAGAAAGTCAAAGTCTGTACACTTGGATTTGCCTGAAAGATCCACTTTAAGATCTAGTCTCCCAGAACACAGCACATTGAAAGTGGGCACTGCCTGTATGTGAATTAGAAAACAAATATGTGAAGATGGACACGATCTTAAAATAAAACATGGTGGTAAAAGCATCACTAAGGCAACAGCAGTAAGGGCAGAACTGTTCTTTACAATCTATAGATGGCCGTTTCAAAGAAATACTCCAATTGCTTTGCAAGTGATTTGGCTAAGGTGCATTCAGAAAGAACAAGCTGAAAACCCATCATACTAACTATTTCTGGCATAGTCCAGGATGCTGTTTTGGATTACATCAACTAAAAGTTGACAACTATCTCCATCACTTATATATGTCACTCTAAAAGGACTTGTTACACGTAGCAGTTTATGGAAATTCCTTGTGTGCATATTGTTTTTTACAACTGGATTTTACTGTCTATGGAGGCACATTTTGTTAAATCCTGATATTTTAGTAGATAATGGTATCTGTTGGCAGAAGTTTCACTGTAGTGAAAACCAAGATTAAATTTTGGATCTAATGTGGTCACTACTAAATAGTGTGAATATGGATGGTCATCGGATTTTTTTCCCTGGGTCTTAGATTCTAATATAACAATGTGAAAGTTGGTATAAATCATTTTCAATGATCTTCAGTAAATATTCAACAATATTTGTTATGAAAAAAGCCATGGTGACTTAATTTGAATAATTAAATTATATGTGACTAGTTCTCTATTGGAATCTATTATATGCAACAAATTAATTTTTAATTAACAATAATCAGGGTATATATGTTGTAACGGTGAAATAATAGGAGTTACAGATTCATAAACGATGCCTAAGAGTCACACTGACTGGATTTAAATCTTGGCTCTGCCACTTCCTAGCATGGGCAATTTATTAAATATCATTCTGCCACAGCTTTCTCATCTGTAAAAGGATAAAATAATAATACTTACTTGTAGTCTTACGAAAATCAAATAAGAGGGTATCAATAAAGTAGTCAAACGTGCCTGACATTGAAATGGATCATTATATAGTGTTTTTTTTTTTGTTATTACTTATTATTTTGAGAAGAACTTGGGATATTTTCTAGAGCAGGTTTTATTTATCAGAACACGCTGAAGAACTACTAGCCCATGTTGTCACGAGCTGAACACAAAGCATTCAATGCTTGTTCGGTCGTTGGAAGACGTTGCCTGTTTGCCAACAGTTAAACTGTAGAAGATGATTGCATTGTGGTAAAATTGGACTGAACATCTTCTAAATTTTCTTATAATTACAAAAATCTAAGAGGTTTTTAAGACAACATAAAAGGCAAACATGGATTCCAAATAGAAGCAATTCTGCAGTGGAAGGTATGAAATGGGAGCAGCCCTACCTTCTTCTGGGTGTGTCTTTGGACATTTCACCTTAAGCTGATAACATCACATCTTTTGATTGCCCCCTTGCTGAGTCCCAATTCACCATGCCTTGGCGGTGACTCTGGCATAGGTTCATTACATGTGTCGTTTTCTCTCCTACTATTTATGTGTGATGTGATATCATGCCTTCCATATTATATGCTTGCTTTTTGCATAAAAGAATGATCTTTATCCTTATGTCTTTAAGTTCATAAATATCTACTATCAGTTTGAAGTCTGTATTTTTTTAGAGAATTTATTTATTTATTTGACAGATAGAGATCACAAGTAGGCAGAGAGGCAGGCAGAAAGAAGAGAGAGAGAGGAGGAAGCAGGCTCCCTGCTGAGCAGAGAGCCTGATGTGGGGCTAGATCCCACCTGGGATCACTACCTGAGCTGAAGGCAGAGGCTTTAACCCACTGAGCCACCCAGGCGCCCCCTGAAGTCTGTATTTTTTATCTTTTGCCTAGTATTTGGTGATTCAGACCATGATGAACTAGCTGAGGAGAAAGTATCCAATACAGGGTTATATGGCCATAATTAACAGAGATTATTTCAGGTGTTGGGTGTCCTTTTATTTTGTGGGTTTTTTAAACTTTAAAATATATTATCTTTTAATGGGATTACCCACAGAGAGGTTACAGTTGATAGTCACTAATAAGATATACAAAAAACAAAAACAAAAACTACTTTAAGGAAGCTAGTAAAACTAAGCTTCTATTTTCATTCAGTAAAAGCAAACTAATCCTGCAAATTCAAATACATTATACCATTCCTGAGTTTAAAAGTTTCATTCTTGAGTTGAACTAAGTTAATTCAATGTTCTCCTTTCCTTCTTCTCTTATTTTACTCTACTGCGGCAGGGAAAGGTGAGGCTTGTGTTGTCTTGGTATGGGGGAGACCACATGCTACATTGCCTGCTGTCCTTCATCCATCCTGACCTCTGCTGAGGTGTAAGGCAGATAGATGACTTTTATCACTGTGCAATGTGGTCCTCTACATGATGTCCATGGTCTAAACACCCTCCGCTTTTCCTATGCATATATTCTTTATAACAAAATATAAACTTCATTCACACTAGCCCTAAGGCTGGGGTAGGGTGGGGAGTAGAGATCATGAGGGCATAGGACTCATTTTCAGGAACCCAGACAGTTTCTAATACAATCACGTCTGTATTCTACAGGTAGAACTTTAAGTTCCTTTGAGTTGGAAATAGCTCTGGAGTTTTAGCTTTGTTTTCTCATTTTTCCTTTAAAAAAACAAACAAACAAACAAGATCTTATTTATTTATTTGCCAAAGAGGGAACAAGCATAAATGGGGGGCTGGGGCAAAGGGAGAGGGAGATGCAGACTCCCTGCTGAGCAAGGAGCCCGATGCTTGGGGGCCTTGATCCCAGGACCCTGGTTTATGACCTGAACAGGAAGCAGAGGTTTAGCTGATTGAGCCACAAGTCACTTCATCATTTTCCTTTTCTTTCATTACCACATTTCATTTTGCATTCCTTTAGGCTTTGGCACTTGATCTTTCTAAGCCAACCCATTTGGAATTCAGAAGAAAACACACACACACACACACACACACACACACACACACACACAATTTATCTTTCAAGTTCCTAACTCTTAGAACTTCATTTTTTAAGTGTGATTTTTAAGATGCTTTTTTCTTCCTATAGATTTTATAAAGTCTACTTTAAGAGCTCCAAAGGCTGTTATTTCTCTCTGAAATAAGGAAAGAATGAAAATACTTGCTGCATATGATTAATGATGAGAGATATTAGAGTTAAAAAGGATTGTCAAACTAGGAAATCTGATCTAAGACTTTCCTTTATTGTATCTGTAATATGCAAAATATTAGGCAAAGGATAAATTTAGAAATACAATATGAACTAAACCAAGGAAAATGAGATTTTGATGAAACTTCTAAGCATGTGGTTGAAGAAAAAAGATATTTAAGTAACTTTCAGTCAGAAGGGATGTGTTGAGGTTAAGAGAGAAGACTGAGGTACATGATAGACAGATGAAATGGAGTTAGTTGGATATCAGCAAATCATGTTTCATTGTTCTGTTAGTCTTGGCTGTATGTCAAAGACATGTAGGGTCCCTTGTGTGACTCAGTTGGTTAAGCATCTCCCTTTAGCACGGGTCATGAGCTCAGGGTTCTGGGATCAAACCACATGTTAGGCTCCCTGGTCAGTGAGGAATCTGATTCTCCCTCTCCCTCTGCCTTTTACTGCTGTTCATCCTCTCTCTCTCCATAAATAAATAAATAAATAAATAAATAAATAAATAAATAGAATTAAAAAATGACAATTATTATTTTTATGAATTAGAAACACTTTTTTCCTGCTTTCATTTTAATTCAATGAGCCAATAATTAAATTTTAAAAACAATCCATTTATCCTATTTTTTAAAGATTTTATTTATTTATTTAACAGAAAGAGATCACAAGTGGACAGAGCAGCAGGTAGGGAGAGGGGAAGGCAGGCTGTCTACTGAGCAGAGAGCCCAATGTAGGGCTCGATCCCAGGACCCTGAGATCACGAGATCATGACCTGAGCTGAAGGCAGAGGCTTAACCCCCTGAGCCACCCAGGCGTCCCCGTTTATCCTATTTTTATCCCACCTTTCCTACTTTAATTTGTAATATTAATTCAAAGATCACATCAATAGAACCAGCATCATCGCTTGATGTAGCATCACAGAGTGTCTCCAAGAAGTCTTTGGCTCAAGTCGTTGTTCTCCTCCTCCCTTTCCTCCTTCTTTTCTGTATAAAATTGTCATCAGATTACAATACTATCCATGGGACTGTTAGTCATTCTAAGAAACTATAAATATCCTGGTATTTTTCTTTTTTTATAAGGAAAATACTGGATCAAGATGACCACAGGAAGATTGAGCTTTTTCACTCTATCAGAACTAAAACTCAATATTATGTGTTATGTTTATGTGTTATGTTAATAACTAGGAAAGTAAGAGGGCCTCTAATTGGATCTCTTTAGGATCCAATTTACCTTGGATCCTAAATTTAGGATCTCTTTACCTTGTTCCTACGGATAAGGTGGCAAAGCCAAACAACCCCTTCTTTTTTTTTTTTTTTTTTTTAATTCCATGTTTTAGGTATTTATTTATTTATTTATTTATTTAAATTTAATTTTTTTTTTCAGTGTTCCAAGATTCACTGTTCATGCACCACACCCAGCGCCCCCTATACCACATGCCCTCCTTAATACCCACCACCAGGCTCAAACAACCCTTCTTATCAAATGGATTGTTATCTATGCAGTCAGGTGCTGTGTATTTGACCAAATCCATCTCCCTAGGGCAGGAATTTCTCTCTAACCAACAAAAAGCATAGATAATTTTTAAATAATTACTTTGTTCATTAACTCAAAACCTATTCATTTTAGTGACTTCAGCGGGTTAGACACTAAGCCAAGTACTTTGCTTGTGTCTGTATTTACTGCTCCTCACGGCCCCCCATACCGGGGTCATTATCTCTGTTTCATGAGTAACAAAACTGGGATTTAGAGGGGTTAAGTGATTTGCTCCAACTTACAGGAAAAGTAAGACTAAACCTAGGATCTATGCTAAATTCCGGGCTCTTTTCATTACCCACGTTACTTCTATTCAAGAGAAATTTACTTAGTGAATAAGTGCAAGGCAGTAACATATACTAAGTTTTCCTTGAAATCATTAGGGAAAAAAATCCTTCTTAAAATGGACAAGCAGCTCTTTCTTATCCTCTTACTTCATTTTTCACTCTTACTGCTATGTTAAAAATACAAAAACACATTCATGTTAATGATGAAAGTAGAATGAAGGTGTTAATTATATTTAAAGCATGTGTTACCTGTTAGCTCGGGTCTTTTGTGCTAGAAGCAGGGATGTAAAAACAGATTTGAGTCACTGGGACATCTTTGGCCTTGGGCTGTCTTCTCTTTCCCCAGACTTCTTGAGCAGCTCTACAATACCCTTGTCCATTTTGTCTCCATTTATGTTCCTTCAAACCTGACTGGTAATGTTGAGTGAAAGTTCCAGAGGATGGATCCTAAAGAGATGCAGGAACCTGAGTTTTAGATATTAACTGGCTTAAAAGTATGATTTCTCTCTCTTCCCTAATTCTTCTATTTTTCGTAGAAATACAATGAGCTTAGAAATAAAAAATGCCACATGAAACCATTTACCTCTATCTCCAAGAATTATACTCCTTTCCTCACAAAGAATGAACAAAATGGAGACATGCTCTGAGAAAATATGTTTACATACACTTCTAACTAGGGATATTCTTAACACATATATTCCACTCCCTAATTTCAATTTCTCTCATGACTCATTATCACAGTTATAAAGTATTAAGAGTCTAATATGTGGCAGACGCTGGTTGCTATACATATATCACCACATTTCTGCACTGAATTGCATCCTCACATTAATTATTTCCATATGTCAATGAAGGAATAAATGCATAGATAATGTAAGAATGTGCTTAGATCAGGTAACTCATTAAGAAGGAGCCTGGAGTCAAACCCGGGGCTGACTCCACAGCTTATCCTTAACTGATTAATTGCAGTTAGACTGAGTGATTAGGAAACACTGTAGCCTGCTTTGAAGGGAAAAGCTATTAATAAATATACATTTTTACTGGTATGTCTGCTGCCTACTTGATTCCTAAAAATAAACTGTTGATTGTTCATAGCTTCAAAGAAAATCACTTTTCCATAAAGTGCCCCTTATAGAGTGTCAATGAATGTGATAACGTCCATAATTTGTCTCAGGGGAGTACGTAATTAGAAAATTAACCTTTTACTTTTCTCCTGTTAATTAGTTATAGAAAATGATGGAAGAATAATACATTAACAACCATCTACACTGTATTATTATGCTTTTAATTTCTAAGTTACTTGATAAGGACAAGAAGCTAAGAGACAAGAACCTCAATGTGTTAAGTAGAAATGGCATTTTGCACATACAGGGGACCTACTTCCTGTGTCTTTTATTTGCTTTTTAAAAATTCTTTAAAAAAACTTTCTATGTTGTGGTAGTGTTTTACTCAAATGACAAAGAAAATTCAGGATTCTATTTTCATCTCTAAACTCATCCTTACTTTTCAGAAAGCATGGTGTTTTTATAGGGTATATACATTCTTGTGCTTCCATGAAAAGATCAAGAACATATAAATTAAGTGACATGACTTGAGAAATTGAGAAAAGCCAGTAGCTCCACTCTTAGCCCCTATCCTCCCCCACTGATGGCTGACTTGCTTGCTCAATTCCCAGAAGAGCTTAATTCTCTGAACTACAACAAAGCAGAGTCAATCTCATCATTATTGAAAGATTTGATCTATTCTAACTTGAAATCTCACAGATGCTGATGGGCAATGTTGGTTTTGTGTCTCAAAATTATTGGGTGACAGCTTTGATTTTAGGTGCATCATTTGTCATGTTTTATTCCTTAGAGACATGTGTGAGAAGGCAAAAACAAAAAACAAAAAATTTTAGATATATTTAAACTGTGTGCTACAGAGTGAGGGGCATGGCATTGAACTTGAAATCAGGAGACAAAATGCTTTACTGACTATCTAGTTTTGAGTATATCACTTAAGTCTCAGAGTCCTAGTTATTCCATTTGCAAAATGGGGAATTTCTGAAGAGGCAAACACCAAAAAAAAAAAAAAAAACTAACATTGCAATTATAATTTTAAGAGTATGAAAGAGTGAAATATTGTTATCCCTACCAACTGCTATCTTTGAGTGGCTAAATTTTTATTTTATTTATTTTAATTTTTTTTAAGATTTTATTTATTTATTTGACAGACAGAGGATCACAAGCAGGCAGAGAGAGAGGAGGAAGCAGGCTTCCCACTGAGCAGAGAGCCAATGTGGGGCTCGATCCCAGAACCCTGGGATCATGACCTGAGCCAAAGGCAGAGGCTTTAACCCACTGAACCACCAAGGTACCCCATAAATTTTTATTTTTAATAATAAAGGTGATGTAAATGCAGAATTCTACATCTTCTTATTCTGAAATTCTCTGTAAAATAATTTCTGAGATTCTAAAAATGTTCCGTAGTACAGCACCTCCCCCCATTCCCCTTATCATGGTTTCAGTTTCCATGGTTTTAGTTGCTCACAGTCTTTATGAGAGAGATGCAGAGAAAGGTTTGACATAGAGAGACAAGAAGGCAGTGTGATTACTTAGGCAGAGATTGAAGTGATGCAGCCACGAGCCAAGGAAAGATGGCAGCAACCAGAAACAAGAGGCAAGCAACAGATTCTCCCCTAAAGGATTCAGAGAACACACATCCCTGCTTAACACCCTGATCTCTGGCTGCTTAGTTGAAACTGACTTTGCATTTCAGGGTAAGGGGGAGTAAGAGAATGAACATGTGTTATTTTAAGCCACCAAGTTTGTCATAATTTGTTAAGCAGCCATAGGAAACTAACACACTGTCCTTCCCATCACCTTAAAGAATATTCTAGATAAAATGTTGAGTGACTGTGGCAATTTCTTCCAAAACCCCTAGCTTACTGCTTCAAACCTTTATTTCACTGTCCCCTTCTAGCTCTTGAGAAGTCCTATTTGCAAAATTCAATATTACCTTCTCAATGAGAAATCATGGGATGCATTGTCTTCTCATGAATTCTCCTTACATCCTGGGCCATTTATGATACAAAAGAAAACTTTTAGTTGGTGAAATTGTTAGAGTTAAATGAATTGTAAAATATGAAGTCGAGTATCCCAAGTGGAATGATTCAAATTTCTCTTTAATGGTATGAGAATAGATCTGATTTTTTCTTAGTTTAGATTCTTTCATTTTCCCTTCTGCAATGAATTGTTGTACATGATGTGTCTTAGTGGATTCTCTTAAGAAATTTTGCATAGGAAAATAAAGGATTACATCTCTTAGGATTTCTCTTTCCTCTTCATTCAGGCATGTTGTTTGTTTGTTTGTTCGTTTGTTTAAGTCCCCATTGGTGACTTACTGCCCCTGTTTTTACTGGGAAACAAAAGAACTTCACACTAAAGGATCTTAATACTATAAGAAAAACAATGGAGGAGACCTCTTACAAGATTTAAGATCATGCATTTTTTTAATGTGTTTAAAAAGAAGCAGGTTAAGAGAAAATAATTTTGTTGGAATTTCTAAAATTTGTCCTTTCTCTTGATTGAAAGATTTTTCCTTCCTATATAGGTTAATATACTGCTGTCTTTGCTCTCCCCCCACTCTTATAATTAACTGAACATGGACAATTCAAGAGTTGTTTCTTCAGTTAATTTGGATAAACAATAGCAAAAGAGGCTGTTTTTAATAAATAAATATTGAATTAACAAGCTATTTCTCATAGATCATTAGCGATTGAGAGTATCTATGGGTGTAACTAAGTTATTGAGATATCCCTTAATCTCTATTTATATCCAAAGAGAATATATTTATCTTTTTGACCCATATCATGTTCTAAATTTACTAAGATTTTTATATCTAAATAGCCTTAATTTTTCACTAACAAAAGCATCATTAACAGTTTTTTTTTAAATAATTTATTTACTTGGGGGAGAACAGAGGGAGTGACAGAAGTGGGAGAGAAAGAATCTCCAAGCACACTCCCTGCTGAGTGGAGAACCCTTCAGAGCTCTATTCCAGGGCCCCAAGATCATGACCTGAGCAGAAATTGGACGCTTAACTGACTGAGCCACCCAGGTGTCTTGATAAAGGGTTTTTTGTTTTGTTTTGTTTAATAATACTCTTAAAAACAGTGCACAGCAAATTGCCAAAACGCCAAACAGGGAAAAAAAAAAATATCAGGTAAATGAAATAAGGGAAACATATGGCTTTAACTAGCATATTTATAGATCTCTAGCATACTGTTATATTTCTAATCCTTATCTCTGCAACCATTTCTCTTTCAGTCTTTACCTCCATTCTCTTACTTATGTGTTTTATTTTTATGTGTGTATGTGTGTTTTAGTTAGTGAATGAAAGAGTTAAACTAGAAATTTCTTTTTTTTTATTAATTTTTTTATTTTTTATAAACATATATTTTTATCCCCAGGGGTACAGGTCTGTGAATCACCAGGTTTACACACTTCACAGCACTCACCAAAGCACATACCCTCCCCATTGTCCATAATCCCACCCCCTTCTCCCAACCCCCCTCCCCCCAGCAACCCTCAAATGAAATCTTGCCATTTGCGACAACATGGATAAACTAGAAATTTCTAAATTAAATGAAATAGAGATAAAAATCAGATAAACAGATGGACTAGGAAAAGGTAAAGGGTGTGGAACTAACACTAAGATTTTTGATCTGGGCACTGATTACAAATATATGTTTATTTAAAAAAAAACATAAACCTGTATCCTTTTAATTCATGTGCTTTTCTGAACATGTTATATATTTAAGAAATTCATTTAGAAGTAGGAAAAAAAGTGGCAAAGTGATTAAAATGCTCGCTTTGAAGTAAAAGGAAAATAATTTTTAGATGAAATAGCATTGGGGAATATAAAAATCTCATTCTTCTTATATTTTTAAGAATATGTTACCTTTTTTGAGGAAAACACCTGATGTATTATTTAACTCAACTACTATCTTCTCTTTTGGTTAGTTAGAAATGTTGTTGGTTTGGGTCAGTTATAATGAGTGCACCATCCCATAAGTAATAAGTTGACATATCACTGTAGTCTAATTTAAAAATTTCAAAGTATTATTGTCTGAAGTAAGAGTTAATTTCAAAATTATCTTTCTATTAAGCAAGCAACAGAGTCATTTTGTATTCTATATACAAATTTTGGAGCAGCAAAAAAGTTCCATTCTTTTTTTTGGCATTGAGTAATTTTATTTAAAACCAGTATCTTCTGAAGGCATCTGGGTGGTCTAGTCAGTTAAGCATCTGAGTCTTGATTTTGGTTCTGGTCATGGTCTTAGGGTCATGAGACTGAGGCCTCCATGGGGTTCACACTCAATGCATAGTCTGCTTGTTTCTCTCTCTCTCCTCCAACCCCTCCCCGCCTCTCCCCCACCAATTGTTCACTCTCTCTTTCTCTCAAAAAAAAAAAAAAAAATCTTAAACAAACAAACCAGGATCTCCTGTAATAAAATGAATTAAGGGCCTAGAGTAGCATACAGCTGATGAGGAGTGGAAAATTTTTGCCTTGACAACAGGAGAACTTATTAGCTTTGAGATAAACTTGTGTTTATGTTTCACAATTATTTTTCTATGTTTTAAAATATTTGCCCCTAAATATCAAATGATAAAGATTACATTCTGCTTAATGTCCACATTTTGAGAATAAGAATGTCATGAAATTGGGATCTTTTACTTCTGCAGGATGTCAAGGCCCATGACAATGTTGTTAATATTCTTCAGGGTCCTTTAATTAGAAAGGAAAATTCAGGATTACACTAGAAATTTTGGTGTTAACTGACAGATACTTTGACAGGGAAATAGGCCTAATGTGGGAAATGAGGAGTGGGTAGATAACTTAAGTCTCAGATGGAAGTAAAATGGGAGAAATGGAAGAGTGGGAGTAAACTCTCATTAAAATAAATGGATAAAAGCACTTGCATGAACAGGTTGATATATTAGTAAGCATTGGAAGATCTGTAGGTGGGGAATGGAAAGAAGGTAGATAAAATGGAAATGCCTTCATTCATAGAGAAGTGGTGGGCTGACAAAATAAAAATACAGACATAAGTTGTGCTCTAGTACTTGAAGTGTTCTTCCATCAGGGAAATTTAGGTGCATATCAGTCTGTGTACTTCTTTAAGAGAAATAATAAATCAGCATCAGAGACATTGGCTCAAAAGTTTCAGGGCCCTCTAATAATACTTAGAGTTTTTTTTTCTTATATGGGTGTTGTTAAATTTACTTGGTGTCTTACTCAGTTTGGATGACTGCAGCAGAGTACCATAGACTGAGTTGCTTAAACAACAAACATTTATTTCTTTTAGTTCTGGAGTCTAAACACACAAGATCAAGGTGTGAATGGATCTAGTGTCTGGCAAAGGCATAATTTCTTATTTGCAGATGTTTGTCTTTTTCCTGCATTCTCTACAGGGTGAAAAGAGAAGGATTATCTCTCTTGTCTCTCTTCTCATAAAGGAACTAATGACACTCATGAGACATGACTTATGATTTATTTTTCTACCAAAGCCACCACCTCCTAACACCCTCCTCACGTTAGGAGATAGGACTTTGGGAGGACACAGATATTTAGTCTATAACTAAATTTTTAGTTAGTATTTAGTTAGTTAGTTAGTTAGTTTAGTTAGTTTAGTTAGTATTTAGGCCATAACATTTTCAAATTATATGAAAATAATATTTTAGTGCCTTTCAAGTTTAATATTTTTCTATCATTCAGCCCTTTATGCAATAACAAAATAGATTTTATGTTTCGCTTGGCTCAGATTCTATAATTGTGAATAGAAGTGGACAGTCTCCAGGCATATAATGAATTACCTTATGTAGTCTGCGAGGTGGGGAGCATGGGAGAAAGACTTTTGAGCACAGTCGTGAAAAATAATGCATTATGGAGAAAAATGGTAAGTGTGTCTGGAATGAGGGTAAATAGTGTTCTAGGCAGAGGCAACTATATATGTAAATGCAGACTAGATGTATTAGCATATTAGAGTATTAGACAAAGCATAGCACATTTGGGGAACTGAAGCAAGTCCAGCAGTGCTAAGAAACAGAAGAGGTGGCAATGCCATTTGAAATACATCCAGAGAATCAGAAAATAAAGGGTCTTATGCATGTATGTGTGTATCAATTTCTTTATGCTAAATACAGATTCTAAATATTCCAAATTCTAATCTCCTCCAGTCTCATCCAGATTTGTGGAACATAAGAAATAGCTTGGAGGACATTGGGAGAAGGAAAAGAAAAACAAAGGGGTTGATATCAGAGTGGGAGATGAACCATGAGAGACTATGGACTCTCAGAAACAAACAGAGTTTTAGAAGGGAGAGGGGGTGGGGGGAATAGGTGCGCCTGGTGATGGGTATTATGGAAGGCATGAATTGCACAGAGCACTGGGTGTTATACACAAACAATGAGGCATAGAACACTACATCAAAAACTAATGATGTAGTGTATGGTGACTAACATAACATAATGAAAAAAAAGTAAAAAATAAATAAATAAATACAGGGAAGCCATTGAAATATTTAAACAGGAGATAAAATGATAATGTTTGTGTTTCAGAAAATCTCCTAGCGGCAAGCTATAAAAAAGAATTGGAAGGTGATTCATGCAAGACAACTGAGATAGTCCAGATGAGAGATGGTAGTAGTTTGATTTGCAGTTGGATGAAAAAAAAAAAAAGTAAATCTAGAGAAATATAGGTAAGAAAGTCTTAATACTATATCCCAAGAATTGAGTGAGAAAGAGATTTATAGCTCATAGCTTCCTGGTTTGTGTGTCTTGGAATATGTGTTGGGGCCATTTAAAAAATGGTAATCCTATTCTATGTGAAAGTCCATGAGGTAAGCTTGGGGACAATGATATCAATATGCCTTTGGAACATCCATGTACAGATGAGAAATAAGTAGAATAGTAGGTTTTGTTTGCCATAAATAATAATATAAATGATATTTGAGTCCAAGTGAATGAAATGACTCTATATAGTGTAAGAAGAGGAGAGAATCTAACATTGAGCCTTAGGGAGTTTTAACCTGAGAAATAGTAGAGGAAAAATTAGATACCTTTGGTTATGGAATGCAAAATATGAATCTTTCTAGAAGCAAAGAGTTACCAGCAATGCCAAATGCGATTAAGAAGTCAACAAGCTGATGACTGAAAATCAACAAATTAGAGAGAATTCTTCCTATAGCTGAAGCAAGATCAGAGAGCATGGTTGGCTACCTGAGAGAGAAGCAAGGTAACAGAGATAGTGAGTACCATGTTTTATAGAGTTTAGCTATCAGCTGAGGAAGAAGTAGGGCAGCGATTGAGGGGAATGTTGAACGAACAGATCCTTTACAGGGAAGGAACCAAATTGAGAGATTGAATAGGTAAGAAATCCTAAATAATTGATAATGAAAGTAATGAGAAAGTAAAGAGTGGTTTTCAAGTCACAGGTTTAAAAATATGAGGTACTTAAATAAGCCAGGGTATTGAAGAAGTCAGGATTTTTAAAGGTGTTGTAAAAGTCTGAAATCCTTGTGAATTGTGATACAGCATATAGATCAGAGCCAAAAGAGAACAACTGGTGGACCAGGTAGAGATAGTGTTTATGCTTGCTAATCATAAACATAAAGGAGAACCTATATGCACTTTTGTGTGACTTTTTCCAATGGAACACAGTTATTTTGGTTCTGACTAAAATATGCAGTATTTATGGACTTATCTAGTTGGAAGTTTTGTTGGATCTGTAAAATAGAAAAAGAAACAATTGTGATAAATTTTGCTATTGATAGGTGTAAACTTGGAATGATGGACCATGGGCTTTGTTTGAATAAGGAAACAAATAGACATTGTTCCAAACAAGAGAAGTTGTTTTCTGCCTTTGTGTATGTAAAGTTTGTAAAGATATGGAAATCATGGTTAAATAAATGCAGAAGTTCCATATTGAAAGAGAATAAGGAATTCAAGGCAGTATTCACAATTTTGTTTACCTAGAAGATCTACATTGAGCTATTTCAAGGTTGCAAATGGTTATATTTTTTATATTGTCTTTTATTCTACTCTGATCTTACTCAGTTCACATCTTGAGGTGGTCATTCATTAGAGTGCACAGAGCCTTTAAATCGAACTATTCTTGTCTGATACTTTAGCAGCATCTTACAAGCATTAAATTTAAGGATAAAACAAGATTATGGAGATTATTTCAGTCCCCTCATTTTGAAGATGATCTCTTTAAAATTCAAAGAAGTGGCATGATAAAAGATATAGAGTAGTTAGGAGAGCTGTAACTCAAACTGACATCTCTTTAACCTTGATAGTGGGCAGTCTCCATAGTCTTAATTGTCAGTGACAATATAGATTAGTATATTGTCATTGTAGAAGATTACTCAGACAAAGTATATTCAAAGCAATTAATCTCTGATTAATTTCACCAAATAACTACCCCAGTATACTCCAAGGTACATCAATCCCCAAAATAACATTAGAGATCTTTCTATGGCACTTTGGCATGTGATTAAAGAGTAACTCCCAAAAGGGTGGAGGAAAATTATAAGTAGGGGTTATTTAAAAAAAAAGAAAAGAGAGAGAGAGAGAGAGATTTGCTTTGGATGGCAGTAAACACTAACTCTGCCTACTTAATATTTTTTTCTCAAACAAAAGCAATATAATATTAAACTGATTTATTCTTTGTTTAAATAATACCAGTTGACTTTTTGTCAGGAAATTTAAAATTGAATATCACATCAGAAAAGTCTGCTACAATATAGATTAAAAGATGTAACATCTAAAAGGTACAGATAACCATTGCCTACACATAATGTGAGTTTCTTGTGAGTTAGAAATACTCATCAGCTGATAATTACATGTAATGTGCTTGTGTAAATAATCTCTTCTGATTTCTGCAATCTCTCAGAATCTTACAGAAAACTTGTCATTTCAGAAACCCTGGACTGATGTGCATCATTCATAAAGTTAATTTCCCTGACTTCTAATACTATAACATTTACTAATGTTCTACTGTCCACCTAGCAAAAGGTTGATTGTTGGCAGGCTAAATATCCATGCCATTCAACATGAATTCCTCTCGACCAGATTCATGTACAATGGTCATGATTGATATTTTTTGATAGTTGATTGAAATAAGGCACCAATGCTGAGATAAACAAGTTAAAGATATATCATCTACTCTCCTCACCTTACATTACAATAGTATAAATCATCTCATATATTTATACAGTTCAGATTCTGCATACTAATTGCTACTTATCAGTAGAGAACCCTCTTATAACAATGATGACATCATTTAATCTTACTAGCTTCTCCAAATCAGGAGGTATCTGCTCTTCTGATTCCAGATGTCTGCTCTTCCAATTCCAGATGTGAAGGGAACAGCTTCTCTGAACTTAAAATTGCCAATTAAGATGTTCACTAAGCTTATGTAATTCAATATCAGTTTTGTTTACTGTAATATCTTAAGTGCCTATGTTGATTTCTGGCACATATTGGGTGTTCAAGAAATACTTGTCAAATAAATAAGTCAGACACAAAAGATTAAACATCAAGAATCTCTGTCAAGGAAAGAAAGCACAGAGGAAGTCTATGTCATCTCACACTTCTTTTCCTTATCTTTTGAAGCCACTGAAGAAATATTTTTATAAAATTTTCTTTGAGATTTAAACTATAAGTAAAGGTTTTACTTAAAAATATTGAGTTTATGTCCATTAGCTAAAAAATAAACATTTAAAGTAAAAATAAATAACCACCCTGAATTGTTGTGAGTGGTTTTCACTTTAGGTTGCCAGTTTGATCGTATATTACCCACTGGAAAATGCGTGCGTCATTACAAACGCACTTCAATAGACTAGGGATTACAATTGTTTCCAGAGTAGAACGTCCAACAAAGGTCATAAAAGCAAATTAATTAAATGTTTAAATCAGAAAGCTGCCTAAAACTATCACTTGTTGCTCAAATTTACAAAATCCCAAATCATCCCAAGAGGCGCTCTAGTTAGAACACTACTGGAACAGAAGCGGTATTTTCCAGAGGTTGAGAGTAACTTTTGAAGAGTAAATTGTGATGCCAGAGGCAAATATCAATTTTAGATATTCTGATTCTCTAACCAAGTTTTAGCAAGGAATGCACAATAGCAGGGAAGAGGTATCTTCTCTCCAAAATTTAGTGATGAAATGATACTGTGAGATGAAACAAAGATTCTCGAGTTGAGTGGGCATTCAAACAATCAGGTCAATGTGTTCATTTCATACGGAAAGTGGATACTTTATCAAGAACAGCAGCCAAAGTAGTATTATCAGTTAGCTCTTTGATTCAATACAAGATACTCGGTACATGATAAGAACGCCATCGATTGAAAGGTGTTTTGGAAGTAATAATGGTCAAAGTATCAAAATTAATTTCTGAGTGGTTAACTTTTAGATTTATATTCAAATCTATTTCATTTATTTCTGATTTAACATCACTTTCTCTTCCATTTGAACGTATCACTTATGAAGGAAAAGAAAAAGATGGATCCAGATACACTAGTGAGCTAGGATTTTGATCCAGCCCACCACCTATCTGATCTTTGTTTTTTTTTTTTAAAGATTTTATTTATTTATTTGACAGACAGAGATCACAAGTAGGCAGAGAGGCAGGCAGAGAGAGAGGAAGGGAAGCAGGCTCCCCGCTGAGCAGAAAGCCAGATGCAGGGCTCAATCCCAGGACCCTGGGATCATGACCTGAGCCGAAGGCAGAGGCTTTAACCCACTGAGTCACTCAGCCACCCCTGTCTATCTGATCTTTAAACAACTGCAGTAAGTGATCATTTCTGATTGATTATATATCTATGGCAATTACAATTTATTTTGAATTAAAAAAAAACTTATATTGAATTATACTTAATTATGCCTGGCATAATCAAGAAGTAACAAGAAGACAAGTATGGCTGGAAATTTCTGGAATTTCACAACCCGTTGTCAAATTTACTTTGAAAATATTCCTGGAAAGGGACAGGATAAGAAAATAAAAATATAGACCAAAGCATGCTGGAAAAACAAAGAAATACAGATCAAACAAAGAGAGATCACCATCTTAATGATGAAAGGTTAATTACACTTAATTAATTTTTAAACTAGAAAGTTATGTGATATTAAGGCACTCTCCCCCCTATGCAGCTGGTAGGATATTAATTGGCAAAGCATCTTTGAAGCAGAATCAAGCAGTACTTACTCGAATTAATATGCACATGTTCTATAGTTTTGAGAAAGTTTTGAGTGAATGTGAGAGAAGGTATGTAAGATGTTCCTATTAATTGTTGTACCCAAAGCTGGAGGCAATGTAGGTCACAAGGGTAATAGATAAGCTATAGGCTAATCTACATATTGCAACATGACTACAGCACTGAAACAATATTTGGATGAATAAGAACCCACTTTATGAGCGGGAAGAAGGTTAAATCCCATTTAGAATAAACCGCTGCCTGAAAACTGGGGAGGGCTTAGCCAGATGTTGGGCAGATTACATTAACAGCCTCTACGAATGTTATGTTTATACTGTCTTCTTCACCCCCTCAGCTTCAACCATATCAGCCTCCTTTATTCTATTTCATTGTTCTAGATAACTTCACAGTATACGAGAGCTTTTGCATGTGGTGCTTCCCTTGAATGTGAGAAACGTTCTTCTGTGAGAAACAAACAGCTCCTCAATTCTCCTCCGTGTATCTATTTTGTAAATATTATCTTTTCCATGAGGTGTTCCTAGCCACTGTATTAAAAATTTCAAGTCCACCAGAACCATAGAATTCATGTCTCCTTCCTCCTTTTCTGATTATTTCTCCCTAGTTCTGTCATTTACCACTCTATCTATCTATCTATAATGTATTTATTATCTCTTCTTTTTTTACCTATCTTGTAGAGTGGTCTGCTATTATAAGTGCTCAACAAATATTTGCTGAATTATTTTTTAAGAAGATTTTATGTATTTATTTGACACAGACAGTGAGAGAGGGAACACAAGCAGGGGAAGTGGGAGAGGGAGAAGCAGACTCCCCGCAGGATAGATAGTCTGACATGGGGCTGGATTCCTGGAACCTGAGATCATGACCCGAGGCAAAGGCAGAGGCTTAATAACTGAGTCACTCAGGTGTGCCTCTGTAATTTTTTCTAAATATCTATTTGATCTGGCATTAATATTGCTAAATCAAATTTGTTAATTTTTAAATTTGCCTTTGACTTCTATATATTTTCTACCTATTAGTCTTGTTTTCTAAATCAAATGTAAATAAATTTATTTTCTCTTAATCCAGTCAGATTCATGGTATTTGTTTAATGTTTATTTTTCCTGCATATGATAAAAAACACTTTAGAGAAATGGGTAATATGTGTTGTGATTACTTTTATCCAGTGCCTAGTAGAGTTTCTTCATATAATCGGAGCTCAACAACTTTTTTTTTTATTTGAAGAAATTGATACATGAATACTAGTTTTTCAAAGTATGGAACTAGGTAGCAACTTATAATGAAGATAGTGTAGACTGTGAATTCAAAATAACACAAGCTGAATCTTTCACAATAAAACTAAATAAATATTTATTGTTTCACAATAAAACTAAATAAGTGTTCTCCATGTATGTATATGTACATAAATATTTATGATTAGGAAATATGCACTTACAGAGGCACCTGGGTGGCTCAGTCGGCTAGGCATCTGCCTTCGGCTCAGGTCATGATCCTGGGGTTCTGGGATCGAGCCCTGCATCGGACTCCCAGCTCAACGGGAGCCTGCTTCTCCCTCTCCCTCTGCCTGCCATTCTGCCTAGTTGGGGACTCACTTGTGCTCTCTCTCTCAAATAAATAAACTCTACTAAAAAAAAAAAAAAAAAAAAAGAAAAGAAAATATACACATATATTTTGTCAATTATATATGTATATCAGTTATATATTATAGTCAATTGGAGTGAAAACAAAAATAAAATTTAAGTAATTTTAGTGTCTTTAGGAAATACAAAAGAAATGTATAATTTTTATATTATTATACATAGTTATGTGATATTATTCTAGATATGAAGGATTGGTTTTTAAAATATTCAGATTATGAAGATGAAACAACTTATTTTTCTTGTTTTATTTAATTTTTGACATTAATATAAACCATCTCATGAAGCAGTTTACTATATTACAGTAGCAAATCAATTGTGATACGTTAGCTATTTTTTCCAATAATAGACAATGTTATTAAGTGAAAGCATGTCAGGTATTGGGCATTCATGAAGGTTTCATGGGAAAAATAACATGATGCTTTCTTTTTAAAGTTAAATTTTACTAGCTTAAAAATACTGGTGACTAAAATCCTTAATTATTTTTTACTTTTACTGGTTCTACTTTAAATAATCTTTCTACCTTGGAAAAGGTTGCATGCATGGATCACGAATCATATTTTGGCAAACAGAATTAGAAGAGGAGAGGACTCTGGGTAATGTATTAGGGTTAATATAATACAAACCACCAAAAAGGATGATAAAACATAAGCAGCTAAAATCACACACAAAAAAGTCTCTATCCTCATGAATCTTGTGGCTTTACTACTGCAGTAGATAATCACCATGGTAAACGCTTTGGAGACAGAATAAGGATAGCGTACGTCTTGGAAGATAAATTAAGAAAGCAAAAATCCCATTATTATGGATAATACTATTCAGATTACCATGTCAGAAGGGCTGAATAAATTAAAGAAGTTCCATCTTGCTGAGAATTAAAATAATGATTTGCAAAACATCACACGATACTACTGAATCTTTGGGTTTCTTCAAAGAAAACTCGGATTTAAAATTCTAGAAAAGTTCCTACATAGATAATGAAGATGAAAACAATACTAATCTTACCGATCTTTTTAAAACCTCTGTTCTTGATTTCTGTATTTTGGTTTTATATTCTTAGGAATTGAAATAATAAAGTCCTAAGTAAGATAACCGAAGATTTTCCCAGAAATTGAAAAATCGTATTTTGTCATTGTTTCTTTTTCTTACTTTCTTCTTTTCCCAGAATTCATTGCAGGACTGATTCAAGTTAGGAGAAAATGAAATGAACTTCCAATTAGACTGGATAATGGACTATGCTATGGGCTGATATTGCTCTCTCTCCAATTTAGACTCTATCTAGGATAAATCTACTTTCTTTGGATGAGAAACACACAAACTCTAACCAGCATCATGTGCCTTCTGTTCTAAGACGCTCTTAAGGAACATACTCCAGCGGCAAATGCATTCTAACTGGGATTGCAGGTAGAGAGCTGGGTCCTAAATTATAGAAAATTAAGTCTTGGTAATCTGTCATTTCTCTAATGCCAGTGTCTAAGGAATATTATGGATAATTATTTCTAAAGAGAAAACTTCAGGTCACAATGTGGTTACATGTTACACAGATACATGAACAGACAGGTGCAGATAACTGCAGTATTTTTTTTTTTTCTTTTTCCTCTTCTAGCCCCTCATTCTTGCTCTTATTCAGTCATCTCTTTGCCACATCATTGTAGGTTAAGCAAAGAAAATCCAGAAAGTAAGTGATGGGAGGTGTTCTTTGGTGATTTTCTATCTGTACAATGTAAACCCTCTCCCAGCTTAATCCACTTCCTGCATTTACTCAGAACCTTTCTAGTTAAGTCTGAGCGGCTTATAACATTGCAAAGTCTTTGCTACTTGTTATTGAATGGATGAGTTTAGAAGACTAATATTCTAATACTGCGGAAATATAAAAGAGCAGCGAAAAACCATAAGGGCGAACTTATATGCACTAATATGGATGGAACTCTTAAGACACATCTTTCAACAAAGTACCGACAGTTTTAACTAATATGTTAACACCCTCACACAAACACACATCATATCCTCCCCCGCTACAGAAACACGCATATGTCTTACTGGTATCTAAATAGATGTAAACATTAGAAAAAGAAAATGATTACCTGGCGATAGCAAGATTCAAATTTCATAGGTGCAGGACGCTGAAAGAGGAGTTTCTTCCTGTCTGTAAAGTTTTTACTGTTGATTTTTTACAAGCAGAATATATCTATTGTCTTACTTGAGTAATTTACAAAATAAACAGAAGAAAGTGAAAAGGGGATGAAGGGAAGGAGAGAGAACCAGAGTAAGTCGCTTGATCCATTCAGGATATTTTTTTTAAAACCCATAATTATGCAGTCATCTGGTTTATAATAATAGATGGTCAAAAGATTTCTGCTGAAATGGTAAATAAATGACAGCTTTAAAAGACATATGCCTTTAGTCTTACAGCAATGTGGTTTTGGAAATTTAATGAGGCAGAATAATCTTATTAATGAATTAACTGTCTCATTTTTCTGCTGTAGGCTTCTTATAAATAATAAAATGTATGTTGCATCTATATTCAAAGAAGGTATATAAAGCTTTGAATCTTTGAGTTTCCTTTGCAACTGTAAACCTTTTGATTCTAAATCCTATCAGGACCATAATTGCCTTAAAAGTATCTTTATACCCCTGTGTACCCTTCTGACTGATATTTATAGATAACGAATACCACCTAAACATTTAAATAAAAGTCAACTTAAAATAATGGAAACAAATAGTTAACAAAGTGTTAACTATAAAGCAATATGAAATTTAATATGTGCACATTTGTATTACTTTATTAGATGGTATGAATTAGTGGTCAAAACCATACATGGAAATGCAAACTAACACAAGTGCAGTGGTCACACAAATTCTTTAGGAAGTGTTGTCCTTGGAGATATAGTAAGTGATAGAAAAGTTCTGAACAAAACAATATCCAGTCTTCCATCAGTATTCATACATGAAGTTTGGATGCTTCAAGAAATTGATTTTATACAACAATCTTGAAAAATTAGTTTGTGTTAATTTGTAATATGGGGTTAGATTATATGATCATGTTTCTGTATTGGAATTTTCACCTAAATGAATATCTACCAAGACACTTGAAAGGCATAAGCATGTAAAAAATTCTTCATTATGTGGATCTGTTCAGTGAATTGCAGAATGTCTGGTAGGGTCCTGTCCCGTTAAATGCGATTCTCTAAACTATCAACATGTCCATGGGAAACATACCAACCAATGTTCCCGAGGTGTATCATCCTCATTAATAGTCCCTGGCTTAGACCCTTGGAAATGATTACCTTGCCCTAGGTGGAAAGTGGTCTGATGGAAGTGGCTTCTTAAAGACGAGAGGGTAAGGGGACTAGGATACAGCTAGCATGCAGTTAGGGTCAGTGAAAGGTCATGGGAATGATACTGAGCAGTAGAAATCTAATCCCAGCTCTTATGGGATGTATAGAAGTGGTAAGGTATTTGTGTAAATGTTTGGTAACTGTATGCACAAGTTTGGCTCGGATGGATGAATGTTAACAATGGAACAATTTGCTTTTGAGTGGATCTTATGAACCTGAGCAAGGACCCGAGAACAGCAGACAGAATGACTGAAGAATAGATGAGAGCTTTTTCTCTGGATTCTATGAGCCCAAGTTTAGATGTGAAGACAGTAGGTTTACCCTATTTTCCTTTTTATTCACAAAATAAGGTCTGAATCAATTATAATTTTCATTTTGAAAAGGATTGAAATAAGTTAACTTTTGGTTAGAGAAGTTAGACTGAACACATATACTTAGCCTACTCCCTTTTGATCCTCCACAGTCACAACAACAAAAAGTGAATTTAAAAATGAGAGGGAAAACAATCAACTTTTGAAAATATAAAATAGTAGTTAATTAACAAAAGTAGTCCTAACCTAGAAGTGGGGATGCAAAGAAGCAACTTTTGCACTCTCTCCCTCTCTCTAAATATATATACATACATATACATATATATATTTTTTTTCTTTTTTTTTCTGGAAAGAAAAATATTTCTAGAAATAAATATTGGGGGGTGCCTGGGTGCCTCAATGGGTTAAAGCCTCTGCCTTTGGCTCAGGTCATGATCTCAGGGTCTTGGGATAGAGCCCTGCATCAGGGTCTCTGCTCAGCAGGGAGCCTGCCTCCCTTCCTGCCTCTCTGCCGACTTGTGATCTTTGTGATCTTTGTCTGTCAAATAAATAAATAAAATCTTTAATAAATAAATATATATATGGCCAAAAAATACAGTAATTTGTTTAAGTCTATGTCTTAATCTGTTTAGGGTACCAGAACAAAATATAATAGACTAAGTAATATAAATAATCAAAACTGACTTTCTCACAGTCCTGGAGACAAGAAGTCCAAGGTCAAGGTGAAGCAGGATCTGTGTCTGGTGATAACTCTCTCCCTGGGTTGCAGACAGTTGTCTTCTCACTGTGTCCTTATAGCAGAAGGGGTGGGAGAGAGAAAGAGAAAGCAAAAGCTATCTAGAGAATTCTGGGAAAGATTTGAATGTTTAAAAAAAAAAAAAAGTTTTTTTAAACTTAAAAGTATTTGCAGATAAATTGATAATACATATATTGGAATCAAAATTGTTATTTTTAAATCATTTAATTAATCTATATATAAACCCATCAAATATGTACTTACTGCTTATTAGACTTTGTTACACTATAAAAGAAATCATTTTCAAAAGTTTAAGTTATATTCATTTCTGATTAAAAATTATCTCAAAGTTCTAATTCCTCATTTTACTTAAACTAATCCTTTTTAAAACTCTAATCATATTTACTTTTTTTATTTTTTATGTCAAATCTGACTCGCTTTATTTTTATTTCTTTGTTTTGAATTTTTATTCAAATTCCAGTTAATTAGCATGCAATGTAAGATTACTTTCGGGAACAAAATTTAGTGATTCAACACTTACATATTACACCCAGTGCTCATCACAAGTGCCCTCCTTAATCCCCATCACCCATTTAACCTACCCCTACCTCCCTACCAGCAGCCCTCAGTTTGTTTGCTCTCTGGTAGTTTGTCTGTTTTATGGTTTTGCCTCTTTCTTTTTTTTTCCCCCATGTTTATCTGTTTTGTTTCTTAAATTCCACATATTAGTGAAAGCAACAACATGGTTGGAAATAGAATATATTACGCTCAGCAAAATAAGTCAATCCAAGCATCTTCTTTACATTTTAGAAATGGGGATAGTAATTCATTTCCTTACTACTGTAGGCATTAAACTAAGTAAAATATTGTGCAAAATTGCCAAGTTGCCAAACAGATATTTGTTCCTTCATTTTTCCTTCTCATGGCTTACACTATACGTAATTTGTCATTTCTTTCTTGAATTTACAAAGCGTTTCTTATGAACATATTCACCTTTAATAAAGCAGACTTTTATTCCCTATTATTCTTATATATGCTTTACCATATATACCTGACAGATACTCATTTAGAGATAGTTTACAGGGCTTCGACTTCTTGTAACTATAAATATTAAAACTGATAACTTTGTTAAAAACTACTGTCCAAAAAAATACTATTGATATTGATATAAACCTATTTTTAAAAATTATGAATAATATGGTTTCTTTAAGGATTTGCAATATAATTTTATTTAAGACAAATAGATTTTTATACATTTTTGGAATACATGTTTTATACAAAGCATATCTGCATATGAATTCAGAACATAATCATAAATTCTAATTGCTTGGGAATTTATTATGAAATATCTACGAATTGAATTAAAATATAGAAAATTTCTACTGAGCAGAAGTGGTAGAGTATCTTTCTAAACGTTAATTGGAAAATTACTTTCTGAAATTAATCAATATGGCTCTGGACCATAATTTGAAATGAGATTAAAATCAAAGGTAAAAGCCCTTGTGTTAATTAAATAATTCTTGGAAGGCTTGGGGTGGAAAGCTGGTTTTAAGCTCTGTTAATCTGATTAGAATCCAGACCATATGATAAGTGTGACCTACTTGGATTTTGCAACCAGTAGAATTCCAACTCTTACTTGTTATGATACCATGATTTTTTGAGTATTTGTATTTCTTTGGTGTCTCTACTGTTATACTTAAATCTGTTAATAAAGGTTGTGTTATATATTAATAGGGAAAGAGAAAGAACATTTCCGAAACTTCATTCAGTTGGCGGGGCAATTAAAGATACATCTAAAAAATTTTCTTATAGGAAATGTTTAAAGACTAGAAGCCTTCATTAATTAAGTTTCTTCTTATATTCTGAGAATGACTTTAATACATTCACAAAGACTAAGTGCGAGTCTTCCTTACTTTGGGCCAAACTGCATTTCTGACAAGCTCTGTATAAATCATACCTTATCTTCTCGCTGAACTACAAAACACATTCCCAGAGGTTTTAACATTTAATGCAATGTATTCTTAGAGGGCTGTAGTTTTTAAGAGTTCTTATTGAGTTCTTCTAGTGCACCAAGTAGAGACCTAGGTCACAGACATCAAAAATCAATTGTGACTTATTTAAGCAGAAAAAGAGTTTATTATAAGCATGTTGGTTAGTGCCAAGAAATGCAGAAGGCTGGAAAATCAGCCTCAGAAAATGATCAGGAAAAAAAGAAAACTGAAGAGCAGCTAGGCTCAGAGCCCAGAACTAGTCCATCAAGATGGCTCTTGCCACAGCTTGTCCTGATACCCTATGAACTGGATGTTTCTGCTTGTGATGCCAGCTGCCTCAATTCTTTGCTTCAATAGCTTGTGATTCAGTTTAGGGTAGGTCAAAAATTTGTCAAATGCATACATTATAGGGACAACAAAAGCCAGTAAAAGGAATGTCTGGCATTTGGGGCTTCTGTAGTGGAAGACTGCTTTCTGTATCGTACCAACATTCTCTTCATAGGATAGTTGCTACTAAATACTGGTAACCATGAAAAGTGTTCATACTGTCTTATCCCCAGCATCTGAGATTATCAATGATTGATTTATTAACATTATGTCCCAAGGGAGCATAATAAAATGAAAATCTATCATGGCTATTACCTAAAAACTTATTTTCAAGTGAATAATCTCACTTTCCATTCAATTATTATTTTGATATTTTTCCTATTCTTCATTTGTTTAATGGGAGCTACATCTGTACTATTTAATATCACTGCTATGAGAAAAAGTGGTTCTGTTCTGACTTGGTCAGCCTCTCTCTCAAGGTGGCAATCTACCCACATATAAGCCCCGATAATTAAACTCATATTGTATTAAGAACCTCACAATTCCTGCTGCTGCTTAACCATGTGGTTCTAGGGGCTGTCTTAACTCTGGATAGCCTAGATCTGGTTTGCATGATCTGCTCTTCTTGACCCTGTGGATCAATCTCAACTACTCACCAAAGCTGGGTCAGTAAGAATTGTAGATTTGTTTTCTCACAGAACTGAGGGAAAGCTCTTCATTAGACTATGAGGTCCAGGCCCTGTCAGTGATGACTGTGGATCCTGTCAAGGGGTCTGAGGTGTAACAGAACAGAACACAGGCATGCATGAAGTGTGTTTTCCAGAGGAAGGCAGACATGACAGATGGATAGAGTAAGACTTGGTGGCATCCTAATCTATTCATTCCTCTCCTTCTTACAGTTTAGTTTTCCAACATTTCTTCTATTACAAGTAATACTCTCACATGCTTCCCATAAATTAACCTTCTTGCCAAAACAAGCTCTATTGATTTTCTGTCCCTTGTAACTCAAATTGCGATGACTACTACTAATATTGAAAAACAACTCAAAGCACCTGCTTTACTGAAGATTCTAGGTAGAAAATCTCATTTCTCCATCTTTCTTTATTTTTTGGTAGAAATCATTCCACTTTGCTCCTGTATATAGCCCTGGCTTCCTTTTCTGTTTTCCTCTAGCATGAACTAGACATGCATCACAGCACAAATCATTCCTTCCTTCCTCCTTTTTTCCCTTCCTTCCTTCCTCACTTCTTTGCCTGCCTGCCTCTCTCTCTCTCTACTCCTTCATCCCAGTTTCTTGAATCTATATAAGAATCAAAGCCCCCCTCTACTTTTTCCATGTTGATAGTTACATTGCACGTGTTGAGGTTGGTATTTTTCTAGTTTTATCTTTTTCCTGTGATTAAATTAGTAAGATTGGCTGTGTTCGGTATGGTTCATGGAATGTACTTTGTGGAATTCACTCCTGTCATAAGCAGGTTAAAAGGCAAAATTTAGTATGGAGGGAAATTCTGGTTTGTTTTAGGTCTCAGCTATGTTTCCTAATCCAGTCTTACAGCGAAATCCTTCTCTTCTAAAATATTAAGACTCCAGTGATAGAGCTCACACCCTGGTCCTCATTAGGTTTCTTGAACCTTATCTTTAAAGTATAAAGCTTAGGACCAGATGAATAGAGGCTCAATAAACTGGCATTTCTCATGAATAACAATGTTAAAGGGTGGTCTTTATTATCAGTTTTAATATAAACCCACATATATTCAGCACTTTGTTCCGTGTTATGATGTATTCTTCTCCATTGGGAATCATATATTCTCTAGCTAATAAGAAAAGAAAAAAATATATTTTTATTCCATATTGTATTTGTAAGAACAGAACCTTTATTTATTCATTCACTCAAAAGTAATTTAACAGATGTTTTAAAAACAACAACAGTAATATCAGGACCTTTGTACAGTGCCAGGAAACAGAAAAAACATCTATTCCTGCCCTCAGTATGTTTAGGAGAGTGGTGTATCAACTTTGATCAGAGATACTACTTCTTTATCAGGTCTTTGGTTTTTTGTTTGTTTGTTTAGAATACTGGGAAAGTGTATTTTCCTCAGAAGTATGAAAATGTCTACTTAAGATAGCAAGTTTCTATTGGTACAAAACCCTGAATGGTCTTTTAAAATATCTTATATTGAATGGCTTCATAGATGGTGCATTCAACCCTTGATTTCACCTCAGGTCATGATCTGAGGTTGTGAGATCAAGCCCTGCATTGGGCTCTGCACTGAGGGGCAAATCTACTTGAGATTCTCTCTCTCTTTCTCTCCTTTTGTCCCTCCACTCCTCTCTAAAATAAACAAATCATTTTTAAAGATGTGTTTAATATATTTTATATTAGAAGTACTAACTTGAATTTTTTTTCTAGCATGAACTAGATATGTGTCACTGCACAAATCCTTTAAACTTTATGGATTTTGATTTTTTTTCTCATCCATAAAATGGGAGTACATATTATGCATATTAAGTAAGATATGACAGTATGTCAGTATAGGCATTCTTGCTGTGTAGAATCATGTGGGGATAGTGGGGACTTCAAGCCTAAGCCATGTATTCTCAGTGGGAAGATCTCTTCCACAAGTGGTAAAAACATTGGTTCTCGAGGAAAAAAAAATTAAAATCTATTTTATGGGTGATACATAAGTATATATTACATAAAAACATACATAGCTTACTTGTGGTGTTAGGATTTTGTGAGAAGGTGACAAAGAAAATAATGTTATTAAGAATTCTTTTGGCTAAAAAAAAAAAAAATGTGTTGAGAAACACTGACTTGGCCATAATCCAGTTTTCTCCTCTAAATGCCTAAAAGGCCATAGAAATATCACTTCTATAGATTCAATTTCTAATATTTGTTGTGTATAATCCAAATTTTCTTACCCCTCTTCCTAGGGTTGTCATGAAGGTCAAATGAATCTATCTCTGTGCAAATACTTTGAAGTATATGGATTATTGATGTCATTAGTGACACTTTGCCATCATGACTAAAAACAAGATACAGTTCCTAAAGAGAAAATAAATAAGAATCTTATGTTTGGAAACATTCAAATTCTATTTCGTAAATGAGAACTCTTTTACAAAGGGAGGTGATAATAGCAACAACTTTGAAATGTGATTCTTCTGCTTGACAGATTTAGGCATATTACTAAATTCATTTTGCAAAAAAGCTTGCCTGTTTCTCAGTTTAGGAAAATAGTAAAGAATGTAACCTTCTCTTCCCAGAAGAACATCACTTCTTAACTCTCAAGTTTGGTGCCCTACCGTCCACTCCTCAAATCAGACACATTGTCTTTGAACTATGAAATAGTGTCATCTAAAATAGTTTGAACACTTATTTCTTTTATTCTCTATCCCAGTGAATCTTATTTCCTTTATTTATTTACTCTCCATTCAGAAATATGCCCTGAAGACCTATGATGAACTGGGTGCTGTCCTAGGTACTGAACGTACATTAGTAAACAAAGCTGAAAAAATTCCTATGAGCATGATGCTGACATTGTTATATTTTATTGTAGCCCAGTGCTGCTGGAAAATAGAAACAATACGAAATCTTCTCACCTGTTTGTGCTCTGGAAAGAACTTTATCCTTCCCCATATGATTTATATAAGATTCATAGTTGTTCCCCCTTTTTTTCATATGACAAGGCAGACACAGGCCCTTGAAATTCACATGCTTTGGTTCATAAATGTTAGTTGAACTGCTACCTACTGGCCAAGCTGGACAAAACATCTGCTATATATTAACTTGACCAAACTTGAGTTACGCTTCTCTCCTTCCCCCAGGCACCTGCACTTAGGAGCCCTCTCCACCACTGCACTCAGCCTGAGCCAGCATACAACCCCACTTTAAGGTTCCTCCTGAGAATAGCTGACCTCATAATACAACAGTCTCTGATCTACTGTCCTATCAAACAACACTTTCATCCTACTCACTGGTACCCAGTTCTTTCTAGCTTTGTTTACTACTCCCTATAAAAGAAAAGCCCTTCTCTGATTAGCCTTTGAGATGCTGCAATTCTCACAGGCAGAGTGTTCTTGCTGAAATAGCTCCTTTTTCCATCGCAATGGTCTCTTTTCCTATTCTTGCAATAATGCATTTTATTAAGTCTCTCTTTACCTAAACCTGGACTTGTTTTTTATTTGTAATTATTATTACATATTTTTATATGTAATAATTATTATATGTATCTTATACTTGGCATAATGTTCACAATGTTCCTCTTAAACTGAAGAGAATTGGCTTAGTATTACATTCTAGCTTTTTTTCTAGTGTCCATTCCTGATAGGTGGCACTCAAGCATTTGATCTAGATGGGAAACAGTTTAAGTTTTATCTCATGGACCAACATTACTCATGATGACTTTTGGTCATCTCATTGATGACCAATACTGAAAAGGATTTCAATGCAGGAGGCATTCTCAGGAATAAATAATGCCCTATCAGTATTACATTCTAGCTTTTTTTTCTAGTATCCATTCCTGATAGGTGGCACTCAAGCATTTGATCTAGATAGGAAACAGTTTAAGTTTTATCTCATAGACCAACATTACTCATGATGACTTTTGGTCATCTCATTGATGACCAATACTGAAAAGGATTTCAATGCAGGAGGCATTCTCAGGAAGAAATAATGCTCTATCAGTAATTTTGTGGATGCAGCTAGTGGATATAAATTCACATGTAATTCTTACATGTCATCCTCCCTAAGCCTCTACCCACATTTTCCCAGATGTTCTTTTTGGTTTTAATGACACGTTCATCTCATTTTTTGGTTCTCATTGCCTAAACCCATGGACTTTTCCCTGTTGGATCTATTAACTGCCTTAACTTGCCAGAAAGAATCATTCTCTCTCTCTTTCTCTCTCAGTCATTCCCCTTAAATTATCTGAGTTCCATATTGCCTTGTCCATTTTTCTGCATATGTAATAGATAATGAATGAAATATGGCTTTTCTCTTCTGGAACAGATAAGCCAAAATCAAAAAGAACTTCTTGACACATGACATAACTCTCACTTTTAAGCAACTTGAAGATCACTTCAGTTATAATCAGTGATTAACAGCTTTGCTATTCTTCTGAGCTAAATTTTATAGTTACCTAAAAACCCTGAGGTGGTAACACAGAGTTAAAACACTGCTGACTTTAAATTTGGAGATTACAAACTGCAATCCATACATAAAAACCATGTTTGTGGGCGCCTGGGTGGCTCAGTGGGTTAAGCCGCTGCCTTCGGCTCAGGTCATGATCTCAGGGTCCTGGGATCGAGTCCCGCATCGGGCACTCTGCTCAGCAGGGAGCCTGCTTCCCTCTCTCTCTCTGCCTGCCTCTCTGCCTACTTGTGATTTCTCTCTGTCAAATAAATAAATAAAATCTTTAAAAAAAAAAAAAAAAAAAAAAAAAAAAAAAAAAAAAAAAAAAAAAAAAAAAAACCATGTTTGTGTTAAAGTCAGTGGGAGTGAAAAAGAAAAATTGATGTGGCAGGAATGAAAGTACGGAGGAGCAACATTTTGAGTAATCATTTGCAGAAAAAGAGCCGTGGTTTGGGTCTGCTTTTTATTTTTCCTCTTGCACTTTTTTGGAGTTATTTTTTTCCCGAGAAAATGAACCATATAAACTAACATTTACAAAGGAGATAGAATGATTTCATATTCCCTGAAATGTTCCCGTGTTTCATGTTTCATCTATCTGTATGTTTTTAAGATAAGCAAGATGCAATAAGATATTAAATACCGACTAAACAAGTGGTGTGAACAAACGGCCTAGTTAGTACATAATTCCTTTTCCTTTAATAAAGGTAAAGGTCGATGTTTTACCATTTTTCTTGGAGGAGCACATGTGTCTCCCAGGGATCTCCCTCCCATTCCAGATCTCACCTCCCCTCAACATGAAAAATGCAATGACAATAATAAAACTTTTTTTTTTCTTTTTTGCAAAACATCTGAGAGTAGGGAACCATCTGCTAATGTCATGTAAACAGGCCAAAAGAACTGGGCAGAAGAGGAAAAAAATCTGGCATCACGGCCACATCAGCTGGCCCAGATCTCTGCCAGGCCCCTGCCCCAGAGGTGTGGAGAACCCGGGGACACTAATTCTGGCCCAGCATTCTGCAAGCATGCTGGTGTTCACGGCACAACAAGGAACAGCTGCAGGGAGCAGGAGTGGTACAGCAGGTTGTGAAATGAGATACGGGCTTATGTCAGAGTCATTAAGCTTTTCTGATAAATGGGCCGCAAATTAATTGATGGTTCCACTAATTAATTTATTTGGGTTGCTGAAATCCTCAGTCCTCACTGTGGCCTTAGCCAGGCGGAGCGATCCCTCTACATGGGGAGGTTTTTTTCCCCACCCAGAGAATTTGAATTTGAGCTTACTTGTTGGTAGGGCTTTTCAAGTCACATCAGCAACGAAAGTATTAAGTGATTCAAAACACTTTTAATGCCTAGAAATAGTTGACTGGTGATGTTTGGAATCAGAAGAGTAATCAGACTGCAAAAGCTTATAAGTTTCTGTTGGACGGCATGTAGAATGCCCAAAACGCCATCAGAGAGCCCGCATGGAAATGTCATTGTTGTAACTAAGTATGCATCTCTGGCTTAACAGAAAAGTGGGACCATTGAAATGACAGGATCAAAAGAAGCATGTAGATAAATGTGTTCATCTGCTTCAGGAATGACTTCTGATATCTCTACCAATACCTATATCTACCTAAATACATATATACATATATCTAGGTATATACACATATCTAGGTATACCTGTGTATATTTTTTTCTAAAAATGAGATCTCATCTTAATAAAAAGAAGTATTTCTATCCAGTATGTGTCACTGTGTCTCACTAGATTTTAATTGTATCAAAGATCATAAAAATACTCATAATTTTATGAATATAACCAAGAATCTCTTATATATACTTGTTTAAAATAAATATAATTATAAGCACATAGTTTAAAATGTATTTCCTATGTTATTTCCCTTTTTGTCTTTATAATTTAATTAGAGAGAAAAGATATATTTTCCTCAAAAGTATCAAGTGCAGAAATATATGCAACAGAAAAAAAAAATCCTGACAATCCCCATTTCACATGGATAAGCATAATGAACATGTTTTATTAAATGAATATAAAAATGTCATATATATTATATATATATTTGAGTGTGTATATATATTCATATGTTACAGACTCTGCTTTTTTTACCTAGTGTATTTTAAATCATCTTTCTTTATAGTTGATTTGTAGTTATATAAATTATATTATAGTTTATAATATAACTATATATTATAGTTATATTATAGTTATATAAACTAACTATAGTTATATAACTATAACTATATTATAGTTATATAAATTATATTATAGTTATATAAATTATATTATAGTTTTCTTTTTTAATGGTTTTATAATGCTTCATTTTATAGATAACCATACAGTTTTTAATTTGAAGTCATAAATGGGCATTTAGGTAGTTTTCAGCTTTTCACTATTACAAGCAATTCTTCCTTGATAATCTTAGTATATAACATTTTCTCTATGTGCTTGTTATTTCTTTTGAATGAATTGCTAGTAGTGGAATGTTCTACCAAAAGATATGTACATAATTAATTTGAAGGTTGAGTAATCAACTGATTGTTTTAACTAATTAAAAAAGAAAAGTAGAATAAAGCAAAACTAGTTAAAATAGGAAAAATAATGCTTTGTAATAAAACTTACACCTCTCACCCAGCTTTATATAGAAACTCTTATTTTATTACTTACAATTAATCTTTACTAAATACTGAGTTTCCTTAAGGACATAGAAGTTATATCTGAATGTGGATATGTTGCATATGTCACAGAGGGTAAGCTCTAACTAAAGGTTTTGAATTATTAAGCACACAAATGGAGTGATTAGGGAAATTAAATATATTTCCAATGCCTGAATTATTGCCCTCATTTCTACTAGCATTTAGCTAATAAGAAATAAGTTATTTTAAACAAAGACCAAATTTGGCTAAACTCAGCTATAAAAAGAATAACTAAAAGGAGTCTACACTTGCAAATAGATAATTGTGAATAAAAGTTGTATCCTTGTGATTGAATTAATAACATTTTTGGAAGAAATGAACAGACACAGAAGCACATTTGCTCTATGCCCTAACATGACCGCCAGTCTATGACTGACTAGCCAGTCCCCACTCTCTTATTTGTAGGCTTTCTTTTAATTGAAGCGTAATTGACATACAATGTTATATTAATTTCTTGGTGTATGACATAGTGATTCAACAATTTTGTGCATTATTTAATGTTCACCACAGTAAATGACATCACCAGGTGTTACCATACAGCATTATTACAGTATTATTGACTGTATTCCCTATGCTGTGCTTCTTATCTTTATGACTAGTTTTTTTTATAACTAGATGTTTGTACCTCTTACTCCCCTCTATCTATTTTGCCCATTTCCCCACCAACCTCCCCTCTGGCAACCACCAGTTTGTTTTCTTTTGAGAATCTGTTTTTTGGTTTTTGTTTGTTTTGGTTTTTTAGATTCCACATATAAATGTGATCATACAGTATTTGTCTTTCTCTTGTCTGACTTATTTCACTTAGCATGATACACTCTAGGTTCATCCATATTTTCATAAATGGCAAAATCTCATTTTTTATGGCTGGATAATATACCATTGTACATATATATACACGTCATCTTTATTCATTCATCTGTTAATGGACATTTGGGTTGCTTTCATATTTTGGCTATTGTAAGTAATGCTGCAGTAAATGTAGGGGTGTGTATATCCTTTCAAATAAGTGTTTTTGTTTTCTTTGGCTAAATACCCAGTAGTGGGTACACTGGATCATAGGGCAGATATATTTTTAATTTTTTTAAGGAAGCTCTATCTTGTTTTCCTCAGTAAATGCACCAGTTTGCATTCCCAGCAACAGTGCATGAGGGTTTCCATTTCTCCACATCTTCACCAACACTTGTTTCTTGTCTTTTTGATACTGGCTATTCTGACTGATGTGAGGTGTTATCTCATTGAGGTTTTGATTTGATTTTCTCTGATGATTAGTGACATTGAGCACCTTTCTCTGTGTCTGTTGGCCACTTGTATGTTGTCTTTGAAAAAAATTCCTACTCAGATCCCCTGATTATTTTTTTTTTAAGATTTTGTTTATTTATTTGACAGAGAGAGATCACAAGCAGGCAGAGAGGCAGGTTGCGGGGGGCGGGGGGAAGCAGGCTCCCTATTGAGCAGAGAGCCAGATGTGGGGCTCTATCCCAGGAACCTGAGGTCATGACCTGAGCTGAAGGCAGAGGCTTAACCCACTGAGTCACCCAGGCACCCCCCATCACCCTGACCATTTTTTATTCAACTTGAGGTGCTTTTTGTTTTGTTTTATTTTTCCTTTTTTTGGTGTTAGGTGTATCACTTCTTTTAATAGTTTGGATACTAACCCCTTATCGGATATATCATTTGGAAATATCTTCTCCCATTCAGTAGGTTGTCTTTTAGTTTTGTTGATTGTTTCCTCTGCTGTGCGAAAGCTTTTTATTTCGATGTAGTCCCAATAGTTTATTTTTGCTTTTGTTTCCCTTGCCTGAGGAGACATATCCATAAATATGTTACTCAGGCTGAAATCCAAGAGATTAGTCCCTTTGTTCTTTTAGTAGTTTTATGTTTTCATGTCCCACATTTAGGTCTTTAATCATTTTGAGTTCGTTTTTGAACATACTGTAAAAAAATGGCTTAGTTCGTTCTATTGCATATAGCTGACCAGTGTTCCCGACACCATTTATTGAAAAAATTGTCTTTCCCCATTGCATATTCTTGCTTCCTTTGTCGAAGATTAACTGACCATATGGGTGCGGGTTTATTTCTGAACTCTCTATCCTGTTTCATTGATGCATTCTATTCTGTGCCAGTACCAAACAGTTTTGGTTACTATAGCTTTGTAGAATATCTTCACATCTGTAACTGTAATACCACCAGCTTTATTTTTCTTAGTATTGCTTTGGCTATTGGGGTCTTTTGTGGTTCCATACAAATTTTAGATTATTTGTTCTAGTTCTATGAAAAATGTTGTTGGTATTGTGGTAGGGATTGCCTCGAATCTATAGATTGCTTTGGGCACTATAGTCATGATATTAACTCTTCTAATTCACAAGCATGGGATATATTTCCATTTTTTATGTCATCTTCAATTTCTTTCATCAGTATTTTATAGTTTTTAGAGTATAGGTCTTTCACCATCTTGGTTAAATTTATTCCTAGGTATTTTATTATTTGTAGTCCAATTATAAATGGGATTGTTTTCTGAGTTTCTCCTTCTGCTTCTTTATTATTACTGTATAGAAATGTAACTATTTCTGCATATTAATTTTTTATCCTGTAACTTTACTGAATTCATGTAATTTTTGGTGGAGTCTTTAGGGGTTTTCTATATATAGTATCAGGTCATCTGCAAACAGTGTCAGTTTTATTCTTCCTTACCAATTTAGATGTCTTTTATTTCTTTTTCTTGTTTATTTGCTGCAGCTAGGACTTCCAATACTATTTTGAATACAACATACAATACAATACAATACAACACCAACATACAATAGTATGTTGAATAAAAGCAGCAAGAGTGGACATCCTTGTCTTTTGATCTGAGAGAAAAAGCTTCCAATGTTTTCGCCACTGAGTATATTGTTAGCTGTGGGTTTTTCATATATGGCTTTATTTTCTTGAGTTATATTCTCTCTAAATCCATTATGTTGAGAATTTTTGTCATGAGTAGATGTTGTATTGTGTCAAATGTTTTTTCTGCATTATTGAGACAATTATATAGATTTTATCCTTTCTCTCATTAATGTGATAAATCATACTAATTGATTTTTGAATGCTGAACCACCTCTGCATCCCTGGAATAAATCCCACTTGATTGTAGCAAGTGTTTTTCTTGTTTGATTTTTTGTTTAAATGTACTGTTGAGTTCAGTTTGCTAATACTTTTGTAGAGGATTTCTGCATCTATGTGCATCAGAAATATTGCCCTGTAGTTTTTTGTTTTATTTTGTTTTGTTTTGTAGTGCCTTTATTTGTTTTGAAATTATGGTGATGTGGGGTGAAAGAATGAATTTGGAAGTTTTTCTTCCTCTTTTATTTTTCAGAATAGTTTGAGAGGAATAAGTGCTAATTCTTAAAATGTTTAGTAGAAATTACTGGTAAAGCCATCTGGTCCTTGGCTTTTGTTTTTTGCAGGTTTTTTTTTTTTTCCCTCCTCAATTTAATTTCATTACTAGCATTCAGTTTGTTCAAGATTTTCCATTTCTTTCTGATTCAGTTTTTGGAAGATTTTATGTATGTAGGAATTTATCCATTTCTTCTAAATTGTCCAATTTATTGGCATATAATTTTTCATAATAATTGGACACAGAACTACACTTGCTTTATTTCTTAAAATTAGTGACCAGTCCATCACTGTCTTATTTGTGCAACAAAGTGTTCCTTTCATACAATTGTAAACTTTATTGTAAAATGTTGAGAATAATTTATTCACAAACTGTGTCAGTAAGATGTAGCTTAGTGAAGCTTTTTTGTAATTATTTTCAAGATCAGGACAACCAGAGAAGAATTTATGCCTTTTTTTTTTTCTTTTTGGATTGAGAAAGAACCTTTCTGTCGCTATGTTCTTTGTCCTTCCTTTGTTCTCCATAGCCAGTTACAGGACACCAGCCATCAACAACCAAATTGACTAATTATTCCCAAAGCAGGAGGCATGCACACTTTTATAGAAGGGTAGCAAGTTGACTGGTCTATTCCCTAATCAAAGGCAGCTGGATGAAATTTTCCCAGGGGACATTAACTCCTAAATTTTCCAAAGTAGTTCCTGGAGACTAGACAATTAGCTTCTATATTTTTAAAGCAGGGCATTGTTTTGAACCTCATCTGTTATTTAAATGATATAAAGCTCTATGTCCTTGCATTAAAGTTGTTAAATGTGAAGGAGTATCTGAAATAATTTCTTGTTTATAGACTTTTGCTGAAATCCCAGCATATGGATCACAAAAAAAAAGTATTCTTCTCTTCCTAGTAACTTAGGTTATATGGCAAAAATTTCTATTTACCTGACATAGCTTTTAGGTTCTGTGCTCAAAAATCTTTGAACATCATAAAAATTGTGTCATGTTGTAATTACTTTGAAATCACATGGAGCCATATTCAAATTTCAGTTCTGTGAGTTATTAGTTAAGCAGTCTTGAGCAAATTATCCTAACTTCTCTATTTCCTTTTTCATATAATTTGTGCTTGGGACTGTGAGATACCTTGAAGGGAAAAATTAGTCTTTAATATTAGACATAAATAATAATCTTAGCTTGAAAATTGAGCTCAAACAATTAATAAATTTGCCTAAAGTTGTTTAGCATTTTCATTAAGAAATAAAATTAAATTGTTTCATATGAGTTGTGACTTGTAAAGTACACAATATATCTTCAGATAAATGATTTTAATTTACATAATGCATCAAATTCTTATTTCAGCATTTTATAAGAAATAATTTTGAATAGTAGTCAGTCATTCTGAATTTAACCTTTTTATTTTATATTGTTGGCATTCCCCATTTATTGAGCTTAACACTATGCCTTTGTATATAATTATAAAATATGTAACTTTCTTAGGCAATGTTATAAGCAGGCACTCTGTGTTTCACATTTATTAATTACTTTTGTGAGGTTAGCTATCATTACTCTTTCAGTTTCCCAGATGAAAAAAAATGAGGAACTTGGAACTTTGAAACTTATCCTAATTTAAGTTAGTATATGTCAAAGTCAGGATTTGTTCACAGGACAGATTATCTCCTTAGCATATGCCCTTAATGAACATGGACTATTGCTTATTATTTATCCCTGATTTTAAAGAATCATATATTTTAGCATATTAAAAAACTTCATTTACTACCGATAATACATTTTCCACAGATTTTAACCTGCCTATTTGTGTTGGAAATGTCAATTTATGTGGTCTGTTTAAACTAAGTAATGAATCAAACAAGGCTTCTCAATTGAATTGTATTATTATAATAATTTTTCTGTTTGTGTTTTTGTTGTTTTTTGTTTATTTTTTAAATTGGGGAAACACATTCTTTAAAAGATTTGAAACAACTTTATAAAATAAGTCATCTTTTTTCTCAAGATAAGATTTCAACAGAAAGATTTCCAAAAAGTACCAATATTAGTAAAGGAAGTGATTAGTGTTTCTAGGTGAAAAACTGGCCATTTTTTCAACGTGATTAGTGATTATAAAGCACAGTATCAGATTAAAGGTTTTATGTCTTGCTGCAAAGAAACCTCCTTAACTTATTCAAGGGCAACACTTTCTAAACTTAGTTGACCAGAATCCCTTTAATAAGTTCGTTTCTTGCTTCTTACTGTTCTCCAGAGAATATTTTGGGAAATGCTGATCTAAGTGACTCGTCTTGACAAGGAGATTTATGTTCTTTGACACTTGGTTTGTTTTCTATTTCAACATTTTATATACCCAAAGACTCAGAGATATTTTCTTTCTATCCTGGCTTTTAACCCAATAGTTGTAATAATAGTTGGGAGTGTTTAAGATAAGCACCTGCAAGCTGTTATTTGCTGATTGTGCCCCATCAGATATGCAAACAGACACCGTCCAGTACATGCAAAGTGAGGGTGTTTTATGGCATCATGATGCACACTGGCAAATAGATAAAGGAAGTTTCATGAAGTAAGGTGCTTGGGAACTGATTAAAAACAAAACAACACACATATTGAATACTTAGAGTCTCCTGATACTGTGCATAGTCATAGGCAAAGGCACTAAAAAAATATTTAAAAAACTATTGCACTTCTGTTATCCTTTCCCCAAAAAAGACATACCCTTCAGTCTTCAAAAATATGATAGTGTTTTCTGAAAGACAGTGACCAGCCTATAACTGGTGCATACAAGAAATTCAATAAATATGTGTTGAATCAATGAAAGGAAGAAAGAGTCAGACTGTGAAACCCAGAGATAAGGTGTTTGAGCAGCTACAGAATCCACTAACAACAGGACTATCTTTATAGTCACTCAGTATGGGACAACCTATTAGTCTTTGCAGTGTTACCTGCCTGTAGAGTTTTTTTATTTTAATTTTTTATTTTTTATAAACATATATTTTTTTTTTTTAATTTTTTATTTTTTATAAACATATATTTTTATCCCCAGGGGTACAGGTCTGTGAATCACCAGGTTTACACACTTCACAGCACTCACCAAAACACATACCCTCCCCAATGTCCATAATACCACCCCCTTCTCCCAAACCCCCTCCCCCCAGCAACCCTCAGTTTGTTTTGTGAGATTAAGAGTCACTTATGGTTTGGCTCCCTCCTAATCCCATCTTGTTTCATTTATTCTTCTCCTACCCCCTTAAGCCCCCATGTTGCAGCACCACTTCCTCATATCAGGGAGATCATATGATAGTTGTCTTTCTCCACTTGACTTATTTCACTAAGCATGATACGCTCTAGTTCCAATCCATGTTGTCACAAATGGCAAGATTTCATTTCTTTTGATGGCTGCATAGTATTCCATTGTGTATATTTACCACATCTTCTTGATCCATTCATCTGTTGATGGACATCTAGGTTCTTTCCATAGTTTGGCTATTGTGGACATTGCTGCTATAAACATTCGGGTGCACGTGCCCCTTCGGATCACTACGTTTGTATCTTTAGGGTAAATACCCAGTAGTGCAATTGCTGGGTCATAGGGCAGTTCTATTTTCAACATTTTGAGGAACCTCCATGCTGTTTTTCCAGAGCAGTTGCATAGAGTTTTAATCATTACCAGTAATACAATCTTATTATAAGAAGCCCACTGGTATACACAGCCTGCTAGAAAAACTTACCTAGTATCATTTAGCAGAAGATTTTTAGAAAGACCCATCAAGGTCTTTCATACCTGTCAAGGCATTTTTCTCATTCAATGGGATTGCCCTTATATTTCACATTGCTGATATTCTGCTTTTTGAAATTCTCTGCTTACTTTTGAGGGCACTATTTTTTCCCTACTTCATTAATTTCTCCTTTTTTTTTTTTTTAACTTCACAACAGGTAGATGTGTTCCCTCTTCCGTTTTTCCAATGCTTTCCTTTCTGTTTGTACCCTCTCCTGCTTCTTTCATTGTCTTAATTCTGATGATTTACTCAAAGAAAGTGGTTTGCGAATAGTTTTCTTAAGCTAAACATAATTCTACAGAATGTTGAGTCTGATATTTTTCCAACTTTTGCAGATATTTTAAACTTGAGTATCCCACTGACATATCCAAGGACCTTCTCTTCCATTCCAAAGCCACCTCCTCCATTTCCACTCTCTTCTTGGAGAGGTTCTGGCCCTTTCCAAAAAATACATCTTCTTTTTAGCCTGGAGAAGTTGTTGCTCTTTCAAATTGGAAGTGACAGTCCTGGGAATTGGTTTGTCCCACTGCCAACCTGCTCCCCTGATCTAGTCATCCACAGAAGTAGAATCAGTTTAAGCTGCAGCTGACCCAGCTTGAGTTCTACCATTTGCCTATTTTCCTTTCCTTGTATAGATAACTCCTGGAATCAATTCTTTAAAAAATCATGTCTATTCACTTAAAATGATAATGCTTTACAGTCCTGCCATGCTTGATCGCTACCTAAAATGTTAGTAACTGTAATCAGAGGTATTTACAAAAAACTAAATTGTGCTTCCTTTTACATAACTCAACATTTCCTTAACCCTTTCTCATACCTCTGCCTTTTAGAATTTCTGGAATCTCTTTCCATGCTCTCATCAACTTGCCTGAACTAACAAAAACATAGGGCTCCCTGAAAGATGCTACTTTTACATTTCTTTTGAATAAACGCTCTTAATTTTTGTACAACTCATGAGTATAAGTGGAATTAGTGAGTGCCCAGATATACTTAGGGATCTATTACTATTACCTCTATATGTTTAAAAGTAAGAAAGAAAAGACAACTCCACTTCTATGAGAATCTTCTACAGAGTTAGACAATCTTTTTTGGTCTACATCCTTGTCTTCCATGTTAATTTGATCAGTCTTTTGTAAGTTTGGAAGACTTTGTTACCCATCTCACTGTCCTCTTCCTGTTCCGAATCCTACCATCATATTTGGTGACATCAATATTAATCTGAGGACTCATTCCAAAGTCCAGTCTTATATTACATGATGACTTCAATTCCAATAACTAGGACAACTTTAAATTAATTAGCCTAATAAGGACTGTCCTAAGAGTAAAAAGGTATGCTATTCTTAATTGCACCAAGATGACATTAAACCATAACTTACTTGGGGTAAAAAAAAAAAAATAAAAATAAAGGGGCACCTGGGTGGCTCAGTGGGTTAAAGCCTCTGCCTTCAGCCGGGTCATGATCCCAGGATCCTGGGATTGAGCCCTGAGTCAGGCTCTCTGCTTAACGGGGAGCCTGCTTCCTCCTCTCTCTCTCCCTTCCTGACTCTCTGCCTGCTTGTGATCTCTGTCTGTCAAATAAATAAAATCTTAAATATATATATATTTATATATATATATAAATATATATATATATATATTTATATATCTCACTCAATAATTGCTTTTTCTCTCTACTGAGTCACACACTCCAAAGACCAAGAATTGGAAGTATCCAATATAAGACAGACAGATAGATAGCTATAGATAGATAGGTAAATGGTAGATAAAAAACAATGAATAAGTTGAATATCTGATTACTGCCTTGTACCTTCCTGTTCATCAGAATTTGGATTTACTTCAAGACAACTTGAATAGCATGTTGTCAGATGAAGACATCTACAACTGAATAGATCTTTTATTCACTACTCCATTACCATCATAACGTGCATTCCCCTTACCCTTCCTCTTTCTTTCATATGCTAAGCCTATTTGGTTTTTACTTTATACTTTCTCTCCTTCAGAATTAGCTATGAATCTCTTCAAATAATTTATTGCCAATATTTTTTCTTTTGTTGTTTTGTTTTGTTTTCTTTCTGAAATACCCACTTCACAAAACATTAACCCTTGATCAAGCCTCCACTTACATTCTTTGGATTCCTTTCTTCTCCAATAATCATCAGATTTAAACATACCCAGATTTCTTACATTTTAAAAAATGTCTTTTGATTCTTAACCTTCCTTAGTGACTGGCTTTCCTTTCTCCTTTCTCAGAGCTGTACTTTCTAGCCTTATATGTTTGTTGAATATAATACACATCACAATAGAAATATATACATTAAATTAAAGACATTTTATAGTTAACTGCTAACTCACTTTCTTTGTCAGTCTTTGAAGACTGTGGGATCTTCTAAGGCAACAACTAGAGATTATTTGTGTTTATTTTCCCATTATGTTTAAGTTCTTAGAATGCAGGAAGTATCAAAAAACATTATTCAGGGGTGCCTGGGTGGCTCAGTGGGTTAAGCCTCTGCCTTAGGCTCAGGTCATGATCTCAGGGTCCTGGGATCCAGCCCCGCATCAGGCTCTCTGCTCAGCAGGGAGCCTGCTTCCTCCTCTCTCTCTACCTGCCTCTCTATCTAATTGTGATCTCTCTCTATATATCAAATAAATAAAATCTTAAAAAAATTATTCAGTGAATTAATACCTGATTTAATATAAATGTATTGAAGAGGTGTGATCCTCTTGTGGCCATTCTTTGCCTATAACTTCTAATCATGGTATTCTATCCTTCTTTTAATTCTTTCTCTCTCTTTCTCTTGTCTATTATTACTTATCTTCCATTGAGCTCAATCCCAAAGTAGTCTGAGTTAAGTAAAAGGACTCTAAAGGGTGCTTGTAATATAACATATTTTGGGTGATAGTCTATTTTCTTTTCCTTAGATGAACTCTGCAGAGACTTGTCAAATCTGTCTTGTTCAAGTATAACTGTGGTATTATTGGCTTTATTGCAGGCAGGTTCTCAATCAGCATTATAACAATAGCATAAAAAGCATAAGAAAAGCCCTGTGCTTGTTAATCTCCATCTGCCCTAAAGGGAAACCAGGACTTTTCAGTTCCAAGGGTTCAGTTTCTAAAACTAAAGAATAGAATTTGGATATTAATTTTCTTTAGCAGTTACCAGTATTATTCATTTTTCATATAATTACGCCCCTTTGCCTACATATAAAGTCAAAATATGGGATAGTATTCAAGGTTCTTCACTTACCTAACCTCTTGTATATTGTATTTGGATATAGCATTATCTGCCAAGCCAAATGGGTTCTCTGAGTACCTTGAGTTCTTCCAAATATCCTACTGAACTTGTACTTGTTATTTTTCGTTCCTGGAATATTACCTCTTAGCCCTACTGCACTCAGTTAATCCTTCTTCCAGGCTCAGTTGAGATATGAGCTCTTCAAAGAAACATTTACTGCAATTTCTTAGTTATGTTTCGTTCTCTGAACTACTTATTCTATAGCTATAACATCAACATTATAGTGATATAATTATTAGGGTTTTTTGTTTGTTTGTTTTTTGTTTGTTTTTAGTTTTTACAAATCTGAGATCCTGAAGGATAGATGCTATTTTATTCATTGTTGCTTTCTTAGCATAGAGACACACAAATAGAAATCACACACTGAGAAACGAAACTGTCAGTCTGCATACACAGCCTGGACGCTGAAAATTGAAACTATTTTATTATCTACGTCAACCTGACTTTGTTATTATACTGTCATTATTGATATTAGTATTATTTTTCTGAAAGCCACATGCCCAGGCAAAGAGCTTGATTTGTCCATTACAGGAATTTGCTGAAATACTCATCAAGAGACAGTTTGCACCCTAAAATTGCATGAATCATTTGCCACAGAATCTTTGCCTTGTTGTTTCCACCAGGGAAAAACACCATTTTTTTTTTTTCCAGTTCTAATCAAGTTCCCATATGAAAAGACTTGCCTTAAATCAAACTTCAGATTTTCTATAAATCTGTCTTTTTTTTTTCCCCCTTCCTCTGAGACACTGCCAAAATTTTGCAGAGGATGGTGATCTCACTCTGGTGTTAATCAACAGACTCAGATTGTTTTATCAACACATTACTGATTATTTAAATTAAAGTAAATTAGGGGTGCCTGGGTGGCTCAGTCATTTGTGTGTCTGCCTTCAGCTCAGTCATTATCCCAGGGTCCTGGAATCTAGCCCCACACTGGGCTCTCTGCTCAGTAGGGAGGTCTGCTTCTCCCTCCCCCTGCTCTTGTGCTCTCTCTCTTTTTCTCTTCCCTCCCATCAGATAAATAAATAAAATCTTTTTTTTAAGTTAATTAAAGTAAATTAAATATTACACTTCATAAACATCTAAGATTTTTAGTTTCTTCATAGGATAGCATGTTAAAAACTTAGGTGGTTGAGGCGCCTGGGTGGCTCAGTGGTTTGGACTGCTGCCTTCGGCTCGGGTTGTGATCTCAGGGGCCTGGGATCGAGCCCTGCATCGGGCTCCCTGCTCCACAGGAAGCCTGCTTCCCTCTCTCTCTCTCTCTCTCTCTCTCTCTCTGCCTGCCTCTCTGCCTACTTGTGATCTCTGTCTGTCAAATAAATAAAAAAAATATTAAAAAAAAAACTTAGGTGGCAACTTTTATGCTTTTTTGAGGTATCAAAAATAGTCAAACCCATGGACTCAGAGAATACAGTGTGAAATGTTGGAGTATGGGAGCAGTTAAGAAAGAATTCTTGAGACAACTTCAGTGCAAAAAGTTGTTTTTATTAAAGCACAGGGACAGGACCTGTGGGCAGAAATAACTGCACTGGGGTGATGAGGAGTGGTCGATTACATACTTTCAAGTTGGGAGGGGGGTTAAGGATAGCGTAAGTCTCTAAGGAATTTGGAAGAAACGTTTCCAGGGCCTTGAGGGGTTATCTACTGTCATTTACTATTGTCAAGTAAAACCTTAGTCATGAGACCCTTTAGATAATGTCAGTGGCCAAATGTTTAGAGGATGATTGCTAACATATATCTTGGTTGGGTAGAGATAAAGAAAGTTCCCAAAGAGATTTTTATATGTTAATTAGACTTACAAGATCCTGGAGATCCTGCTAATGTCAAGCTAAGGTTTCCTTTTGTCTTTAGCAAAATATTAACACAGAGGCAGTTGAGTTCCTAAAGGAAGGGCACTCTGCCTGTCTTAAATATTGGTCAGTGGGGCTGTTAAGTAGTAAGGAAGTTTAATGTTTTTCTACATTTCTTTTGCCTTTGCTCTCCAAGTCACAATAGTGGTTTACAGAAGCTGGGGATGAGGAAATACAACTAGTTAGTCAGTTATGCTAGATGAATAAGTTCTAGAGATCTGGTGTATAAAATATTATCTATAGTAAACAATGGAGAACTGTGTGCTTCAGAATTTGTTGAGAGGTTAGATCTCATGTTAAGTGTTTTGCCACCAAAGCAAGCAAAACAAAACAAACAAACAAAAAACAGAAAACATAAGGAAACTCTAAAAGGTGTTTTATATATATATTAGCTTGAGTTTGGTGATGGTAACTACATTTGCTTGTGTATACCCAAACTCATCAAATTATATACCTTAAAACGTGTACTTCTTTATACATCAATTGTACATTAATAAAACTGTTTTAAAAATGAAAGTTTTAGAGGAATTTTACGGCTATAAATTTGGATTATTTATAGGTAAAATTCTGTCAAATATCTTGTCTACATAACCAGTTAGTTAACAGAAGCTCAGATTTGGCCAAGAATTAGTAAGAGAGAAAGAACATTTATTAGATGCCTACTGTGTTTTAGTTGGCATGCATTTTGCCTGAGTAGTCTCCTTTGGCTTAGATTTTAAAGATTTCTGCTTATTTATATCAAACTTGTAAATTATTTTAGACTCTTTTCCAATACTACTTCCAATTGAGGTTAAATGGTTAATATGCATTTAAAATGTAATCAGGCCCAACACTGATTCATTATCTGGTTCAGTGGTTCATTGGATCACTCATTTATTATATAGCCAAAAGTATCATCATAGATCCAGACTACATTTGTCATAGGAAGCAAAAGACCATACAAAGGTTATGTCCATATAAGCCTTGCATCTCTAAACCAGGTCGATTCACCCACATATTAAGCACCTGGTATTAAAAATAAGCCATAAAAATGCCCATTACTTGCCTTGTGAACTCTCTCATATACCTTCCCTTTATCTTTATTTGTCCACATCTGGATGTGTGTTTCAATTATAATCTGCAAACATAATACAGAAGGATTGTATGAAAAGTTGTTTCTTCTGAAGGAGGTATCTGGAAAAATTTGTGGACTATATGGAATTCCAACTGAGTTATAAATAAATATGGAGTTTCCTAATTTCTCTCTTCATGTACCTTTATATTTTGTCTCTCCACTTCTGACTTCATACTTACCAGCTCAAGCTTGAATTTGGCCTGCCAGCTCTCTATACTGGATAAAGCCACTCTATCCTCAGTGCTTTAATTCTTAGCGCTAGTCTATCTACACACTTTAGAGTGCCTCATAGCTGGAAAAAGGAATAAGAAACTGCACGCTTGTGTTAACTATGAAATTGAGCACATGTAACATAATGCTACAGATGGGAGGGAGAGGACATTAGTTTTCCCTCCTCTTTCTCACCCCTAGTCTCAAGACAGATGACTTCTGCAGCCAGGACTTTTGCCCCTTAAGATGGACAAAATTGGTGATAGATTAGAAATAATTCTGCCTGGACCATGTCTCAGCTGTGTTGGCCCCTGTGAAGACCTTTGACCAGGTACTACAAAGGGTCTCAAAGAAGATTGTATCTCAGTATATCATCCATACAGAATGTGTTCTGCCAACGAGGTAGCTCCACAGATTGATGAGGGCTCAGCTCTCTTAGTGTTGCTTAACTCACTCCTCTGCCTCAATTGCAGAACAATTTCTTCATCACTGACTCCTTTTTCTAAGGTTGTTTCACCAAGAGCAACTGTTTACATTTTATGAGCACAATTCTATAACACAATAAGAGAAACTGGATAGACTCTTAATTGTTATAGGCTCCTACTGTATCATGCTTAAGAATTTGTGGAGCATAACAAATAGCATAAAGGACAAGGGGAGATGGAGAGGAGAAGGGAGTTGAGGGAAATTAGAAGGGAGGTGAACCATGAGAGACTATGGACTCTGAAAAACAATCTGAGGGTTTTGAAGGGGCGGGGGGGGGGGGGAGGGTGGGGGAACCAGGTGGGGGGGAAAGGAGGGGGGGGGGTTGGGGGGGGGGGGGGGGGGGGGGGGGGGTTGGGGGAACCAGGTGGTGGGTATTGGAGAGGGTACGGATTGCATGGAGCACTGTGGAGCACTGGGTGTGGTGAATACTGTTATGCTGAAAAGAAATTAAAAATTTAAAAAAAATGACTAAGACAAGATTAAAAAAAAAGAATAGAAATATAAGAGAACAGATTGATGGTTGCCAGAGATAGGCATGGTGTGTGGACAAAATGGGTGAAGAGGGTCAAAAGTCACAAGCATCCAATTATAAAATAAAGAAGTCATGGGGGTATAATGGCATGATGACTATAGTTAATAATATTGTTTTATATATTTGAAAGTTGCTAAGAGAGTATCTCTTAAAAGTTCACAACATAAGGGAAATAAAAAGTAACTGTGATGATGGATGTTAACCAGACTTACTGTGGTGTTCATTTCATAATATATATAAATACTGACTCATTATGTTGTATATCTGAAAGTAATATAAGTTATATGTCAATTATATCTTAATAAAAAAATAAACCCAAATATAGTAATAAATATCAGTGTAGTGCCAGCCATAACAAGCTACTAAACACGGATCTTTAATTCATCTGTCTGCAAAAGTACATGTAAAACATTCAAAATGCTTGCTTTTTTGTTTTTACCGTACATTATTTACCAAAATCACCCTATTTTATTTCACTTCACCACTTTTTATAAATCAGGGATCTGAATTGTAGGGCAATGTGTAACTTGTACAAAGTCAAAGAAAAAGTCAAAGAAAAAGCCAGAAGAGGGACTTGATCCAGGTTTATAGACCTGAAGTTTATTACAATGTGGAATATTAAGCCAGAGGGTTGCAACTGGAGTTTAAGGTGATGGCATAGGAAGACCCTGAACTTACCTCCTCCCATGGCATACCAAATCTACAAATACATGAAATAATTCTCACTGTAAAAGAACTGAAAACTAGCCAAAAGTTTCCTCTAAAACAGGGATAAAAGGGCCTTTTGGTAGGCGGCAAGATAAGTAGGAGGCAGAGATATGTTTTGCCAAAAATTCTATCCCCAGTTTGGTAACACACAATAAGAAAGGATCTGATGGACCTGGAGCCTCTCCTTGAGAAAACAGAGGTTTGTGCTTTACTTTAGTCACTCCAATCTTTGATATCTGCACCAGAGAGATAAGACCTTTTGAGAAACAATGGGGCTTATCTCCAAATGACCTGGAAATTGTGGGGATCTAAGATCCTCCTTTAAAGGTGCTTATGTACAGACTCACTTATCCCAGGAACTAGCACAAAGGCAGCAGTTTGAGAGGTGTCTGGATTATATGTGGAAAAAATTAAGTTGCTAATCTTAAAGCATCTGCTGGAGGGACAGGGATTATTTGTGATTTTTCTTGAGACAGAGACATTGTGAATGCCATTTTTTTATATTCTTTCTCTCACTTGCTTGTGCAGGCAGGTGCACACGGACACAAGCACACTAAAGCCAAAACTGTGCTTTGCCTGCTGTGCAATTCTCCTACATTGCTAAAGCCACAGAGGCATCCTGACCCTTGTGCTCTTCACAGGCCTTACTAAAGCCTGGTGCATTCTATGCCTTCAACATAGAATGCCAACAACATTGTGTTCCTGGACCCCATGTGCTTGTAACAATCTGAAACACAGTATTTAGAATACCACACTCAGGACACTACACAGACATGACCCATTCATCCTGGATCTTGAACCTTCGAGACAGGCTTTAAGCTTGCCATGTGTCTAAAGGCTACAAGAGGTACTCTCAAGGAACATGGGCAGGGACACTCCATCTGTAAGCCCTCCCTTGGCCTTGCCATAGCTCACTGGTACCTCCTAAAATGAAGCTTATACACTCGTCTGAAACTCTGATTCTTGCAACTATCACCCTGATGGCACCTCCAGATCTCCTGGTGTGGAGGTCAGCAGGGTCTATGATTGCATCCCAGAGGACTGCATATATTTGCATACTTTAAAAGCTGCAGCCTGAGGATCTGGCTTCTGATCAGCCTGAATCCAGGTGCTGACTGAGATCACTCCCTTTGGAATGCTGATAGGTTCTGGCACACTTTCAAAAACTAGGGCTTATAAAGAATAAATCAAGCTACTTAGACAATCACAGAGGTTTTAGAGACAAGAGCAAGGGCAAGATTAAAAGGTAAGGTTTAATCTCCTATACAAGGCTATACCTTCAAGACTGGGAGAGGAAGCTGTTTGCATATGCATAGAAACAAACACCAAGAATCAAGCAAAATGAAAAAAATTGAGGAAGATGTTCCAAATGAAAGAATAAGTCAAAACCTCTGAAAAAGACCTTAATGAAATGGAGACAGTAATCAATCTAATAAAGAGTCCAAAGTAATGGTTATAAAGGTGCTTCCTAAATTTGGCAGAATAAACAATAACAGTGAGAACTTCAACAAAGAGACAAAAAAATACAAAAATAACAAACAGAAGTCACAGAGCGGAAGACTACAGTAATTTACATGGAAAATATGTTGGAGGAATTAAACAGCAAACTAGATGAAGTGGAAGAAAAAAATCAACAATGTGGAAAACCAATGGGACTCACCAAAGAGAGCAGCAAAAAAGAAAAAAAAAAAAAGAGAGAGAGAGAGAGAACTTAAAAAAGTGAAAATAGCTTGAGACCTATAGGACAGGATGTGGAATAACATTTGTATTAAAGAGATTCCAGATGGAAAAGAGAAAGAAAGGGACAGAAACCTTACTTAAGGAAATAGTGTCTGGAAACTTCCTTAACCTGGGAAGAGAAAAAGATATCCAGGAATCCCAGAAAATTCCAAATAAGTTGAATGCAATGAGATCCACACCAAGACACATTATAACTAAAATGTCAAAAGTTAAAGAATATTAAATCAACAAGAGAAAAACAACTTGTTACAAACAAGGGAATTCTTCCCCATAAGACTCTCAGCTGATTTTTCAGCAGAAATTTTGCAGACCAAAAGGGAGTGGAATTATATTTGAAGTGCTGAAAGGAAAGAACTTCCAACTAAGAATGTTTTCTACCTAACAAAGCTATCATTTAGAATTGAAATAATTTAACAGATGAGCAAGAGATAAAGGAGTTCATCAACAAGAAATGTTAAAATGTCTTCTTTAAACTGAAAAGAAAAGACACTAATAACAAGAACATATGAAAGAAAAAACATAAGAAACATAGGAAAGTAAAAATCTCTCTGGTGAAAGTGAATATATAGTAATGGTAATAAATTAGCCACTTATAAAGCTAAAGAATAACACATTATATAGTATAAATAAATAAAGTATGAAGTATAGTATAATATGAAGTATATAAGTATATAAATATAAAGTATAGTATAAAGTATAAACTATAGTATAAATAAATAAAATATAAAGGTTAAAACACAAAGGTAGTAAAAATAACTCTAACTACGATAGTTAAAGATACACAGAAGAAAAAGTTGTAAAATATGTCAACATAAAATGGGGGGGAGTTTTTAGAAAGTGTTCAAATTCAAGTTGTTAACATATATATATGTATAATATATTATAATATATAATACTATATATTATATAACAGAAACCATATGGTAACCACAAAGCAAAAACCTGTAGTAGATACACAAAAGATGAATGGATAAAAAACCAAATGGGTAAAAATCAATACTCATCTATATGTTGCTTACAAAATAGACTAACTTCAGAACTATGTACACACACAGACTGAAAATGAGGGATGGGAAAAGATATTCAATGAAAATGGAAACAAAAATTAAGTTGGGGTAGCTATACTTATATCAGACAAATAGAGTTTAAAACGCAGATTAATAAAAGACAAAGAAGGGCATCACACAGTGATAAAGGGGCCAATCTAACAAGATGATATAACATTTGTATTTATGTATCCACCCAATATAGAGGTACCTAAATATGTAAAGCAAACATTAACAGAGCTGAAGGGAAAAACTGACAATAATACAATACCAGAAGACTTTAATACCTCATTTATATCAATACATAGATCATCTAGACAGATAACCAATAATGAAATATTAGTCTTAGCTGGCACATCACACCAAATGGGCTTAGTAGATATATACAGAACATTCCATTCCATAGCAGCAAAATACACATTCTGCTCAAGTGCACATGGGACATTCTCCAGAAAAAGTCACATGTTAGGCCACAAAACAAGTCTCTATGAATCGAGAACACTGAATTCATTCAGAAGATACTGAAACATCTTCTTTAACTATAAGCTTATGAAACTAGAAATCAGTTACATGTAGAAAACTGAAAAATTATAAAGACATGGGTATTAAACAACAATCTACTAAACAACCAATAGTCAATGAAGAAATCAAAGAGGAAATACAAAAAAATACCTTGACACAGAAGAAAATGGAAATACAACAATCCACATCTATGGGCTACAGTAAAATCAGTTATAAGAAGGAAGGTTATGGCAATTCATGCCTAGCTCAAAAAAAAAACGAGAAAAATCCGAAATATTAACTTTACACCTAAAGAAACTGGAAAAAAGAAGTCCAAAATTAACAAAAGGGAGAAAATAATAAAGATAAGAGTGGAAATAAATTGACTAGAGAATAAAATACAAATAGAAAAGATCAGTGAAACTAAGAGCTGGTTATCTAAATGGAAAACAAAATTGACAAACTTTTAACTAGAGTTACCAAGGAAAAAAGAGAGAAGTCTCAAATAAATAAAAGCTGAAATGAAAGAGAAGTTACACCTAATACCATAGACATAGAAGGCATCGTAAGAGACTATTATGAAAAATTGTTTGCCAACAAACTGGACAACAGAGAAGAAATTGATAAATACCTAAGAATGTACAATCTTCTAAGACTCAATCATGAAGTAGAAAATCTGAATACCAATTACTAGTAAGGAGTTGGAATCAGTCACTGAAAATCTACCACAAATAAAAATCCAGTTTTGGATAGCTTAAGTAATGAATTATACCATTGAAATATTTAAGACTCTCAAACTTATTTTATAAGGCCAGCATTACGCTGATACCATTATCACACAAGGTACCATAAAAAAAAAATACAGGCCAATATCTCTGATAAACATATGCAAATGTCCTCAACAAAATATTAGCAAATGAACTCAACAATACATGAAAAGAATCATATATCATGATCAAATGGGTTTTATTCCACGAATGCATGGATGGTTCAACATATGCAAATGAATCAACATATACACCACATTAAAGAAATGAAGATGAAAATCATATGACCATCTCAATAAACACAGAAAAAAAAACCATTTAACCAAATTCAACATCCATTTGTGATAAAATCTCAACAAAGCAAGGATGGAGGGAACACACATCACCATAATACAGGTCATATATTACAAACCCATAGCAAACATCATATGCAATGGTAAAAAGCTGAAAATTTTTCCTCTAAAATCAGAAACAAGACAAGGATGCCTATTATTGCCACTGTTATTCAACGTAGTATTGGAAGTCCTAGCAATAGCAATTAGTTAAGAAAAAGGAACAAAATGCATCCAAGTAAGAAAGGAAGGAGTAAAACTGACACCATTTGTGGGTGACATAATATTATATATAGAAAATGCTTAAAGACCATTAAAACATTCTTAGAGCTGATAAATGAATCCATTAAAGTTTCAAGATACAAAATCAGTATACAGAAACAGGTTGCATTTTTATATACGACTATAGGTTGCAGAACAGAAATTAAGAAACCAATTCCATTTACAATTGCATTAAAAAGAATAAAATACCAATGAATAAATTTAATCAAGGGAATGAGAAACCTATACACTGAATACTATAAGACATTGATAAAAAGAAATTAAAGAATATATAAACAAATGGAAAGATATTTCATGCTCATGGATTGGAAGAATTAATATTGTTAAAATGCCCATACTACCCCGAAACAACTATAGATTCAATGTAATCTTTATCAAAATTCCAATAGCAATTTTCAAAAGACTAGAATAAATAATTCTAAAATTTGTATGGAAGCACAAAAGACCCTGAATGGCCAAGCAATCTTGAGAAAGAAGGTTAAAGCTAGAGGTATCATGTTCCCTAATTTCAAACTGTATTGCAAATCTATAGTAATCAAAGCAGTATCATATGAGCATAAAAACAGACACAGGGGCATCTTGGTGGCTCAGTGGGTTAAGCCGCTGCCTTCAGCTCAGGTCATGATCTCAGGGTACTGAGGTCTAGTCCCACGTCAGTCTCTCTGCTCAGCAGGGAGCCTGCTTCCCTTCTTCTCTCTCTGCCTGCCTCTCGTCTGCTTGTGATCTCTCTCTGTCAAATAAATAAATAAAATCTTAAAAAAAAAAAAAGACACATACAACAATGGAACAGTATTGTGAACCTGGAAATTAGCCCATGGATATAGTCATTTAATTCACAATAAGACAAGAATATACAATGGAGACAGGACTGTCTTTTCAAAAAATGGTGTTAACACAACTGGAAAAATCCATGAAAAATAATAAAACTGGACCACTATCTTACACTGTCCACAAAAATTGATTCAAAGTGGATTAAAGACTTGAATATAAGACCAGGAATCATGAAACTTGTAAGAGAAAACATAAGCAGTAAGCTCCTTGGCATTGCTTTTGGTGAGCGTTGTTGTTGTTTTAGATCTGACTTCAAAGGCATTAACAATGAAAGCAAAAATAAACAAATGGGAGTAACCAAACTAAAAAGCTTCAGTACAGTGAAGGAAAGCATCAACAAAATAAAAAGTCAGTTTGCAAAATGGAAGAAAGTATTCACAGGAGCTAAAATCGAAAATATATAAAAATCATACAACTCAGTAATGATAACAAAAAATTTAATTCAAAATGGGTAAAGAAACTGAATAGACAGTTTTCCAAAGAAGATATATAGATGGTCACCAGACACATGAAAAGATGTTTACACTGCTAATCATGAGGGAAATACAAATAAGAACCACAATAAGATAGTATCTTACACCTGGCAGAATGGCTAGTGTGAAAAAGATAAGAAAGAATGTTGGAAAGGTTATAAAGAAAAAGAGACCTTCATGCACTGTTGATGGGAATGTAAACTGATATAGCCACTATAGAAAATAAAATGGAGATTCCTCAAAAAAAAATCTTAAAAATAGAACTACCATAGCAAATTACTGTACTTATGGGTATTTATCTAAAGAAAGTGAAAACACTACTTAGAAAAAAAAAAAAAAGCACACATTGTAATTGCACAGTATTTGCAATGACCAAGATATGGGAACAACAAGTGTCCATCACTGGATGAATGGATAAAGAAGATGTGGCATATATACACAGTGGAATACTACTCAGTCTTAAGAAAATAATGAAATCTTCCCAATTGTGACAACATGGATGGACCTTGAGTATTTTATGCTAAGTGAAATAAGACAGAGATAAATACCATATTATTTAAATTAGATATGGAATCTAAAAATAAACAAAACTCATAGATACAGAGAGTAGATTGGTAGTTATTATAGGAAAGGAAGTTGATGGGTGCGTGGGTGGGTGGAAAGTATGGTGACGGATGGTAACCAGGATTATTGTGGTGCTCACCTTGTAGTGTATACAGATTTTGAATTAGTATGTTGCATAACTGAAATGAATATAATGTTATATACCAATTTTACCTCAATAAAAAATAATAAAATAAGGAATATTTATGCTCAAAGATCAACATCTGTATTCATGTCCTGTATTTTATTCAATATCCTTAAAAATGGAATGCCCAGGGTTCTCAAATAAAAGTGCTATGAGTTCATTGAAATTGCTAAGCATCTCACAAAGCAAAATCTGAAAAGCATTAATATGCTGAGTGTATTCATTCTTTGCCTTTACAAGATCCAATCTGTATGTAAAGGCTGAATTATTTATTATAATTTTGCTGTATGGAAATAGGAATTTTTTTTTTAATCACTCCCATAAGCTGTTCTTAGTTACATGTTCAGAGCTACAACAAGCCTCTCACTATTAACCCCTCCCTGATGGACAGAAAAGACTTAGATGGTCTTGAACTAACAATAATTTCATTTAGGTGAACATCAAGATTTGAGAAGACAGTTTGAAAAAATGTGTGTGTTACTTGAGTAGTTCTCTACAAGATAACTTAGGAAAATGACAAGTTTTTACATGTAAGAACATAATACTATCTCCATTTATGAACTGAATGATGGTAAAAATCCAAAGAGACTGAATAAATCTGTATGGTTTTACCTAAACACACTCAAAAAGAAACTGGTTTTTGAAGGGAGAAAAGTATAGAAAAAAATAAAAATTTGCCACCAAGAGAGCCTGGCTTCCACCATGCTCAACATACCACAGATTAATTTCTTGTTCCTACAAAGTCCATGTGGAGAGCAGTATCTTTCCAAAGCAACTATTCTCCAAACAGAAATTCACTGTTACAGGTTAGTGGTGGTTACACAACTTTGTGGCTCTATCATCTGGAATGTGTTGTTTACCATGCCAGTGTAGCAAGGAAGAGACCACCTCTATTCAGTATGTCAGTCAGGAAGTGGCTCAAGTCAGTCCCTTCAGCTCACAACACAGAGACAGTAACTTGGCCCTGCCCAACCATAAAAAGGGTTGAAAGTTATAATCCCTCTGTTTGTGGGGAAAAAGGAAAAGTTTGTCAGGTCTCTGCTGCACTAGATATGTGATCAAGGACATTTCATGTAGTCTCTTAGAGACTGTTTCCTTATCTGTAAAATGTTGATTTCAGAAGTTTCTCCATAAATTTGTTGCATGTTTAATTTTATTTTATATATGCAAATATCTAGCCTGTGGTCTAGTACACAACACAAATTCAAGAAATCATAGTTGTCTTCTTTCTATTTTTATGGCCCTTGTCAACTCTATGATAGTGCACACTGAGCTGTTTCCATTATTTTCTCTCATTTTACCTCATTTTTATTTTAAAAATTAAAAAAAAAACATTTATAAGTGCTTTTAAGTAGAGCAACATCATAGTTCCCCTGGAAATAGAAAAAATAAAATTAAAAAATATTTAGTAAGACATTTCAAACTATTTTTTTCAGTGGGCCACTGATCTTATTTCTAGATGACAAATATAAATATTTAATTGTCATTAAATTGCAGAATCAGCTGGGGCCTCTGGTCTTTCTCTTTGGTTTAGCTGAGTTTCCTGGGAAAATATCAAGGGACAAGGCAAGTGACATTCAACTTGTGCTTATCCTACCTTCTTGAGGTCTAGTAAATCACCACCAGGGAATCTTATTTCTTGTTATTTCTCTCTAAACAAAGAGCTTGATTTCTTTTTCTTCTGACACTTGGTATGTTCTACTCTCTACTCCAAGATGGTGCAAAGCCTTCTCAAGGATTCCCAAAGCAATCCATGAATTTAACAAGAATGATAGATGAAAAGTCGTAATACCTATTAAGCCCTTATCACATACCAAGCTATGCTTATAATTTTACAGGAGTCTTTTAACCATCATATAAAAAAGCTATTATTATCACCACTTTAAAGTTAAAGAAAGGAGATGAAAGGAAGTTTAAATCATGTGTTTATGCCATAAAACTCATAAACACAGATAGGAGATTTCATTTTGGATAAAGTCTAAGCTTCTTTCGCCACACTGGAGTTCTCTTGTGGATACGAGGTAATTTAGCCAAGGTCACAAAATTAATACAGGCTAACACAAAACAGAGTTTTGAACTCTTTTTTTTTTTTTTTGACATGAGAGCTTTGTCAAAGCAAAAATTATACTGGACAAAGTTAAATAGGGAAGGATGACTTTATTCAAGGTTATCTGAAAAGGACGGAGAGAGCAGAAGGCAGTCTAAACTCAACTGCACTGAAATGTAAGTGGGAGAGTTTTTAAGAGCTGAAATGTCAGAGGAGCTGGGTATAGAATCATAGACCATTTTTGTTTGCAAATTGTCCTTACCCAAAGGAAAAGTATTTTCATGACAAGAGGTAGTTTTACGACTTCGAGTAATGTACCCAAAGGCCCAAAGAAGTTAGCTTCCTACCTCTCCCAGAAAACAAGATCAGGGATTAAGGGTGGGGGCACTATCTCCCTTGATGATTGCATTTTAAAGGACTTGCTCTAGGATCCTAGAAAGTGGGGTCTAAAAAGTGGGGAGAGATCTTTTAAAAGGATTTGAATCTGAGAGGGTCAGAGAAAGAATTTAGGACAGTTTCTCTAAAGTAAATGCCCAAAGAAAAGAGAGGGAAGGGCTCTGTGATTAGTCCACCTGGATTCTGTAAGGGACAAGATGAGACAGAGGTCAGGGACTGAGAGGTAAGAAGAAGACCATTTAAAGTTTCATCAAGCTGTGGGAAATATTAAGGCCTTCTTGGTCACCACTATGCAAAGAATTCTAATATAGCTCTTAATCTGAAATTAAAAAAAAAAAAAAAAAGATGCAGAGTTAGAGTCCCAAAACAAGCCCGAATATTCCAAAGGAAGGTTTTCCCATTTGTGTGAAATATCTAACCGAACGCCTGGATTTAGCAGCAGTGACCATGTGGCCCAAGAGTAGGCAGCACAGAGCAGTAGAATAGGAGTTGAATGTTCAGGCAACACTTTCCCCTGAAAAATCTTAGTGAAGTAAAGCTCTGGTTAATACCTGGAATGTCAGTTCATGTGGAGCCAATTGCACTGCAAAGAAGAAAGAGCAGAATCCAGATCTAAAATCAAATCAAGCTATAGCAGTGTTATGACCACTTTGAACTTAGTGGCACCAAAATACAAGTATGTTATTTTGTTCTTGATGGGATGGGTCAGAGGTTTTACATAGGACTTAGCAGGAAATGCATGCCTCTACTAGGGGAGACTTGGAGCCCGAGTTGGGAAGAAAATAGACTGGACCTAAGGACCAGATTCCAAGATAACTTTTTCATTCCCATGTCTGCTTCTTTCTAGCTAGCTAGCTAGCTAGCTGTTTTCAGCTGCAGCTGCTAACCAGCTTACCTACGTAGAGTCTCTTCAATGTGGCAGCCTCAAAGCAGTTGGACATCTTAGGTGGCAGTTCAGTGTCCCTGTGTTGTTTGGTGAACAGTATGGAAGCTGCATATCTTTTTGTGCTCTATCTCCTGAAGTCATATATAATGACACTTCTGTTAATCTCTATTGATTGACTCAATGAGAAACTTACCCAGAAGCAAGGGCTGGAGATATCCTTCCTTGCAAGGCAGGAATGTCTAAGAATTAAGAGCCACCTTTTAAACGACCATAGCTCCTAATAAGATGAAACTGAGGTAGTTTTGAAAGTACAGAAACCCTAAAACTGAAACCAATGCATGGAAGGGGAGACCTTCTTGAAACTGTATTGTGAAGGTTGAAAGTATATTATGAAGGTGCAGATCACATCACCAAATAGAGTCCAAAAGACTTTAGGATGTGAAAAGGGATAGGATGCTGTGATGAACACCTTTGAAGACTTCAAACCTTGCTCATGGGCCTTGGGTCTCTCCTTAAATAGCAGTGATATGCTATAGAAAGGTTTCAGAGACAGTGGCTGAAATCTTGACCTGGGGTGAGATATTTATCCTTTCTTTTACCTGATTTTATCATCTTTTAAAAGAGCATAACAAAATCTCTGCAAAAGTATTGTTTAAGATAATTTTTATGTAAGATTTAACACCATACTGGAGATATAGTATACTTAAATGTGAATATATGTCTAGACATTTTTGTTTGTGGCAGCTGGCCAAATGGATGTAAGGTTGGAAATAATAGAAGGTAATGTCTTTTGAAGGGAGTGGATGGTGCAAGTTTCCTGGGGAAGGATAAGGAAAATGGAGGAAATTATTTAATGGTTACCAATTCCGAGGGTAAATTACAATTTCCTGGAAAACTTGTAAAAAATACATATTCATAAGCTTCACTCTGGACTTATTGAATCAGAATCTGGTGGTGTGATGCTCAGAACTCTGTATTTTTAAATTAGTTCTTCAGTTGTTTCTAATAGAGCCAGGCTGGCTGGCAGCAGTCTGAGGGTCACAACCAAATATATTACGTTATGCTGTAAAACCTCATCTGGGTTGCAGCCATATATGCATTCCCCCTCCCCCTGAAACTATCACTGTGATCAATCATTAAACAAAATGTGAGATGATATTTGTCCAACCCTGAATATGTGAATGATAAAAGTAATTATCACCCTTCTGATTTTGTTTTTAGTTAACAAGAAAACTAATTTAAAACAACTTTTCTATATGTTTGATAAGCAATTGGCCTGCTTAAGATTAATGTTACAAATATGCAAATATAGAAAATTAAAAGTCATTCCATAGCTTTTGAGCAGTTGAATATCTTAAAATATGTTTATAAAAATAATTCAAATGTATTTTAAAAACATACTATTGAGTTAAAGGTTGCCATTATAGATTTTGTTTTTCCTGTAAGTGTGCGACAACCTGGTCAATTATTATAATTATTTTTTTTACTACATTGGCATGTTTCTAAGGTGCTTGAATTATAGAACATATATCTAATTTTGTCTTTTATTGTAAATCCTCATCAAAACCTGTCTTACAACTTCCAATTCTACCTAAACGATATTAAACATCACCCTTCAGTTCTACAAAATCAACAAAACAGATAAATGAGTGATAATCTGGGAGAAATAAAATATCAGATTTCTGCAAATGAGTTAAAAGGCAGTTTTGGGGCACCTGGGTGGGTCAGTGGGTTAAAGCCTCTGCCTTCGGCTCAGGTCCCCGCATCAGGCTCTCTGCTCAACAGGGAGCCTGCTTCCCCCTCTCTCTCTGTCTGCCTCTCTGCCTACTTGTGATCTCTGTCTGTCAAATAAATACACAAAATCTTTAAAAATAAAATAAAATAAAATGAAAAGCAGTTTTTAGCTTTTCTAGTAAGTAGTAAAGACCTCCTTCAGCTACTTCCACTCTCTAGTCTAAATGATAGTAGCAGATTCGTAGAAGTTTATCTTCACTGGAATTATTATCAACTCTAATTTCATTTCAACAGGAAATCAGTGAGCTGCCATCTGAGTTAACTTCCAAAAACTAGGGACAGCTGAGGCCCTTGCTCTTTGTCACTCCAATATATTTTTTTTTCCTCTAAAGAAGGATTTATGACTCATTCCTTCAAAATATTTAGGGGATTGGTTCTTAAAATTTTAGGGTCTGACAACTTATCTATTTAAAAAGAGTGAAAAAAAACACTGCACTCTCCATCCCAGACCACCCATTCCACCTCCCACTGGGCTTTCAAAGTTTCTATAACAGAAGATGTGACCCACTTCTTTGGAAGACTGTCAAAGGTGCATTTTCCTCTCAACTGTGATAATACAGAAAACTTGCCAGTAGAGAAAAAGAACTGAACAACCTCATGAAATTTAAATCCAAATCAGAGACACATAGCTATCTGTTCACATAATAGACTTTAGAGTACTTTCTGTATATATGTTTTGCCATATCAATGCTGAAAAAAATGGCTAGGAATGGGGATTACTTTCAATACTTTGAAAAGGGAAATAATAAGGCAAGATTTTCCCATAAATCTAAAAAAATTTTTAAAAAGGTTAGACATTCCTTTGTGCAAATATGTACACATACTAAACTAAAGGGTTTTTGTTGGCTTTCACAAGGCTATAAAGTCCATTTTTTAAAAATAAGAGTGTATTGAGTTATTTGGGCTTATATTCACTCATATTTAAGAGTAGCAGGAAATACCTAAATTTCTAATTCACAACACTCACCACATTCTTTTTAAATAGTAGTCTAGAATCTTGGATCACAACATCTTGGACAGAGAAATATGCCATCACACATCAAGTGGAAAGAGAATCTAACACCACACCTTAACTGGAAAAGCTATCTAGCTGGTTGGCAATTATTTTATTAAATCTATTTATTCATTTATGTAAACTGGTAGATACATATAGCAGCAGACATGGTTTAGAAACATGACCTTTATCTTCTTTCACAGAGAAACAAAACAAAAATTACCTTACTTCTGGAGTATTTCTCAGTCTAGCCTACATCTTTGACTGTTCAATGATTTTCCTTTTCTAACATCAGATCCATTTTTTTCAAACGAAATCTTACACAGAGCTCAGAGCTCTATAAAGCAGATCCAAAGAATGTTTTGTTGGTATAAATTATTTCATGTTCATTTCATTTTTGGTTTCCAATTTATTTCTCAATTTTGGGTTGGTTTTTTGTTTGTTTGTTTTTTGGCACACTGTTGAGATATCCTTGATTCTCGCAGAAAAATAGTTGCAAATGATTTTCAAACAGTTCTATGTTCTACTTTGCTATAGTTTCCAATTAAATTGTGGAAGCCTGACAAAGAAGCAGTGTTTTTTTTTTTTTTTCCCCGCAAATTAAACCGTTATCTTACCAATATGTATCTAAGTACTTATTTTCTTTAATTGAATCTGATAATGTTCTTTTGATGACGGAAATGTTCATTGTTTGAGAAAAAAAATTTACAAATGTGTCTTGTAACTTGGGAATCTTTTAAAAATGTCATCAGTATGAAACCTTGGATTCATCTACCAAATAAACATGCAATATTTCAAAATAGTCAAATTTATTTCTCCCTGCATGCTGAGCTCAAATGTTATGTTTCAATTGCAATGCTGACAGCCTACACTTAAAAGTAGGTAACTCTGAATGTGAACTGGGCTTGTGAAAATTAATAAAGGGAAACAACTGAAATGGAGTAGGAAGGATAGAAGTGGAAGCTAGCAGGGGGATCCCTACTACTTGCCAATTTATCGGAAGAATTGACTATTACCCCAAAAGAAGAATCAACAGAAAAAAAAAATCATCAATTGCATTCCCCACAGGGACCTCCTGTGCAACTCAGCCAATGAGAAACCATCATCACCCAGACATGCTTTTCTCCAATGAACTTTCTTTCAAAACAAGCCCTTCCAATTTCTTCCTTTAACAGACTTATTTAGATTATTAGGAACAAAATATGCAAGCTATTTCAACAATGTCTGGAGTTTAACATTTAAAAATGTCACTTAAAATTCTTATACTATAAACTTTCATAGAGACATACAACAAATTCCAGTGTAAAGTATAAAAAAGGAAAAAAAAATTACTCACTTTAGGATTACAAATAACTCTAAACAAAATACAATTAAAATCATCTGCCTTAACATTTAAATAAAAATAGAGTAAGTACTGATATTATATGACAAAATTTTATAGGAAGTTTTCTTAACCAATGTTATTTTTCTATGAAATATGGAGTAATAGCTTACACAAAATAGTTTCATAGATCTTTTTTCTTACACTGTTTTAAAATTCTCAATATATAGATATCACCACATTTTTTACAACTTTCTTTGAATATTTGAAAAATGAAAACAATTAAAATGGTTGTTTTCTCTTAAAAATCATTTTTTTCAATTTAAAAAAAAATAAGAACCTGAAAAATGAAAAGAATAGCAATATCTGAAGTTTCTTCCAGGTGAAGTGTGAAGATTTCAAATATTCTCTATCTTCAAATTAATGTATTAAATACATTGGATTCATATCTTTGGGTTCTTTTCTATATTTTTATTAGGAAATTGTGCTAATTGTATATTCACAGATTTTTTTTCTTTTAAGATATTTATTGTAATATAAATAGCACTGATTTAATAAGTTAGTCTCTGAGATTGTGTGCTTCTTTCTCAATGTTAGGTAGCAGCTTGTTTTAAATAATATTATAAGTACACTTTTGAAATCAGACTTTAATTTTGTTTGCCTAAAATATTTGATAGTATCGAGGTTATGCTGAAAGAGCTGAGAGTGTTCTTTCAAAGTATAAATAATTGTGTTTCAAAATGACTTGAAATTTTAGGCCTCGTTTAGAATTTCATTTCATAAAACACATTAAAGATCTAAGTAAGTTTTATCATCATAAAAGGTAAATCCCAATTAAAAATAACTTGCACCATATATTCTAGATGTCATGTAATCTATGTGTAAGTTTTAGGGCATTGTTTTTTTTGTTGTTGTTGTTGTTTGTTTTTTGTTTTTTTTTTAATTTTTTTATTTTTTATAATCATATATTTTTATCCCCAGGGGTACAGGTCTGTGAATCACCAGGTTTACACACTTCACAGCACTCACCAAAGCACATACCCTCCCCAATGTCCATAATCCCACCCCCTTCTCCCAAACCCCCTCCCCCCAGCAACCCTCAGTTTGTTTTGTGAGATTAAGAGTCACTTATGGTTTGTCTCCCTCCCAATCCCATCTTGTTTCATTTATTCTTCTCCTACCCACTTAAGCCTCCATGTTGCATCACCACTTCCTCATATCAGAAAGATCATATGATAGTTGTCTTTCTCTGCTTGACTTATTTCGTTAAGCATGATACGCTCTAGTTCCATCCATGTTGTCGCAAATGGCAAGATTTCATTTCTTTTGATGGCTGCATAGTATTCCATTGTGTATATATACCACATCTTCTTGATGGACATCGAGGTTCTTTCCATAGTTTGGCTATTGTGGACATTGCTGCTATAAACATTCGGGTGCACGTGTAGGGCATTGTTTTATTTCATTTGCTTTTATCAGTGTGGTTGGCATTAAGGAATTGGTTGGTATGAGTGTTTGAAATTTCACATTGAGCCTCATAAAATCTCATTAAAAAAAAGCATCAAAAAATGCTTTTTTTGTTTGTTTGTTTGATTTTCTGCTTTCAATTATAGAACTATTCCTAATTTTAAAAGTGACTTCTATCTCACAGAAATGAGCATATAATTTGTGTGTCTGTGTGGATGTATGTGGATGCATAAGACAAGAAACACTACAAAATTTAAAAAGTGGTGAGTTCTTTGTATATTGTTGCCTCCAACAACCTGCATCTTACCTGTTCTTGCTATTATAAAACAATTTTTCCATGCTGAGTACTTACTCCAGCAGGAACAACCGAATCTTTGGGGGTACATAGTAAGAGGTGAATGAAAATCTGCAGCATGAGGGCACCTGGATGGCTCCCTCAGTTAAATGTCTGCCTTCAGCCCAAATAATAATCCCAGAATCCTGGGATAGAGCCCTACCTTGGGCTCCCCACTCATTGGGGAACCTGCTTCTCGCCTCCCACTACCCTGTTTGTGTTCTCTCTCTCTCTCTCTCTCTCTCTCTCTGTGTGTCAAATAAGTTAATAAAATATTTAGGAAAAAAAAGTAAAGAAAATATGCAGAATGGATACAATTTGTAAATAGATAATCTGGATTGCTTCTGCATGGTAAAGAAAATAGTCCATGGGAGAGTTTAGAGGTAGAATTCAGCATGTTGTTTAGGTCTGAGGTGTCAGGGGTTAAAGGTACAATGGAGAAGACCAAACCTGCTTTTAACAGAACACTTGAGTAGGTGTTAATTATGGAGAGTTAAAGTGGACCTAGTTTACTGAGAAGTCTGAATGTCTGTCTGTCTTGAGGGATTCTAATTTTAATTTTCAAAAAGAATATTGGCAGTTGAGAGCCCTTACTTGATTTGTGGCACAAAACTGATAAGAATAAAATAATTACTTCAAAATATTAGTTAGAGAAAGTAATATATTTTACATTTACCAGATGTTCTCTGAGATTTACCATTTCTTAAATTTCAGGCTATTTTCATGTGACATTTGGTTGCCCTTCAGGCTTGAGGACATTATCTTTTGTGTGGACAACAACAAAAATCACTGCATGATATAGGCAATGTGGCATATGCACTGATTTCATCAACTTGAGCAAATAAACTGTGTTCATGAGCCGTGTGATCAACAAAAACACCAGGAAACAGTTGTCTCCAGTGTCCAGATCTCAGTTCCTACTTCTACCTGACAGATTCAAAATCGACCTTCTTCCTCCCCACCTGAAAGGAATTCCATTAAAGCTTTGGGTCAGAAGGAAAGGATGAGCTATCAACATACCACAATTTTTGACAGCTTTTCCATTTGGATATGCATTTCAATCAATTTTAAATCAGAGAGACAATAAAGCAAACCTCTTTCAGATTTCAATTTGCCTCTGCAGTGATGGGTGCCCTGTCTGATATTTACAGTTCACAGTCTCATAATAATGGATGATTTTGGCACCTTGCTTTTCTCTATATATTTTTCTAACGCTTTCAGCAATTTCATTAGGGTTGTTTTTTTAAAATGACAATTAGAATAAAATGAAAAGCTCAAGAAGCCATTTGAAGCATAACAAGAAAGGAAATGTAATCTAACTTTGAAAAAAAATATATATATATATTTATTTTGCTTCTTTCTGACATATTTATTTATTTTCTACATGAAATATTCCAGGTAGTTTTTTGGGGGGGCTTTTAGGTTTTTTCATAACCAATCTATATATAGGAGACATTCTCCAGCACACTTCCCATGATTCATTGTTCCCCCTCAGCCTGCGCAAAATGATACTCCACAAATAACTCTACCTTGTCAGTTTGCTCAAGATGGCTTTTACCTGGATCTCTCTACTTCACCATCCCAATTCCACTGTCATACTATAAAATTAATTCAAAGTGTGTCTGTGCTCTATTGCCATTTAAAAAATTGGTCAACATTGACAAGGATTTTCTTATAATGCCACTTTATCAGTAAAAAATTTTTGTTAAAAGAGGATTGCTTTAGTAAGGTGTAGCAAGTTTGATTTTTTTTTTTTTTTGCAAGTGAAGAATAATGTATGTTAAAAGTAACATACATACATTTAATTGACCTAGTAAGCTGACAGGCTTATCATCTCTCAAAATTCTCCTGTGAATTTGGTGACATCATGGTGACCAAAAATGGAAAGAAGTACATGAATGACTATTAATCAGTAGTTAATATATCACATTTTAGTACATAAATCACAACCATATATTGGGGAAAATTATAAGGCAGATAAGCTTTTTAATCTAATTAGAACTACTTTGTAGGGATCAGGTCACACTTAGAATCTGTGTGCCATTTTGGGTGTTGATTTTAATAAGTCATTTCCTAATTACAAATGACAAAACATCTCCAAATACAGTTTAGGAAAACAAATCCATTCACTCTTATAAAAGATGAGCCCCAGGGTACAGCTCTATTTAGGAGGTCATCAAAGAATATTTTTCTCTCCAGTGTCATCTCCATTAATTTCTGTTTATGCTCATTCTCTACAGTTTCTCTTCATGTGGTAGCAATTTGGAGTGGCTTACTCATATCCTTCCAGTTTACCATTTCTTCCAGAAAATAGATTCTCATCCTAAAGTTGATTTAATTAATCATAGGGTTAATTGTATCAAATCTGACTGGCTCTGCGTGGATGGATTATAATAGAAATCGAAAGGAACCCTCTTTGAAGCAGTTTGAGGCTGCTTGATCGACAGCTTCATACTTTTCTTCCTAAAGAACTTTTCTTTCCAGAGCCTGAAGAAGAGAAGAAAAACCAGAACTTCCACAGTTTGCAGAATCTTATAAACAAGCAGTCCCTATATGCATTTTTGGTAAGGTGATGGGAATAATAAGGCTACATACAGAAATAACCCAGGGAAGGAAAATTTTTGGAAGTTGTAAGGGCCTGCTTAGCCAGAGCAAGCCATTTTGTTGTTTATACAGTAAACTTAGATTGACCCTGCCCCCACAGAGGAACTTACTTAGAAACAAGTCTGGGAAACCAGAAAAATATGACTGACTAGCCCCTGATAACAGTGCCCATATACCAGGACGCGTCAGGTCAGGGGGAGGTAACAGAGCCCAGAATACAAGGATGAGCCAAGCCAGGTGGAGACATCCAATCAGGAAAGCACCTCCCTAACCATCCAAGAATGTGGGCCCTGCCTTTTGGTCGCCAATTCTGTCCAGAGTGATAGGCTAGTTCAAATAACTACGATAGGGTGAATTGTAATTCAATTGGCCACCTGTGCATGGCCAGGCTCAACCACATGGCCTTTACTCTATAAAAGTTAGTCTGTGAGGCTGGGAGGGGTCGCCTCTTTGCAAGAGATGGCCCTGGCTGGTCAGTTTGATTCTCGATGCTTGGCGCGAAGTAAAGCATTGCTTGACCTTCGCTTTGTATCAGTCTCATTCCTTTGACCATGGACCCAGCAGAAGTAATATGATATTTTCCTTCATTTAGGTAATTATTTAATAAAGACTTACAAACTATTTACTATATAACAATGTAACAGACTCTAGGCTAGGTGCAAAGAATACAATTCTACAAATAGGGGAAAGAATAGTCATTGTCCTTCCGAAGAACCAAATAAAGGAAGAAACGTAACAATTACTCTGAAGAGCCCATGTGATAGAATTTGAAAGCAGTGCATGGAAGATGTAGAAAATCCCTATTAAATTTCTGAACACATATGGGAATATAACCTTAGCAGGAACAGATGTTCTCCCCAGTCATAAAATTCTTGGTATTTTGTGGTCCTTCTCCAAAACCTATGACTTCTTTATGATTCCATTCTGTGACTTTTCCCTGAAGATCATTAATTTTTGCCAACAACCTTATATGAATACTTCTTTTTTTCCCCTAGTGATCTCATACTATCTCCAAGTTTAAAACTTACCTATTGTTGACATGAATTCCCTTTTTTACAATTACTTATGAGTATCTCCATTCAGATACTATTACCTGAAAGCCAATGTGTTCAGAATTAAACTCTTTTCTTTCTTACTTCTTGCCCTAAAATTCTTCATGCATCAATGGCATCATGTTAACCCCAATTAAAAACACTCACTTTCATTTTTGAGGACTTATTTTTCCTGAATTTGCTATTATTTCTCTGTAAGTCAAGCAGAACCACTGATTTTTTGCAGTCATGATTCATAGGAATATATGAATCAGAACCAAGGGAAATCCTTCTAAATGGTTACTTTTTTGTACCAGATCCGACTATTAAAGACATTATTTTTAATTTAAGTGACAGAATTTTATAAACATACTTTATAGCTATTTAAAACAAATGTTAATTTTTCTAATAGCGTAGTTCATGGGAGGAGGCTTTGAATTAACATTAATGGATGATATGATCCCAAATTTAAAGAAATTAATAACATCATCATTCCTAAAAAAATTCTTGGGTCTTAGAGATATCTTTAAGATGACTTGAGATGAACTGAAGATAACTGGTCAAATCTGGGTCAAATCATTGCAGAACTTTGTAACATATCAATTGGCTTATTTTAATGTGGGGTATTCCTGAAAATTCTCATTTTTATTAATGCTTCTTGGCACATGTTTCAAAATTTCTGGGCTGCTGTTCTTGAACTGTTAGCACAACATGATTTGTTCACCTTGCAGAGTGTGTCTTCCTTTGAAGAGCTTTATTTCCAGTAGCTTCAGCAATGACCTTCATTTTCTCAGATATTAACTCTAAATTTTCTTAGTTATTAAAATAGTTCTGATTTAGTACATTAAGTTTCTATATGGCATTCTTTTGCTTTACTTTTTATGAGATAGGCCTTATGTACATGCAAGTTACAAACAACTTATCTTTTTATTAAATAATATATAACACTTTTTCTGAAATCAAATTTAAATCTAAGGTCTTTCAACCTTGGTGCTTCACAGAGTTGCTGAGAAATTATTGTAATATCAATACAATATAGATATGATGATGATGATGATGATGATAATTACTAATCCTCACTGAGTATTTCATAGGTGCTGGGCTCTATGCTTTACATGAATTGAACAATTTAATCCTAACAAGGACCCTAGGAAATAGATTATTGCCTTATTATTCAGATGAGGAAACTGATTAAAAATGGTATTAACTAACCTGTTCAATGTCACAAAACTAGTAAGCAGAAGTGGGATTTGAACCCAGGCAGTTCACCTTCCGATTAATCCAGGCTCCATTATTGAGTGGTCATATACCAAGCACTTATACATTACCTTAATTATTTAGAAACCATACAAAGTTTAAGTAGCAAAGCATAGGCTCTTAAGGAGATACAAAAATTATGAGGAGGAGACAGGATTCAGATTCAGCTATGTTTGAATCTTAAGTCTGGGGTCTTAACTACTATATATTATATTTTAACTAAATGCAGAAATAACATTACAGGTAATTTGGGAAAATATAAAAATCATAATTGATGAAGGGTTAATAAATAATAGTATGGAAGTTATAAAATTCTTTTATCTATAATATTTTCCCAAGATAGAAAGGACAACAGGGACTTTTATTGTTATGATCAGTATTATCTTAGCATAATACAGTTTAAGTTTTCTTTTCTTTTTTTTTTTTTTAAGATTTTATTTGCTCGTCAGAGAGAGAAAGAGAGCAAGATAGCGAGCACAGCAGGGAGAACAGCAGGCAGAGGCAAAAACAGGCTCCCTGCTGAGCAAGGAGCCCAATATGGGACTCCGTCCCAGGACCCTGAGATCATGACCTGAGCCAAAGGCAGGTGCTTAACTGACTGAGCCAACCAGGTGTCCCAACAGTTTTAGCTTTCTGAGCCTACTATTAGTTTTTTCATTTACTATTAGTGATGTGGGAAATAAAAAGCCTCCAAATCATAACAAATGCTATGGTAATGAGAATCTGGTAAAAATGGACCAATGGGACAAAATTCCATTTGCCCATCTTCTTTCTAGACATCTCTAGTAAGGGCCATCTTTCCTAAGTCCCTAATTGTCATAAAATGTGTTTCATGTTAAGAAAGACAAAACACTTCATGGTTAGGGACTAATCCCATTATTATTCTGTGCCTAGATAATATCTCTTAACAGTGACTTAAAGTATATATAAAGACCACCCAAAAACATCAAGTCCTGAACTCTGGAACTTGTAAATTTTGCCTCATTTGAATAAAGGGTCTTTGCAATGTGTGTTAAGGATCTTGATATGAGGAAATTACCTGGATTATTTGGAAGAAAAAAAATGTGAAGATGTAGGCATATTTTAAAGTGATGTGGCCTTAAGCCAAGGAATGCTGGAAACCACCAAAACAGGAAGAGACAGGAACAAAATCTGCCCTACAGCCTCTGTAGGACTGTGGTCCTACCAATACCTTGATTTTTCACTTCTAGCCTTCAGAATTGTGAAAGAACAAATTTATGTTATTTTAAGCCACTGGGTTTATTGTAGCTTGTTACAGCAGCTCAGAAAATAAATACAATGTTTAGATATCACTTTAATGTTTAAAAGGAATAGTGGAAGCATGAGCAGAGGACAGGAAAAATGGCTAGTAAAATATATGTTCAAATGGACGCTGTGTACCTATTTTGGCCTCGAACCCTAATAAGGTTCTAACAATACTACTACTAATGTGAAAACTCCTGACGTATTTTAATGTAAAGCGCTATCATCTCCACAGTGCTTGCAAAGGAAGATCGAAACCTAAAGAGAAGCAAGAGAAAATGGAGTCCGATGACCCTGTGACACTGAATCAACCCAAAATTTCATTAAGGGTGTGGTAGAAGAACTAGGGTGTATACATGTAAGGCATAGAACAGGTATAGATGAGCAGTGGGGAAAAAAAAGGGGGTTATTTTTTTTCTGATAACACCTAGCATTTCTCAATTGTTTCATGTAATTGTGTAAGTGATGGCAAGAGGGAAAGATTATCCATCATCTAGCTATCAGTGCTCCATGCAATGGCTAGTCCCACTTGAAGGGGATACCCCAAGGAAAGGGGTAGAGTGCAATGAAACTTTATATGAGGCCTTCCTGCTATCCTTTTTATTTTCTGATGCAGACAAGAGATATCTGGATTTATTCTGCAGCAGAGGAGGAGGGCACTGGCTTTTGAGAACCCAAATTAATTTTCTTTCTACCCTATTTTTCCATTCCTTCCTTAGGCTCAGAGTAAGCAGTCCCTATAAGGTAGTCACTTTAAATTTTAGTCTCTTTCTCTCTTTCTCTGTCTCTCTCTCTATCTCTATTTTTCTCCCTGTCTCTCTCACCTATTTGTCTATCATCTATCTATCTCTATCATTGTGTTTCTGTTTCCCTCTTTCTCTTCTCTACCACTTTCTTCTTGACAAAGTACAGAGGAAAAAAAATGTTTGCAATTAACCAAGATGGCTTTAAAAATTCCTCAACTTAACTAAACTTTAGGTCGGCTTCTTCCTGACTCTGTGGTCCTGATCTTTCATTTCCTAGAGTAATTTTTTAAGAAAACTTCTAATTGTAAATTATTTCTCTATACCTTTGAGATGCAATTTTTTTTGAAAGTCCTCATTTTTACAACCCAGGAATGTCTTTCTCTAAGACATTCTCTAAGACCAATGGAAGTCATCATTTGAAATGTAGTCACCAACGGGCGCCTGGGTGGCTCAGTGGGTTAAGCCGCTGCCTTCGGCTCAGGTCATGATCTCAGGGTCCTGGGATCGAGTCCCGCATCGGGCTCTCTGCTCAGCAGGGAGCCTGCTTCCGTGTCTCTCTCTCTCTGCCTGCCTCTCCGACTACTTGTGATTTCTCTCTGTCAAATAAATAAATAAAATCTTTAAAAAAAAAAAAAAAAAAAAAAAAAAAAAAAAAAGAAATGTAGTCACCAAGGCACACAAAGCCTTTGCCCTTCTCTGTGGGGATATAGGAGCCTAACTGTGCTAGGTGCCTCATTCCAAGTTGTGTAACTACTTCCTACTGTAAAGTTTACTTTTCCTTTTGGATGGTGTTCCAAAATCCACTTCACCCTGTCTCCTTAAAACTTCCCTGCTCTTTATTGCAGGGGACTTTAATGCACATTGAATTCTGGCTTCTCTTCCTTATGTACTAGCCTTGAATCCAGTCTCCCTTGCCTGTTTAATGTTACCCAGTACAGCTTTTGCTTTGATCTGATACTTAAAAAGCCAAATATTTGCTCTATTTAAAAAAAAAAATTCTTTGGATTCAGTTGGTTGAGCATCTGCCTTCCACTCAGGTCATGATCCAAGGGTCCTGGGATGAGCCCCATGTAGTCCATAGTCGTGGGTCCCTGCTCAGCAGGGAGTCTGCTTCTCTCCCTCTCTCTCTGCCCCTCCTCCCACTGTATGTACTCGCTCGCTCTCTCTCAAATTAATAAAATCTTAAAAAAATAAGTACAGCTCTTTTTCTAATTATCAGAAAAGAAAATAGAAACTGGGGTGATTCTTGAAACTTTAAAATTTTTTGAGCATAAATAACATCATCTTTTTAAAAAATATTTATTCATTTATTTATTTGAGAGAGAGACAGAAACAGAGCTACCATGGGAGGGAAGGGCTATGGGAGAGAGAGACAGAGTCTTAAGCAGACTCCACAGTCAACACAGAGCCCAAAATGGGGCTCAATCTAATGATTCTGAGATCACAACTTGAGCTAAAACCAAGAGTCAGACACTTAACTGACTACACCACCCAGGCAATCATCTTTTCTTGAAAACCCTACTTATGTTTCTGTTCATTTACTGGTTTTTTAAATGGAAGTTTATTTGCATTTGATGGCAGCAGAATTTTTGTTTATTTAGTGGTTTATTTATCTTAAAAAGGTCAAGGCTCAAGGTGGCTGCTGTGAAATTCTGGTGAATCATTTATATAACCACCTTTTTTCAGTCCTCAATGGAAGACCTGCTTAGTTAAGGTAGAGTATTAGGTTATAAAAACAAGTAGGAATGACTCAGTCATCTTTCAAATTGAAAGAAAATTACAAATATGTGCATCTACGATTCATGTTACTAATTGTAAGAATTTTTCAGGTTTTGTGGAAGTGCCATTTGCATTTACTTACCTCTGGCCTTATTTAGTCTCATTCTATAAAAAAAAAAAAAAATGCTTTAAAGAAAATTATAGAGTAAGAGAAGTCTAGTCATATAAAGGACATTAGGTCAGATAACATGGTCTCATTGTCTTCCTGGATGGAAACACTGAGCTTCGCAATGTATAGGTGACTTGTCCAAGCTCATGTGCCTAATGGAGCCCCATGATCTTTTGAGTGGGTTCTGTCCCATTTTCAATTCTGCCTCTGAATCCATTGCTTTTGATTCAATTTCCTTCCGTATGTAAGTTTACCAATTCATTACTTCATGACTTAAATTTTCTTTTGGTTGTCCCTAAGATATTTAAATTGTTTTGACATTTATGCAGCAATTGACAACTGAGTGCATTGGTGAATCACCATTTTTCACGCTGCCCTGCACTATTGAAGAGTAGAGTGTTTAGTGATTAAACAGCTGCCATGTCTCAGCCCAGAGGCAGCTAAACTTCTATGAAGACTAAGATGATCCCTGTTTATGTGACTTGTAATCAATTTGTAATTTGGGTTGAGTACAACGGAGATATTTTCAGATATTTTCGTGAAAGTCCCAGATAAGGCACTGCTGTGCCTGGAGGCTGGGATTTTCAGGCATTCCTCCCAAGGTTTTGCCTGCAGGAAATACAAATGAGGGTATTTCCCTTCAAAAGCAAAAATTAAACTGCAGGGAATCTTGTTGATGCAGTTATATTTTAAGACAACAGCTCTCAAAATGTCAGTCATGATTAATCATGATTATTATGATTGTCATTTTCAATCTATGGTTCTTATTCCACTACCCTGAAAAAATAATTCTAAAAAAAGACAGGATACATTTATTTAATTCTGAAAAAAGTATAATTAATGGTCTCAGGCCTTCAAGTGGATTAAGACCGAATGCTATAACTTATCTTCATATTTGATAAACTATAATTTGGATAGAATCACATAAAATCTCTTAACCTCAGTTTTCTCATCTGTAAAATGGAGATAATAAAAAAGTTCCATCTAAATCATGTGATTTGTGGCCACCATGTAAGAGAGTATAGCTGAGAAAATATATGCTAAAAATAATACAAGTATTAGTAGCACTTTTGAGTCTCTGACATGGCCAGATTATAACAGTTTTATAAGTAGAAAAGATAATAATACTTAATCATCCACATGAAAAGATGCGTGACATCACTAATCATCAAGGGGACATAAATCAAAACCATAAATAAAGGTCACCTCATACCTGTCAGAATAACTAAAATCACAAAGACCAGAAACAACAAGTGTTGGCTAGGATGTAGGGGGAAAATAAAAGAAAAAACAAAAACAAGAAAAAACAAAAAAACTCTCAATTACTGTTGGTCGAAATGTAAATTGATACAGCCATCATGGGAAACAGTATGGACTTTCCCAGAAAAAAACAAAAATAGAAATATCATTACACTACTTAGTATTTACCCAAAGAAAAGGAAAACTCTAATTCAAAAAGATATGCACCCCTCAGTTAACTGTGGCATTATTTACATAGCAAAGATAGGGAAGCAAACTGAGTGTTCATCAAGGGATGAATGGATAAAAAAAAGTATGGTGTGTGTGTGTGTGTGTGTGTGTGTGTGTGTGTGTGTGTGTAAAATGGAGGCTACAATGAAATACTATGCAGTCATGAAAAAGATGAGATCATGCCATTTAAAACAACATGGATAGACCTAGAAAGTATTATGCTAAGTGAAATAAGTCAGTCTGACAAAGAAAAATACCAAATGAACAAATGAATACACAAAAAGCAGAATCAGACCTTTAAATACAGAGAACAGACTGATGGTTGCCAGAGTTATGGGGTGTGGGGATGTGCAAAGTAAGGGAAGGGGAGGAGGAGATACAGGCCTCCAGTAATGGAATGAATAAATCATGGGAAAAAATGGCACAGCATAGGGTGTATAGTCAATAATATTGTAATAACATTGTCTGGTAAGAGTTAATAGCTACACTTGTGGTGAGCATAGCATAACATATAGTTATGTTGAATCACTATATTATACATCTGTAACTAATGTAACATTGTGTGTCAACAACTGTACTCAAATAAAAATTAAAAAATAATAATTATTCATCCTTTAAGCAGAGAAGTATTGACATCAGCATTAAAATGTATAGACTATAATGATTATTCAAGTCTGAAAATATTGTTTATATTGGCATTCAGATTTTGTTCTTATTTTCTCTGGAGTTTAAGATCTACTTTTGGGTTGGGTAATTCAATCTCTGTAAGAGAATATCTGTTAGATCTGTTGCTGAAGCATACTCACTGACCTGTTAACCAGTAATTATTTCTCTAGATACATTAATCTTTGTGCGTGTGTGTCTTAAAATGGGAATGTTACCGTATCATGAAGTAATTTTAAAGTCCCCTAAATTTGAAAAGTCTTAGCAGTTCATTTAGTCTACCTTTCCAAGCAGTGTAGGAAATTCAGCACTTACTTATAACATGTACTGATCATTTACTATATACCATGCATTACTTGAACGAAGTATATCATTGGTTCTACCAATTTTTTATTTTTTTATTTTTTTTAAAGATTTTTTAAAATTTATTTATTTGACAGACAGAGATCACAAGTAGGCAGAGAGGCAGGCAGAGAGAGAGGAGGAAGCGGGCTCCCTGCTGAGCAGAGAGCCCGATGCGGGGCTCGATCCCAGGAACCTGAGATCATGACCTGAGCCGAAGGCAGTGGCTTAACCCACTGAGCCACCCAGGCGCCCCTCTACCAATTTTTTAAATGACCAAGTATTTTATTTCCATAGTAGCACTGTCGCTACTGCTCGTTTGCAGTTCTTATAATAAGCAAAATCAGAGGAAGCATTTATTTCAGAAGCCCAGTATATACCCCAGTACCTGTTTTATAATGGTTGGATGAATACACTGTGAATCCAATAACAACTTAAACAAAATGAAAGAAAGAAGGAAAGAAATATACATTTGGATTTAAGTGAAAATGTATGTTTGGAGTCATCCTGCAAATCTGAATGAGTCAGAGCTAGAAACCTGTAATTAACATATTTTTCTCTTGTTAACAACAGAAAGGTAAAACAAAATTTTAATTTCTGATAACAAAGACACATTTTCCAGGCGGTTATGTTTCCCCTAACATTGTCTCTGCCCCATCTCATATCCTATGCTGTTTCCTATGTCACCTTAGTGACTCTCCAAGGACCATAATTGGCTTAGCTGCAGGAGAGCTGTGAGGGTCTCTCAGAACCAGGCAGTTTGGCAGCATATTAAGTTGCTTATTGCCCTACTGTGTGATGATTGTTAGGAAATAATTAAAAGAGCAAAAAGGAAATTACTAAACTAATTTTCAGTGTCTATCTTATCTGGATTGAAAAATGAACTGTTTTCTTTCCCACACTGTAGAAGCCATATTATGGGATGGAAGTTCAGGACTCTGTAATCAGTGTGTGTGGGTGGCCCTAATGAGGTTCTGCTGTGGCAGATGCAGGGCATGAGCTTGTTTGATCCCATTAGAACCTGAAAGGTTTATCTTTTCTGCTAAGGCCTAACAGAGTTAGGGTTTCTTTCCCTGGTTTGACTGAGAACTTGACTGAGGCTGGTGAATTGCTTCCTGTAGCTATTGGTATGGCCGCCTTAGATTTTCCTTCATCTTAGACTTGATTAGCCTTATCCACTAAACAGCCATGTGTTTTATGAGGGAAGAGACATGGGGACCTTGCTCACCATTATATCCCTAGGATCGAACACAGTGCTGAGCCCTAAAGGAAAGCACAATATTTGAATGAATGAGCAGATGAATTTAGTATCCAGTCTGATCAATTGGATGTTAATGGAGGGGAGGAAATAAGGACCCTCCCATCTTTAGGCCACATTGAACTTAAGGAAAAACACATTAGCTGTGTAAATATGGAAGTCTTAAATTAGATGACCTAGTAAGTTATGTTCTACAAGAGAATGCTTTTATTTATTTATTTATTTTGATTTGGCAAGCTTTTTTCAATTTTTTTTTTTTAATTTCTTTTCAGTGTTCCAGAATTCACTGTTTATGCACCACCCCCAGTGCTCCATGTAATGTGTGCCCTCCATAATACGCACCACCAGGTTCAGTCAACCTCCCATCCCCTCCCCTCCAAAACCCTCAGTTTGTTTCTCAGAGTCCACAGTCTCTCATGGTTCATCTCCCCTTTCAAATTCCCCCAACTCACTTCTCCTCTCCATCTCCTTATGCTCCACAAATAAGTGAAACCATACAATGATTGACTCTCTCTGCTTGACTTATTTCACTCAGCATAATCTCTTCCAGTCCTGTCCATGTTGACACAAAAGTTGGGTATTCATCCTTTCCCCTGAAGGCATGATACTCCGTAGCGAATATGGACTGCATCTTCCTTATCTATTCATCTGTTGAAGGGCATCTTGGTTCTTTCCACAGTTTAGCAACTGTGGCCATTGCTACTATGACTATTGGGGTACAGATGAACCTTCTTTTCACTATGTCTGTATCTTTGGGATAGCACCCAGTAGTGCAATTGCAAGGTCATAAGGTAGCTCTATATTTAATTTCTTAAGGAATCTCCACACTGTTCTCCAAAGCGGCTGGACCAACTTGCATTCCCACCAACAGTGTAAGAGTGTTCCTGTTTCTCCACATCCTCCTCTCCAACACATGTTGTTTACTGAACAGAATGCTTTTAAGAGTGAAAGATGTCGCTGTCTGGATAAGACTAGAACAAGAGGCATAAAGCAAGGCAATTCTGGGTAAATTAAAAATTAGGAGTACTCTCGATATCAAAGAATTCATTTGTGTTCAAAACAAGGGGTAGAAGCAGTACATTTTTATTGAGTACCTACCCTGTACAAGGCTGTATTAAGTACTGTTGTATATAACATTAAAATAAAAAGTGCCAAACTAAGATCTTTCCCCATTAACAAACTGTGAACCACCAATTACACAATGAAGGTTTGTCCTCTGCAAGGAAAAAAAATAAATAAAAAGGTTAATTAGATGGTAAGTGAGAGGATTAGTTGTAGACAAGCTAAAGTTCTGATTCCCCAGAGGCAAAGGTCAATGATCATTCCAGGAGGACTACAGCATAATTTTCGGCTCAAACTTTTGACTTCAGGTAAACAAAATCATTATAACCTTAAGGTTATTTTTTAAAATATTTTATTTATTTTAGAGAGAGAGAGAGGAGTGAACATGAGGGAGAGAAGTAAAGCAAGAGGGAGAAGGTCTTAAGCTGACTCTACACTGAGCATGGAGCCCAACATGAAGCCCCTTATAGGGCTTGATATAAGGCTGTATATGGGGCTCCACCCCATGACCCTGAGATTACAACCTGAGCTGAAACAGAGAGTTGGATGTTTAGATGACTGTGGATCTTTGTATACAGTTCTTACTGAAGCCTTCATGGTTGAGAAAAAAAGAACCAATGAACACATTTAAAACATTTTTAAAATGTTACATGCACAATCTTAAAAGCAGACATGCGTGGCATTTGTAGATAAGGCTCTAGGACCACTTTGCTGGGTCCCTGCAGGAAGGAGTAATATAAAATTCAACCTTGCATGTTCTCACTTTTCTTCAGTTTGGATTAGTCTTTGTGTTTCCAGAGCTAAGAGGATGTTCCTTCTGGTTTCTCATAGACAGTACTGGTTTACGTCTGTTGTCCTGGTTTAATTTTCAACCGTGTCAGTTTTTAGAAGATGAATTAAATGGTCACCCTATCAGAGCCTGGCTAATAGTGGATAGACAATAAATGACTACTGGGTGAACGAATAAATACATGTCAAATAGAGACTCTGTTCTATGTTGATAATCTTCAATAGTGTCCTTTTATTACTGAGGTTAGAAAGTTTCCACACTGTTGGGTTGGTTCTGTATTCTACAAACCAGAATCCTCTGAATAACTCATTCTCTGTAAGACTGAAACTAGTTTTCTATTAAATTAAGGTGCCTCCCAATCAGTAAGAAGTATCCTTCATAATAATGCAATGATAACTATACAAATAAAGACAGTTATACCAATTTTTCATAGTTTGGTCAAATGAAGAATAAAAGTTCCCAAACTGATGAGTAAGAAGGCAGTGATAATGATTATTGTGGGTGTTAGAAAAAGAATTGGAGAATATGCATTTGTCTGACTTCTAGACTGCCTATGGCTCTTTGACCATAAGAAGAAAAAAAATGTTTTTATATACTTGGCAGGCTTATGTCTCTAGAAGTTGTAGATGCTAAGATTGATGACAATGATCTCTTCTGATCTTCCAGTTCCTCTTATCTAGAAATTTATCTATCTTTTTACTTTCATTTTCTAGCTCTCACTGCCTTTTCTACTCAAGAAATTTCGTATTAGCCAATCAAGAGATATGGCATTTTGGTCCAATTGGCTGATTTCCAAGTGTAAATGAACGATTTACTCTCCTAGTGGAAAACCGTCTTTTGAGAGATTAGCTAGTGCCAATCATTGTACCAGAGTTTAATCCTGCCCAAATAAAATAAAGATCCTTGAGAAAATAAAGGAAATTTTCAACTTTTCATGTTTGTGGGCCCTGTCCCTGGGCTCCCCAGCAAAGCTATACTTTAACATTTACCAAGGTCAAAATGACTTGGCAAAACCTTAAAGCATGGGCTCTCTTTCTGCCCTGAGCACATACTGTACACCTGCTTTGTTAAATAATAATAGTAATAATAACCAAAAAGGAGCATTCCAAACATAAAGATGAGAAAAAGGAAAAAAAAAAAACACAAAACTTTCCTGATTCCCATTAGATCGATCATACAAACTTCCATATACTAAAAACATGAGATAAAGTCTATAACTTTCTGGAATGTCCTTTGTCATGATTTGTAACTCTTTATGTAATGGGGGAAAAAAAAACCAAAGGAAAAAGAAAAAACATATATAACCCTGCACCAAATGTTCCTTCCCAGAAGCATTCTCTTCTTTGTGAAGAGCGTGTATTCCAGGGAACTGTGCTAACTTGGGTTTGAATAAAACTCTCCCTTAAAAAAAAAAAAATCTTTTAAAAAGGTTTGTTCATTTTGCATCAACATCCTGAAACTGTCAAGATAAAACCTAGATCTTAGATTATTTAAAAACATACCAAAGTGCAGAATCTTGGAACTTTAAGCCTAAAACTGACTTTTTTCTCCCTCATCTTGTCCAGAGCAAGAGGGAAAGCAAATGAGGCTATTAGGGCTGCATAATTGAGGATGGCTCTAAATAGTTTCCTAGTGGCCTGAAAAAAGTGCAGATCTCACATTCTGGAAATAGCCACCTCTGCGGTGCAGTTGGGCCCTTGGCACATTAGTGAAGAAAAATCTGTTTGTATAGACTTGCTTTTGTGCTTTGCTAAGTCTTTACATTGTAGGTATAAGAGGTGTTATTCCCCATTTGCTATGTTACCCAAGTGAGTCAACAAAAATACCATCTCCAGACTAAACATTTTTTTCTTAACTTTCTATTCCTACCTCAAAAAATAAGATGGGATTTCTGTGAAATACTTTGTTTCTCTCACGTGCAGTGACTACTATGTTTGTTCTGGCATTGCCTATCTCAATGATTGGAAAAGTAGGGCACAAAGTAAGTAAAATTTATATTTTCTTCTGTGGAATAATCACATCAGTAGACTGTCCTGAAACTAACCTTTCCACAGCTATGTTCCAAAGTCTTGTTTAAATGCTGATGAAAATCTTTGTTGTTGATTTTTTAAAAATATGTAATTCCATTTTTAGAAACAATAATATATCTGAGACTCTCTCTTGCTAAGGCATTGTGTGGAGTTTGCTGGGTTCTGAGCCTAGGGCCAGGTTGGATATTGTTATTAAGAAAGCCAGGGGCAGGGAACACTTGTACCCTCATCCAGATATGTGAGTGTTAATTACGTGGCTGCTATCTGCTCTCTGGGGAAAACCATCTTTTTTCTCCCAGGCAAAGGCACACTGTTGGGTAAAGAAACCCAAGTTCTTTCTTATTATTCCCTGGTCTCACTGACCTTATTTCTCTTTCAGGAACACATTGTGCTTATTTCTAACTTCAGGATTTTGCTGTCTCCTCTCCTTAGAATGGTCTGCTTCCAGAATATTGTAAGTCACTAACATACCATTCAATTACCATTTCAAATATCACCTCCTCTGGATTTTATTTTCTTCACATACTCATCTCTCATGTTGACTGGCTGCTGTGCAATGGGTACTATTTCATGTTTCTAGGATACAAAAATGAAAAAAAAAAAAAAAAAGAGTGGTGTCTCTACCACCAAGGAGCTCAAATTGTATATACAGGATAAGAATGTGAGCAAATAAATAATTTGTGCTATGACAAGAACATCAAACATAACTCTAACATTAGAGCAGATAGTAAATGCAGAGGCTCATTTCGCTAAGTAGGTGGTAACCTCTTAAAGAAATTGTGTTTAAACTTGGATCTGAGTTTGTGATGATCTTGGAAATAAGCACTTTAAGCAGAAGACACAAAGAACTTAACTTTGGTAGAATTGAGGAAGAGAATGAAAGCAAGTGAACCAGTGGACAGAGGTGAGTTCCCAGTAATTGATAGAAACCAGATGGTGTTGGCCTTTAGTTCTGAAGCAGTAAAGGACTTGAATTTTATCCAAGTTTAATGGGAAACAAGTGAATATTTTAGAAAAGGGAAGTGACTATTATTATACTATATGTTAACTAACTGGAATTTAAATCAAAATTTGGGAAAAAAAAGATGAAAAATAAAATATAAAAAAAAGAAAGTGACAAGATGTTGTTTACATTTTTTTTTTTAAGATTTTATTTATTTATTTGACAGAGAGAGAGATCACAAATAGGCAGAGAGACAGACAGAGAGAGAGATGAGGAGAAGCAGGCTCCCCGCTGAGCAGAGAGCCCCACGCGGGACTCGATCCCAGGCCCCCGGGACCACGACCCGAGCCAAAGGCAGCGGCTCAACCCACCGAGCCACCCAGGCGCCCCTGTTGTTTACATTTTTTAATGATTCTTTCGAATGCCTCTGTAGAAGATGAGTGAAAGGTGTTCCACAGGAAATTTAACCCTAAATTTGTCATAGTAACACATAAACTATACAGTTTGAGTGGCTTAACACAACCCGTTTGTTTCTCTTTCAAGTGGAGAGGTAAAATGGGAGACTTCTTGATGTTATGAGTCAGCAAGGATATGGGCTTATTTTCATCTCATCACATGGCTATAAGTTTGCCATGAAAGGGAAAAAGAGTTCAGAAGGGCAACAAACAGGAATGGTAGAAAATACCTGCTCAACGTCCTGTTTGCTAGAACTCAGTCACAGATCCAACCTAAGCACAACAGTGCTAGGATATATAAGAGAGCAATTAGTACTCCATGAGCATTAATTGCACATGGTAAAGAGGGAAAAAATGTAAGTATCAAACATGTTAGGAGAAAATTTTGGAATGAGAATAAGTGAGCTAGAAGAAAAGACATTATCAGAGAGTGCTATATTTGAAATTGAGCATTTGGGGAGAATTATGACCACAGGAGTGGATTCCTAAGGAGAAAAACATCATTACTAAAGAGATAAAAATTGAGAAGTCAAAACTATGTGAATTTGAAGTACTTCTGCTTATGAAAAGTAATGTGTAATCATCAATCATTTTCTCTATGTCTTTATTTCTACTTTACTTATTTTTTTGATTGGTAGTACTCTCTCTTTCCATCCTGATTCAGTTTTCACCTACAAAACACTATATTCCCCTAACCCCATGTTGAACCTTGAGGAGTTTCTCTATATTCTTTATGACCATTGATCCTTTGCTCACCTCTGCCGAGTGATTTCTTTTTTTTTTTTTTAAAGTCATCAATCTGTGTTCCTACTTTTTCCCCAATGCTTTTTTTTTTTTTTTAAGATTTTATTTATTTATTTGACAGAGATCACAAGTAGGCAGAGAGGCAGACAGAGAGAGAGAGAGAGAGGAGGAAGTAGGCTCCCTGCTGAGCAGGGAGCCCGATGTGGGACTCGATCCCAAGACCCTGAGATCATGACCTGAGCCGAAGGCAGCAGCTTAACCCACTGAGCCACCCAGGCACCCTGCCGAGTGATTTCTATGTATGTTGAAGTATCGCACACAGCAGTTACTTTATGGGTAACAAATTGTTTTCCTTTCTTTCTTCCTCTCATTTCTTTATACGCTTGTCTATGATGAGCCCATTACATGCTGCAAGCAAAGAACTCTGGACTGGAGGTAAGGTGGACCCTACTCTTACTTTACTTTTGCCTCTTGCTTTCTACGCTCACTCACTCAGACATATTGAAGGGATATTCATTAAACTCTTACATGTGCAAGATTCTGAGAGAAAAGTTGGGGAAAAGATGAGTAACAAGAAAGATGTGGTTCTTACCTCAATGAACTTCTATTCATTCACTCAGAAGGAGAGGAATAGAAGAAAAGAAATATAATAGAAGGTTTCCCATGTCAGTTATTGAAAATCAATACAAGTACTCACAAATTGAGTACTTGTAGGTTGGAAAATTGTTTGCAAATGAAGTTTTTCATTGTTTTTTGACTGATATATATCAGATACATATCAGTTTTCTCTATATACCCCTATGAGTTTTGAGGATTATTTTAAGCAATATGAGAAGGTAGGCTCAGCTAGCATTCTTTATTTCCTTCTTTCGATGGTCCTTAGACCATGACAAAATTGTGGATTTATTGTCTATAACAGTAGACCAAAGGCAACACTAACCCACCACACACTGCTTTTTCTTATACAGCAATTTTAACCTATGTGGGTTTCTTCTTCCCTGTGAAGACAATGACATGATTTGCAACTTAGCTTCCTCTTGTGTAAGTCTAGTGTTTGTAATTTCTGAGACCTGTGGATGAGGCACAGTTCATAATACTGGGAGTTATTAATGAAGTGTGAGTATTCACAGTGAAGTCACTGAGAAATGACAGGAGCAAAGGAATTAATTATTCTTATTACATTTCTAGCAATGAGAGCTTGAAATTAGAAAATTCTTTTGATATCTATAATAGTATTTTTCTACATACATTTTGTTCAAAATTTTGCTTTCTTTAGTTCTCTAAATTCATGTTCCAAATTATCAAAAAGTACAGCATCAAATTTTATTTCAATGTGAGGTAGAAACTTAGAAAAAATATGAACTTTTTAGGAAAGCATACTACTTTTTCTATGTAAAGCAAAGGTTTCTTCCCAATGTCATATTCTGACTCCTATTAAATATCTTACTTCTTTTTTTTTAAAGATTTTATTTATTTATTTGACAGAGAGAGATCACAAGTAGGCAGAAAGGCAGGCTGAGAGAGAGGAGGAAGCAGACTCCCTGCTGAGCAGAGAGCCTGATGCGGGGCTCGATCCCAGGACCCTGGGATCATGACCTGAGCCAAAAGTAGAGGCTTTAAACCCACTGAGCCACCCAGGTGCCCCTTAAATATCTTGCTTCTATAATAATTTTATATTCAGTCAGAGGGAGCAAAGATCAAAGAAAACACGAATTCCATGCTTTGTTTAGCAGTAGTCAAAGATGACCCATATTCAACCCTAGAAATTTCCCCTTAACTACACATTTACTTATGTGGACAAAAAAGGCTTGAATTACTACCAGACCTGCTGGATTGAATGGGGAAGCAGCTGAATCTCAATCTGCCTGGTTTTACCCTGTTTTTTTTTTTTTCCCTTTCTAAGACCCTGAACAGAGTTCTATGCCTGATATCTGTATAGGAGTCTTCTGCCCTCCTTAAGGGTTCTTTCTCACTCAAGAATCAGCTTCCTCTTCTCATTTTTGCAAAAACTGCAGGCAGCTTTTGACTAATTCAGTTCAGATAAGGTTTTATTTCTGTTGCTGCTGCAGCAGTGAATAGCCTTCTAGTCTATCATTTTATGCATATATATATATGTAAACATATGTATACTTAATGTCATTTCATGTTATATTGCCATTATTATAGAAAATATATAATTGTGTATAACATTATACATTCTTATATATCATTATATGCATTATAATATATAAACACATATTATATAAAACCCTTATTATTTTACTTTATCTAATATCCTTACTCTGTTGCTATCATTCTTCCTTCACAATCATTGGTCTAATTATAATTAGCATAGGAAGCATTCAAGATAAGCTCTTACTCAAAAAAGAGAGGGGAGGGGCAGGTGGGTGGCACAGTCAGTTGAACATCAGACTCTCGGTTTCAGCTCAGGATGTGATCCTTGTGTTCTGAGACCATCCCCTGCATCAGGCTCCGTGCTCAGTGTGGAGTCTGTCTGAGATTCTTTCTTTCTCTCCCTCTGCACTTCCCACTCCTGCTCTCTTTCTCTCTCTCTAAAATAAATTTTATTTATCTTAAAAAAAAAAAAAGTAGAGGTGGTACTATTGTTCTCCTACAGTATTCCACTTTCTGCCATAGCAGTATCAGTAGGTTCAGGTGACATATCTCCCAAGAGAGAGCCACTTAATTTGCTTACTTAAAGGATAAGCTCAAAGATCAAAGGTTCAATCCAAGTAAGCTCTTAGGAAGCCAACTAAATTATGAAAGTGAGGGGATTCCTTCAAGAAGATATGAATTCTGTCTAGATTTGTAGCTCTAGAAAACTATTAGAACAGTGATAGGACCAACTTGGCTCAAGAGAAATTTGGGAGTGCAGGTTTTGAACAGTTTTACAGAATTATGTTGTTTTCTTCTTTGAAGATTGGCTTAGTCTTTATATACAAGAATATATGAGTTTGTGTGCTCTAAACATTTTACTCAAAGATAAGAAATTCTGTGTTTGGTGAAAATCTAAAAGCAGGTTCTAGAAATCGTAAATGCAAATGCAATATCTATCTGAATAGATATTAACTTATTTACAGTAAATAAATTACATAATAATGTAGAACAGAAGAATGTTACTCATTAATAGAACAGAACATAGAAGCAAGCCAACAGCTCTCAGAGAATTCTTTCAATTATTTGAAATATAGTTTTGATTAATTTGACGAGACTCAGGAGAATGACTAAAAGTCTAAAATTGCTAATATCACACCCAGGTAATAAAAATAAACATTTTGACTGTAATCCTCTTAAAAGTAAAGAATAAGTAATTAAAATCCTCAATGGCAGGCATTGTTCCTCCACTTAATCTTCACAGCAAAGCTACTGAGCAGTTATAATTAGTTGTAATTAATTTATAGATGAGGAAATTAAGCTAAAGTTGGTGAATTAACTTGCCAAAGTTCATATAAAAATGAATAAAATTTAATACTTAAATTTGTTCTGTCCAAAATGCACACTGTTGCTACTACGTAAGAACTCATTTAAATTTTCTAAATGTAATTATAAGAGTTACTTGATTCTCTCAAATAACTAGCTTGGCAATTCTCCCCAGTCAAGATTTATTTATGGGGAGAGGCTATGTTAATATTGCTGCTATATATTGTATTATGTTAAATAAAGTTCTTTCATTTAGGAAATCATTTTTTAAACAAATGTTATTTTATTTCTAATTATAAGAATTACTCTAATTGTGCTCATTGTAAAAAAATTGAAAATCATGGGAAGAGATAATATTTTCCAATAATTCTTGCACTTAGTAACTACTGTAAAGCCTTTAAGAATGAATATTTTTCTAATTTTAGTGCAACAAAAAAGCAGTAATTCACATACTTTATTTTTTTATTTAGCAGTACATAATTGACTTTAGATAGTTTTCTAAAATATTATATCCTATGGGTATGTAATAATTTAATGAATAAATTATACTTGTAATTTATTTAATATTAATATTGTTCTTATAGAAAAGAACAATTATGATAAAGCTCCTTGAAGAGTGGGGACCTTATTCTTTCCTTATTCTCCTTATTCATTGCTATACTCTCAATGTCTGGTACTTGACATATAGTAGATGCTTAATAGCTATTCTTTTTCTTAATCTATTCTTAATAAATGGATGTAATTCATTAATATTAGTAGACAATCTGATCTTTTTTAGGATAAATAACTTGAAGTAAACTTGAAAATCAAAGCATATGCATATTTATAATATTCATTTTCTTCATATTGACATCTACTTTCCAGAAAAATTGTGTTAATTTTTGCTCAGACTAGCCATGTGACTTTTTTCTTTTGAATCTTGCTGAATTGAGTGATATTATTCTAGCTCAGCTCTGTAAATATCTCTTTTGCAGGGTGCCCTATTATTGTGTCAACCAAAAGTGACTGCTCCACTCTTGGTAGAGCTCTCTGTACATAATTTTTGTCTTTGGGGATCTGTTTTGTAAAGAATATAACCTTACCCATAAAGAGCTATGGCCTTTGCACTAGGTTTCTGAGACGTCATCTTCAACCCCTTAGAATGTCATGGCTGGTAGATGTGTTTTTTCCTGGTTTTGGTTTTTTTACCTGGGACTGTTGGGCCAGCCAGATAATAAAATGTGATTTAGGGTAAGGGCTTTGAGTCATGCAATATCAGACCAATTGCCTGAAAAGCTGGAAACTGCGATCAGACTCGGATGCTGTTAATTATGCCTATGTGATGTAGCCCCAATAAAAACTTTGGACATCAGTGCTTGAGTAAGCTTCCATGGTGGCAATACTCCGTGTATATTGTCACACACTCTTGCCTGGAGGAGTTAATGCTCTCCTTGACTCCACACAGAGAAGACAACCGGAAGCTCCATGTTTCGAGTCCTTCATATATTTCCATTCATGGCTGATTTTAATTTGCATCCTTTCTCTCTGATAAGTCATTACTGTGATATGACAGCTCTCCATGAATCCTTTTAGTGAGTTATTCAATATGAGGATGGCTTACAGAAGCCCCTGAACTTGTAGTTGGTGTTAGAAGTGAAGCCAGCCTTGTGATCTGTTGCCTCCCTTTGCAGTTGGCTGTTCCTGTAGTTTGTGTCCAGAGTACGGTCCAATAGAAAAGCTCCAACTCACTGAAACATGTGGTTCAGAAAGAGGAGGGATGACAGGAAAGGAGATCTTGAAGTTTTAACTCCTAGCCTCTGCCCTATGTACTTTACCCTTCCGTTGATTTTAATCTCTATTCTTTAGCTCTATGAAATTATCAACTGGTGAGCATAACAACTCAAGGATTCTGTGAATCCTTCTAATGAATGATCAAACAAACTGTGGTCTTCAGAACCCTCTAACTTCACAGGTGGAGTCAGAAGCGAGGACAGCCTCATGGACTATGCACACATTAAACTTCGCAGGGTCTCTGTAACTTCTGTCTCTCCTTTGTCACTTATTAGCCTTGGGGTTATGTTATTAACCCTTAGAATTTCTCTATACTCAGCCCAAAGCTTTGTAAAACAGGGTCCGCATTAAAAGCTCAAATTATCCTATGTTGTAGATACATTTCTCTTCTGCTGAGACTCTGACAGCTGTAATATCCTTCAGTCTTTCGTTTTTAATTTAATGCATATAATTGTTTTAGTATATGTGCAATAATTAATTTTGGAATATGTGCAATAGGTGCATTATTTATTATGTTTTATAAAAAGCTAAGTGCTTTCTGCAATGTTGAAAAATACTCTGGCTTAATTTTGTACTCTGATATTCCTTTCGCTTTTATTCAAACACATGCAAGACTATACCCATGATGTGCAGATATGTGCATATACTTCAAATTCCATGCAATTGCAGCTCTAGATATCCCTCTACCTTCCTTCAGGGCTTTTATTACAGTATGCATTGTAATTTTATTCCATTTTTTAAACTCTTACAATGCATGGCATTCCTTATTCATAGTACTTTGAAAATATATGTATATATTTTTTTTTGAAAAAAAATCAATATAAATTATCATAAACTTATAAGAATATATATATTCTTGAATATACATCTATATTCAAGAATATATATATTCATGAATTTATAAGAATATATACACACATATATATATCTGAAAAGAATTAGGATATGAAGATAACTGACAGTTGATACTGTGTAAACTCTACAACCAAAAAAAGTATGAATTACAATTTCCTTCAAATTTATTCATACTTTCAGTGATGTTTAGCATTATTCTTCATAGAAGTCTTAAATACTTACTACTAAATTAATTTCTGTACATCTGTATTTTGACTGATTTTTTAAATATTTTATTTATTTATTTTAGAAAGAGATTGAGCATGAGGTGAGGGAAGAGGTATAGGGGGAGAGAATTTCAAGACAAATCCACACTGAACACAGAACCTCACCCAGGGCTCAATTCCACAACCCTGAGATCACAACCTGAGCCAGAACCAGAAGTCAGCCACCCAACCAAGTGAGCCACCCAGGTGCCCCTTGATTGATTTTTTGTGGATATTTATTAAAAAACATTTCTGGGACATAGAAAATATTTTTGCAAATATTTAACTGTGTCATTTTAATTATTTGCAACTTGAGCTTTGAGATTTATGTAGTATTCACACATCCTTTTCAACAAAACTACTTTCTCCTATTTAAATTGTATTCACATAGCTTTCAGAACACTAAGTAATAGTGATATTTGTTGGTATCCCTGTCTTATCCTGGTTTTAAAAGGAATGCCTTGTGTTTCAACATTATCATGTTTATCATTGATTTAAAATAAATATTTTACATTGTTAAAGAACTACCTAAAAGACCTTACAAAGAAATGTTGGATTTTGTGAATTTTCATTCACATCTCTTAGTATTTACTGAGATAATCCTGTGAATTTGTTCTTTTGATTTATTTATAGGGTGCATTATATTCAGAGACAGTAATAACATTAAAGAAAGCTTGATATTTATGGAGTGCTTCAGATGAGCTAGACATTCGGTTAAGTGCTAGTTTACTAATATTAAATCATTTTGGCATTTCTGGAACAATGTTAATTGCTTGCACTCTATTTTAATATCAGGCTGTGTTATATACTTATTTTATTTAGGGCTATTTTTATTTCTATACTTAGTGGGGATTTAAGTATTGAATTGTTGTCTCAAAAGTAATTTAAAAACTAGAAAAAATATTTTCTTATATATTGGTCTTAAAATAGTTTTTTTACATGTTCTCCATAGCCTTATTATTCTGTCTTTCCCACTGGCTGCCTTCATTTGTAACAGGCTTATTTTTATTTCACTTACCTAAGTTATATTTAACTGAAAAAAATGGTTTGTACATAAGAGTCCAGTGTGGCAAGCATGTCTGGGAAGTGCTAGTACAGAGATTAAAGGTCCTTTTGGAAAAGAATTTCTAAGGAAAAATCAGGTTCGCCCATTAAGTTTAACCATCTGCCTCTCAGTTTGTCCTGATACATCAACCCCAGTGGCCTTCAAATCTTTTATATTTCACACAATAAGGGTTCCTGGGTGGCTCAGTTGGTTAGGAGTCTCCCATCAGCTCAGGTCATGATGTCAGGGTCTTGGGATCAAGCCCTGGAGTGGGGCTCCCTAATTAGTAGGTAGCCTGTCTTTCCCTCTTCCTCTCCTCCTCCCCCCATTCATGCTCTCTCTCTTAAATAAATAAAATAAACTCTTTCAAAAAAGGGCTAAAAAAAACCCCACAAACCTATGCAAAAGCTGGGTGCTTTGTTTTGTTTATTTTACCTCCATGAATTTTTCTGACTTCAATGCGTGACCATGGTGGGCTCATCACAATGGTGTTTGTGGAATCAGAGATGTCCCTGTTAGCAGAGGTGACAGTGCATTAGAAAAGGGAGTGGGAGTGCAAGTAACTGTCAGCACTAAGGCCAGTAGTGGTGATGCATCTTCAGTGTAGATATGTGCTCTCTAGAGAAGAGTTACTGCCGTTCACATCAAACATCAACTGTCATATTGGGAAAGGCAATGCCTTTATTGGGCATTGGTTGTACCTGTGTCATATTTTTTTTTTCCTAGCAGACAATGAATAATCTGAACAAATAAAGAAGAACTGGTGATCATCAAAATAATGAGTTTTCATGGAATCATCAGAGAGTAAGGATTCCCTGAAATATTTGAGAAGATAGGAAAAGAGACAGTCCCATACATGCTCTTAAATAGTCATAATGTTTCATTTAATATTCCTAGGTTTCTGTGTTCAGAAAAAAGCAGGTGATAGGTAGAAACTTCAGAATTTCTTGTTGTTTTTTTTTTTCTACTCTACTGACAAAAGACCAAAAAAGAGTAATTTAATTGAAAGTACTGGTAAACATTTGAAATTGCTTTTAAAGCAGGATAACAGCAACACACAGGCACACGTGTGTATGTACACACACAGTCTAGAATTTTCAAATATTTATAGCATTTAGATTAAAGAGACATGATGATACAAAAAAAATTAAAGGTCTATACTAAAATTCTGAAGTTCCTCTGTTTTTAATGATATTTAGAAGTAAATTTTCATAGTAAGGAAAGAATTTAAAGAAGATGAATACAGGACTCCCTTGGGTATTTTTGTGCAATCCCATTTGTAGAGAAAGGGCATAAATAACACAGTCAAGTTAAAGTTTTCTCTCTGACTTCTAAAAAGTAAAAAATCTCAGTGACTTATTTGGCTAATACACGGAAGCTGAACCTCTAAAATTATCTGATTCAATGATCTGAAAAAGTGTGACCATGAGTTTGGATATGATGAGAATGTCAATTTCTAAATAAAATAGGTATAGATAAATAGGTAGAAGCAATAAGTAAAGTCGTACAGTGTTTGGTTCACTTTAAATACAGCATGAGAATCTAAAATACTAAAAATGATGAACTTAGCTAAATAGTAACTGCTTGAATATTTCTAAATACAAAATTGGGAAGCAAACACTTGAAAACAAGCCTCTGAGTGTTTTGCAAAGGCTCAGAATGTGCAGTTGGGAAACGTAGGATATCTTTCCTCTTCTAATAACTGGGAGGAAAGGATCTTGGTTTTGGCATTATAGTGTTGATGATCTCACTAGTGGTGGGATTTGGGGCAGATGAATTAACCTCTGAAACCTTAGTTTCTTCATCTGATCAATGGAGAGAATAACCTCCGGATTTTTCTGAGAATTAATTCAGATAGTGTGAGAAAAGTCCTTAGATGAAGACATGTAATATAATAAACAACAAAGCACAGCTAATGAAATAAACAAAAAAATTAATTAATTAATTAGGTGCCCTGCTGTTCAACTCCTCTAGATATATATAGCGTTTATTTTATCAAATCAAGAGATTTTATAGCAATCAAGCTATTAGATAGTAAGCAGTTCCATCCAACTATTAAAATATAGTTTTTTTTAATTTAAAAAGATGTCAAAAGCTATTGTGTTAAAAAAAAGAAAAAACAAAAGAAAGAAAGAAAGGAAAAGGCTATTGTGTGTATGTGTATGTATTCGCCTGTGTGTGTTTTTCTAAAAGCAAAGATGGTTGAGAAAGGGTGTCTGCCTTTTAGAAAGAAATCTTCAGGAAATATGCTGAGCAAATATTGTTTGCTCTATTGATTCACAGACACTGCTGTTTGTAATTGTGATAGGGCTTATTTTCACTCTGCTGTTGCAAGTAAAATTTTATAAATAAAAGCTAAGCCAGAAAAAACAGAATGTGTTAATGATGTCTGTGGCATAAAGATTTTATTGTTTTGCTTTTATTTACAAATAAACCAAGATGATATATCATCAAATCTTTGAGTTGTGAAAGGATCTTAGCAACTTTTTTGCAACCCAACTGTCTATCCCATAATTTGCTGTTTAAAATGTCTTTGGGAATATTCCTTACCCTATAATGGCCAGGTTATTAAGAAGTGATGAATGCTCTAAACAGTGGTATGCTTAAGTAGATTACATAAGAAAGAGCACAATTGTCTATAAGCAAATAGAGGGAGAAATTTTTCAAAAGAGGGCTTTATTGCTGGAATGAGGATTGCTAAAATCCACGGCTCAGGAAATGTATAGTTTTGTCATTTTTTTTATAGTTAGCAGCTTTATCTTGGGATTTCTGAAAAATGATACATATTAAGCATAAGCTGAGATTTTCAATATCCAATTAACTTCGAATTCAAGTTGGCCCATTAAAAACAGAGCCATTTAGCCTAGCTTTAAATATATCCTATTTTTTTTTAGTATAGAGTTAAAGAATTCTGCTTTTTCTTAGGCAAAGATGACACTTATTTGACAGTGTTATTATTCGTACATGAATGTGGCTATTAAGTCTGAATCATCTCAAACTTTTCAACCGATTATATGTAGAATATTCTGTGTGGCTTTTCTATTAGAGATGCATATATTGAGAAATTCTGAAAAAAAAATACAAAGAAAGAAATTATTTTCCCTATGACCTGTCTGAAACTCAAACATAAAAAGAACCATCCATTTCAATTCAGTTCCATTCAATTCAATTCAGTTTGAATCGATTGGATTCTATTCAAATTGATTTGATTTATTCAACAAATATTTCTGTAGAAGTACAAAAAAGGAATGAAAGTCACTTGGGTTTGTTTGTTTGTTTGTTTGTTTTTTGAGAGCTCCAGTGAAACCTCACTATGATTAGGAGATGGAGTTTATTTCTGATCTAACACAATTTGGGAAGACCTCTGAGAATAGGCAGCATGCAAGCCACAGTCAGAAGGAAAAGTATACTGACAAAGAAAAACAAATATGACAGACCAATTATTGTTGTCAAATAATCAACTAAAGTCCTGATTCTAGATAAGGCTGAGCAATTGAGAGGTGAAACTGCAACTGTGCATATGGGAAAGAGAAGTGGGCCAAGGAATGACAGGGCATGCAACCTGGGGTGCCTGGAGTCTCAGTTGGTCAGAAATCTGTCTTCAGCTCAGGTCATGATCCCATGTCCTGGGATAGAGCTCCACTTCAGGCTTCCTGCTCAGCGGAGAGCCTGCTTCTCCCTCTGCCTCTGCTGCTTCCACTCTCTCTCTATCAAATAATAAATAAGATCTTTTCAAAAATTAAAAAGAAAAAAGAAAAGAAAGTACATGAGCTCTGAATTTTGGTGGATGACCAAAACCAGGTGGAGACCATAGTGAGCAGAAGAGGGACATGAAATGGTCGTGCTCAAAGAAAATACTGCTGGAGACTTGGACATGATAAAGCAGGGGAGTCTACATGGCAGTAATGGAGCTTTAAACCACTGACACTGGTCTAGGCTAGAAGACTAAAGTCCTGGGATTGACCCTTGGCAGCCTTTCGTACACAAGCTCTCTAGACTATCTTTGCTTCCAAGCATTCATTCCTGTCACTGCTTCATTCTGCCAAACCTATAGTCAACCAGTCTTTCTGATCCCAGCGTTTTCACCTCCTCCATATTACTCCTGTCATTACTACCTTGCTTGGTCCATAGCTACCTATCAGGTGTTCAGTACATATGTTTGATTAGTAATTTAAATTATTTCTTCTCAAAATGTCTCAGCATCTACACCTGTACTGCATAATTTTGAATACAGTTTTATTGTTTTATATGTGCTTGTTTTATATCTTAGAAAGTCACCCAGATTTAAGGTGGTGCTATGGACTGAATTGTGTCTTCCCCCCACTATTCCCCAGCATGATGGTATTTCAAGATGGGGTCTTTGGATGGTAATTAGGTTTAGTCGAGGCAGTGAAGTCATGGGATTCTCGTAATGGGATTAGTCCCTTTCAAGAGAAGACTAAAGAGCAAACCCTCTCTCTCTCTCTCTCTCTCTCAATCCCACCCCTTCCCTGGTCTCTCTCTTAATCACCATATGAGGATATAGCAACAACAAGCCAGTCTGTCTGCAAGTCAGGAAGAAGGGTCTCACTAGATGACCATGTTAACACCCTGATCTTGGACTCCTCAGACTGCAAAACCGTGGAAAATAAATGCTGTTTAAGACACACAGTTCATGGTATTTTGTTATAGTAGTCTGAGCTAAGTCAGGTGGGATAGCCTAACTCTCAGAACGGTTCTTTCCTATATATTGGAAAGAACTGCTATAGAAACATCATACACAGTTATGAGTCTCACTTCCTTATGAGGTCGAAAGGATAGAATGGGCCACTTTTAGTTTCTCTGTCTTAGATCCATAGCACATTATTTTCCTTGTCCAAAGTAATTTACTCCTACTAAGACCCACCAAAACATGGGATTCCCAGAATGTTAATATCCTCCAGATTCTTGGTGGCATAAATGTTACCTGTCCTCTAGTTAATGTCACATTTCTAATCACTTATTATTTTTATTTATAGGCACCTGTAGTTTTGAAGAGCCCAATAATATGCACATCCTTCCTCAGATTCTCATCTTTCCCTCATTGGGCCTCAAATGTTGCAGTACATTAGAATCAATTGGGGGTGTTTAATAACAAATACTGATGCCTGGCTCCCAACCCTAGACATTCAGATTTAGATGGCATAGAGTTTAATTTGAGCACTGGGGCACTTCAAGTCTCCTCATGTGATTCTAATGAGCACCAAAGCTTGGACTCCATTGCCTTTAGTTCAATCTAGGCTTCTACAATGCAGCTGTGTTACTAGACCACTGCCAAAGGGAAGGAATTTCTTCAAAGGGTTGTAGTTGTAGATATGTGCATGTGTGTGTTTCATTCTTAGGATAAATTATCTCTTATGTTTTCAAATTCACAACCTAATTTGAATACTCTTGGGTATTTAGATTATAATAAGCAGCAGAAGACACTGCTATCTATATCACAATGCTCTCTCTTCTGTACAATATTTATTTAATGACCATCCTTTTCATCTTTCACTGAATGCTATAGTCTTGCCCAGGTGAGAAGGTAGGTCATCTCTCTTAGCCACCAGAGCTTGATATGACACTCACAATTAATCGCACCCAATACATCGAAGGAGATACAGCTTTCTACTTAACAAAGAGTTCCTGCTGCTATATCCATTTGCTTGCCTGAATATTTTTCAGCACAAAGTCACCTCTAGCAATGAAACTTCAGCTGACTTCTAGCATCTCAACAACAGTTGTCACTGGATTTTTTGATGCTTTTTAATTTGTACAGCTACATTAGTTAAAAGTTAAATAAAGAGCTTTTCTATTTTACTATTTCTAATCCTGAAAGCTATTTTTTGATCCCCTTTCCTTTTATTGGATTAAAACATCTGTTGCTAAAAGGTCTATGTTAGAGTACCAAAAACATTACGTATTATCAAGAAACTGACATTCAGCAGTTTGTGTGCACAGATACCATCCTTTAGAAATAGATTTGCACTGTATCTCCCAACATGCCTGAAAAATAAAGTGTATAGATGACTTCTTTTCAAATATCTGTCACCTAAACCATTATAATGGCAGTATGCCCACATATAAAACATTTATATACTCTTGTTTTCAGCGGATCTGGTTAAAGAATAAAATTTAGCATTTTTACTTTCCCAGTTATTGTGAGCTTCACATAGCTTGGACTAGATTCATCAGAGACTGACCCAAACAGCAAAGGGAGGATTACATTACATCATGAGCTAAACAAATTATAAATACGGATAATGATTTTATTGTAAAACATACCAGATATGTTAATAGGGATTTAGCATAATTCCTTTCTTCAGAGATTTTGTGGATTAAATAGAATATTCTTCACTCTCCCACTCCAATTTCTATTTGAGAAGTTCTAACATACAAAACTAATAAGACAAAAAGGTAGCAAAATTTTGTGACAGATGGAGAGACCGTACTTTTATAGATTTTTTTTTCTTTTCTGGCTTTCCATATTGTCCCAGAGATTTCAAGATATCTTGTTCCTTCAGTTTGAAGTTAAAACAATTTCTAGTACTGTGCCCAAGACATTTTACAAAAGATTGCACCTTGCTGTCTTTCCCCTGAGAACATGAATTGTCTTTATATTGCTTCAGCGGCTGATTTACTATTGTTAGAGTTTGCTCTCATCTCCTACTTCCACTTCGCTTCTCTCTCTCTTAGACTTACTCATGCTCCCATACCGCCATATTCAATTCCCTGCAGTAGATGGCATTTAACACTCAATGGGTGGATGATAGGCAGATTTTTGGTCCCCATGATCTTTGCCCCTTGGTGTTAAGCCTATGAATATGTTATATTACATACATGTAGGGAATTTTCAGATGTAATTGAGTTTATAGACATTAAGATCTTAAAATTATCCTGGACTTCCTAGTTTGACCCAGTCTAAACACATGAACTTTTAAAAACAGAGAAATTTCTCTGGAGTCAGAGATTCAGCAGAAGAGAAATCTGAAAGAGTAAAAAAATGAGGAGGACTGAACCACCCACAGTTTGAAGATGGAAGAGGCAAATGATGGGGAATGTAGGTTCCTAAGGAGCAAGAGAGGTCTCCCATCAGACAGATAGCAAGACAGTAGGGACTCTAGCCATACAGCCACAAGAAACTGTTTTGACAACAGCCTGAATAGGCTAGGAAGTGGAATCTCACACAGACCCTCCAGATTAGAGCTCAGGCCACTGACACCTTGATTTGGCTTTGTGAGATTTTAAACCAAGTCCCCAGTCAAACCCACCTGAGCCTCTGACATACATAATTTTTTAAATAATAAGTGTGTGTTGTTTTAAGCTGCTAAAATTGTGCTAACTTGTTCAAGCAGAAATAAGAAATTAACATTGAGTGAGATGTGACTTAAGGTATATTCCAGTATATCAGGCATGTGACAGTTGTCATCTTAAAACAACTAAATACATTTCTCCTGTTCTACAGTGTCTACTTGTGTTATTACAAATGCTTCCTTAGAGAATTTTATATATATACATATATATAAAACTGTGCATTAATGGTCAGTATCTATTTACTGAATGAGAACTAGATCCAACTCTTTGGTGTTACTGCTGTGGTCAGAAACCTTCTATCTTTATGATGAAGAAAGTTTTCTTGCTGATCTATATGAAATAGAAAGGGAAATTGATGTGGTCCACATAGTGGAAAATCAAGATAGATCAACGCCAAGGGAAGCAGGGAGAAGGTCCTAGGTGCCATAGTTCGAGCTGATGGAGTAAGCCACACCAACATCTAGACATTTTGGCCACATATACCAAAAATTGATCTTTTATTATTTGTATGAGCATTCATATAACATACAACATGAAGTTTTAATTGCTACATAAATACATTTGAAATGTGTTTTTAAATATTACTAACTAAACTTTAAGCACATAATACTAAATCATGTTTACACTAAGTATGACTGTAGCTCCCAGGTGTGCTACATTGATTATATCTTTTCTGGTAGATCATAAATGCCTTGAAGTCAGAAACCATGCCTAATGCACATCATGAATGCTATTAAGACTGTACTAGACTTGTGTTGACTAAATAGTTGAGAACTATTAGATAAAGAACTGAAATAAAGTAATCATTTAGGGATTGTTTTCCTCCCATGAGGACCTCAAGCACTTTATGGTCACTTTTAAGTTCAGTATTAGAGAGAAAATAGGACCTAACTTTCAGACAGATGTCATGATGCAGATAGAGATAAAGCAAAGTTATATATCTTGCATGTTTGTGAGTTTTAATTTGCTGTTGGCTTGTGTTCAATGTTGTAGTTGCTGAATAAAATGGTACTTGGTTAGTGGAAAACATTTTCTTTATCAAGCAAAACATCAACATATTAGTCCTCATGGCTCATTTAAGGGAAACACATGTAGCTGGATGCCAGATTCATTTTGGGGAAGAGGAGATCTATTTTAAGGTATGCTGAATACCACCTTTAAAAGAACAGACCGTGCTACTTTTCACTTGACTTCAAGGGCCAGATAGGTGTTTGGACAAAAATTAATTGAGGAATATACTTAAATACTTTAAATTATACAGAAAATTGAAACCCTAGAGACATTTTTTATATATACATTTTGAAATCATAACATTCTCATGAAAATAAAGATCAAATAACTTTGTGGGAAACTGGATTTGAGGACAAAACTATCTGTCCTATTTTTATATACTGCCATTTTAATCTCAACTTGAGCTGTTATTTGGTTTTAGGGAAAAAGGGGTATCTAATATATTTGCTGCTCTCATGGGTTTGGTAAAGATACATCAATACAAATTTATTGAAATGCTCAGAGCCATACTATGATTTAACATACAGTTGTATTGATTCTTGAGTGGTTCCCAGGGAATATTTTGGATACTGTTTTGCTAATAGCAAAGTTTAAGCAATCAAACAAAAGCATCAAGATGTATATTTTAGAGTGTTAGGCATTCTTATCTCTGCAAAGGAATGGGGTGAATCATTTATTGGGTTCTAAAGATCGTGGTGATGTATGAATTCTTGAAAGGGAATAAATAAATTATTGTTGGCTACTGTATCAAATGGTTGTCACTTCCTTTTCTAAAGTTAGTAGTTTTTTTTTTTTTTAACAGTCAGTGGAATATATTTACTCTTTTACACGTGAAGCAGGAATTTTAAACATTTAAAGAAAGGCAATATATTTTGCAGGATTGGTGAGCATTTTCTATTTCTGAGTAGATGATTTTATTCCAAAGGATGTTTTTCTCCTAAATGTAGTTTATTTTCTCTCCTGAATTCTACCAGCCTGCCACTGATTCTTTTTTTAAAACATCACAGCTCATGCCCATAGCCATGACTGTTGCACATAGAGGTCTGAGACCAATTAGATTTCACTAAATCGTGCCTTTATGGATATGACTTAATTCTATCTTTGGAGGCAATGATTCTTTGGAATATACTGATAATGCAAACTACATCTTTGAATTGTAAACCTAGAATATATGCAAATTAATGTCCCTCCCCCTGCTTTTAGCCAGGTAAAATTCTAAGCCATCTGGAAAGGAGTGTGTTCTCTTCTGAAATACTTAAAGGCATAGGCCTCACAATTTTGACTTGTATGTAATTAAGTATTTCTTACTAGTGGTGATCAATAGGTTCTTTCCCATACCCCACCGAAATTTTTTCCATGAACTTTTCTTTTCCTGACATTCTGGAAATAAAAACAAATAAAATAGAACAAGTATTTTCTTCAAATTACCTTCAGAACTTCTTAGAGTTGAAATTATATTACTTATTTTTCATGGGAGGGGGTGTAAAAACATGTTTCCTAATGTTTACAAGTGTGTCATATTGATTTTATATATGCTAACATAGAATTTTCAACAGAAAATATTTGACTAAACTTTTGGTTTCTGTCTATAAGACATATAATGATTATTATTATTAATAAAAATAAATAATTTTTATTGCTTGATGGTCTATAAAAGAATTCTATTCAAATGAGCTCATATAGATCTCTAGCACTGATTCATTCAGTTATTATTACAATTGTTTTAACAAGGAAAGGATGGTGAAGGATAAAATAATAAAAAGTAATAGCTGAATTAAGAAAGATCTTAGCTCCTTAGGAGTTAATATAAGATTTCATTCAATCCAGCCACTTATTTACATAAGGCATTGGCCCAGAAAAATATTAAGCATTTATTTTATTCTGATCAAGAAGAAAATAGTTAATAAAAAAGAAGATTGGTCTGAACAGAAAATTTTGCTTTATTTTAGTTTTACTCATTTAGAAGTGAGAGAGCCATTTTCCATTAATAATGAGAGTTGATTCAGTAGTTCTGATTGGAGAAGAGTTTGTGTCCCTACCTTTGTTTGCCTTTATTATATTTGTTTTTTTCTAGAATCTGTGAGCAGTTGAAAGAAGATGATTCTATGGAGTGAATAGAATACTTTATAGTTCTCAAGATTAATTTATGGAAGTATACAGATTTAATATTTTTCTGAGGAGTGTTTAATACAAAATACGATAAGTAGCTTTATCTATTTGAATAACATAAACCTTGTTCTAGTATTTGCTCTTATGATTTATGAGTGAAACTATATGACTGATTCATTTATTTTGTAATCAGACTTCTCCTTTCCCCTAGTTTCTCCCAGTTCATCTATTTGGCAAGCCCTTACTTACCTCTTTTAAAACTCCTTTATTTTGTTATAATTTTTTAAAATTTAGATGGCCACTGCCTTCAATTTTCCTGTTTAAATCTCAATCTGTTTTGTTTTCCAGTTTGTCAGGACTATCTAGTCCTGTGTATGTGTCGCAATAGATCAAGAAATGAACATTAGGGAAACAAAGAAGGATTAGGATACTCTTGCTAGAAGACCAGACTTAGTCCATTCAGGGCACTATAATAAATATCAGAGACTGGTGGCTAAACAACCAATATTTCTTTCTCATGGTTCAAAGTGCCATCAGATTCATGGTCTAGTGAGGACCTGCTTCTTAGTTATCTTCTTGCTATCTCCTCAGAAGGTAGATGGGACAAGGGAGATCTCTGGGATCTCTTTTATGAGGACACTGATCCCACTCATGAGGGCTCCATCCTCATAACCTAATCAACTCCCAAAGGCCCTACTTCCTAACACTATCACACTGGGGTTAGGTTTCAAAATATGAATCTAGGTGTCAGGGGGTGGGGGAACAAAAATGTTCAGTTTATTGCACCGGGATAAAAATGTATTCTAATAAGGCACACTCCCAAACACAAGTTAGACTGCTAGGGTTTAGCATAACAAAAGCCATTACTAGTTTTAGTACTAGTCATTGGTATTGTTGTATTCATTATGTTTATTATTTTAAGGGACATAAGTCACTTACATAATGTTATTTATTGGATTTTAACAACTCAAAACAGACAAAAGAAAGGATGCCATAATTATTTTCCTGTAGTTGAGGGAACTATAGCTCAGTGGGTCTATGAGATGACCAGTTCAGAAATGGATGTTGTGTAGGTAAGAATAAATCAGGTCAGGGAAGGAAGCTAAAGGAAGACACATCTTAGGAATCTGGAGAAAGCCAGCCACTTTTAAAGCACATCAAGAATAAGGTCTAAAAATTCTCTCAGGAAAGCATAAGATTTAAATCATAGGGCAAAATAGAAAGTGGAGAGTAGTGAGGTACTAGCACGAGGAGCAATATTATTGGATAATTTTGTTTATCTGGGACAGAGACCAATTCTAGAACTTAGCATAGTCCAAGGTTAAACATAGACTTAGTGGTATATATTGATTTTAAGCATTTAATAAAGTAATCTACTCCTCCCTAGTAGGGAATAATTTGGGTAAGGAATTGGGATAGATCCTCACTATATTCTTGAAAGCAAATCTATTCATCTAACCTCTGTGGAATGATGATCTTATTTTCCGATGTTGCTGTTGTAACTATAATTTGGAAAGGTATTGAAGGCCTTCCTAAAATTTAGATAAATCATCTCTCACTGCTTTTTGTCTATTGTTCATTTCTTTATCTCATAGGATGTCAACATGCATTTTTGTTCTTCAGCTGAGTCAACAGTGATGACTACAGTGTTGTCAAACTTCAGTGTGCAACTTAATCACTGGGGAGAAGGTATAAAAACACATAATAGTAGATTCTACCCCAAGAGTTTCAGATTTAATAGATGGAGGGTTAAAAATTTGCATTTCTAAGAGCTCCTAAGTGTCACTAATGCTGCTGATCTCAAACTACATTTCAAGAACCTCTGCTCTAAGCCACTAGCATCAAGTCAGTTCCATTTATATTCTAGGAAAATAGTACTTCAACACAAAAAATAACAGTGTTTCTAGTCATTATGTGGCTTGGAATGCAGTAGGGATACAAGGCAAGTTGGAAATTTCTATAGTTTTTCAAAAACCAGCTTTGCTTGAAGACATCTTCTGGATAGTCATAGGTATTCATTTGAAAATATATGATAAAAGATTAAGCTTTAACAAATGAGAAAAACTACATTTTCAAGTATTTCATGGCTCAGTTGTTGACAACATATTTGCTAACGCTTAATAATTCAGTCTTTGAAATATTCATGAGATCCATCCTTTTCCAAAGAGATATGGTGATTATTATTCAGAGGCATCGTAGTGATGAATAATATCCTGTAGAAGCCAATTATATAATAAGTCATAGAATGTTGGTCATTTATATTAGGGCATATATTTCATGTCCTTTACTATGTTACCTAATTATCATTTCTCTCAGCTCGGCATTTGACAAGAACTGAGGAGTACATAATTGTAGATTAAGTTCTATCAAGAATCTGAAGAATTGATTTTTTATTTTGCTGATTAAATATGAAGCACTCTATCCTAGAAACTGGTAGCAGGGTTGATAGTCTCTTCCTAAAACTAAGAAGCATACCTAGTATTTTTATAATACTCACAAAATTCAGAAATATTATGTGATAATATAATTTAAAATGGAACTATATTCTGTTGTAATTTAAAGATGGCTCAAATGAGTAAAAATGCCTTTTCCTAGACTGGTAGCAACCTGCATCTAAAATTCTGTGACTGTGCTTAGCATGCCCCCCCCCCCTTTGTTTTTAATCACCTCTTTATATGCTTCTCTCCAACTGGATTCTGAAGAGACAGGACTTCTGTTTTTCCTTTTATTTCCTCTGGTGCCTGGCTGCTAGTACAGATTCACTGTATTTGCTGAACTGCTGACCAATAAGCTTCAGCTAAGCTATGTAAATGAAACTTAAAAGATGGGATTTTAATTTTGCTAATTTTCAGCTCATTCCATCTAAGTATGTAACTGTGGCCATAAAACATGCTGATCCATTACCATACGACAGTCATGCCACTTTGTAGTCCCTCCACGTTGACATATCGGCCCTACTTTCCAGCTGTGATTTTACATAGAGCTTTCCTATGGAAATACATTGGTTAAATACAGCCTTTCAGCGATGTAAACTGTATGATTCCAGGTCATATGACAAATTTGGAAAGCATTCATTATTCTTTTCTAACTGCTGAAGATTTATATCTAGGTAGCTGAGTTTAGATACAGAGTGCTGCATGAGAGGCAACCTTCTGAAAGGAGACAGGGAGTTGGGGGGGGTGCAGTTTGGGGGGAGGACAGCCCAACACATCTTACCACAACTCCATCATCAGCCATAGTCACATCACCCAGATCATCTTAATGATGCCGAACTTTAAGTCAGGGAGAAGGAGCCCTGCACAGCATGCCTCTGAAGATTACCGTCTTTTTAATCAAAAGAAATTATAACCCCATTGAGACTTTTATCTCTGGAATTAAATGTGCTGCTGGAGTTTGATGTCTCTGTAATACTGCAAGAGAATATGCTCTTCATCTTATTGATAGATTTGCAATAGCTAAGTCAGATTTACAAGTAACCGTCATTAACTGCAAGAAAATAATTCGGCCTTAAATATATGTGTGACCTCTTTAATTCATATTTCTTAAACTTTACCTGGCCAAAGCAACTCATATGATTAGATATTTGCTTATCTCACCAGTGATAGCTTTTATTAATCTCCTCCCTGATTATGTTTCTTTTTTTTAAAAAATTAATTATTTATTTATTTGACAGAGAGAGACACAGCGAGAGAGGGAACAGAAGCAGGGGGAGTGGGAGAGAGAGAAGAAGGCTTCCTGCCAAGCCAGAAGCCTGATATGGGGCTCAATTTCAGAACCCTGAGATCATGACATGAGCCACCAGGTGCCCCACTGGCCTTCCCTTTTCTTTAACACACTAGCTCCAGTACCTCTTTAGTGCCTTGGTGCTTACTATATGTCCTACATGGACAACTCCCAAACGCCTTCAGGGCTGGCACCTTTATGTCATTTCTTTCTCAGCTCGATGTCATTCCTTCTCTGATTTACGTGTCTAACATCAAAATTGTCTCCTGGTCATTTCCAGTGTAACATCTGTATCAGTTATTTACCGACGCATAACAGATGACCCTAAAATTTAGAGGATTAAACGAAGAATCATTTATTATTTCCCACAAGTCCATGGATAATTCTATGGGTTCCAGGATGAGTAACTCTACTTGTGTAGGTCAGGTAGGCTCAGCTAATCTTGTCTAGGTTCTTTCCTGCAATAACTGGTGAGTTGGCTGGGAGATTGACTAGTCTAGGATGGCTTCACTCATGTCTCAAGTGATTAGCTGACTGATGCATGGTTAATGCTGATGTCTGGGCCATATGTTTCTCATTTTCCAACAGGTTAGTTCAGATTTGTTCCAAAAGAGCTAGGAGAAGCACATGAGGGGTTTGATACTCATTCTTAGATTTGGCACATCGTCATTTCTGCCATATTCTCCTGCCAAAAACAAGTCACAAAGCCAAGCCAGAATCAAAATGTGGACAAACTGATCACATGTCTTGATAGAAGGAAATGCTAAGTCATATTGCAAAGATTATTTGGGAGAGCTGGAGAATTGGAAGAGTTTTGCATAAAATCCACATCATACTATCTTATTTCCCTCATAATAATTATTAGTTCCTGAACTTACATGTTTTGTCTTTTAATTTATTAATTAACTATTTTTCCTCACATGAAGTTAAGCTTCATGAAGAGCCGAATGTTATTTAAGCTTTACTCACTGTTGTATACACAGGCTCTAAAATATAATTTACCAAGGACTTATTAAATACCAAGGACTTATTAAAAATGTAATGTTACAATAGATAAATTAACTCACTGGCACCATGTGTCTTTAATCCCTCTCAATGTCTATTCTTCTTTGATCAATAAGTTAAAGACACCCAGCCCTGCCTCAAAAGAAGACATTTCCCCCACACTAGAGTTTTAGATGAACTGATGGAATATACTCTAAAAGAAATGCAAATATGTGTAAGTTTCTCATCATTATCTTAAACAGGTTGCTCTTGGTCATATTCCCTTATTTTCATTAAGCTTCTGAGCAGAAGTTTCTTTTCATGCCTCATATAACTGGAACTCAGTTTATAACAGGAACCTTGGAACTCAGCAAATCTTTCGAAGGGGGTGACATGTAGGGAATAAAGGTGTCCTTAGGTCATGAACAGCAATACACAGTCTGGACATGGCAGCCAGGAAGTAGCTGAAGCTTTGAAGCTTTGTCTGCCAAGGAGGCCAACAGTTGAGGATGAGCCAGCAATGTGAGAACCATAGATATTTTCTATCTCATTCCACATCTGTGGGAGAAAAGGGAAAAGGCACTGCCATACTTGAGAGCCAAATGTGTGCAAAGTGCTTTTCTGGGTGTTTATAGCATTCATTTCCTCCTTATAACAAAGTAGGTTACTTTGCCAATTTTGAAGATATGGTGCGAAGAGGAGTTAAGTAATTTCCCAAAGACTAAATAGCTTGAAAGGAGTAGAAGAGGTATTTAATCCCAAGGCCTCATCTTTCACTGTTTTCCAAGAACTGGAAAGGTAAAAATAGAAATAAGAAACTATTTAAAAGCAATACAAATTTATATTTTGGAGACAGGGGTAATCTTTTTAGTGGAGTTAACTAAAAAGGCTAGATACATACAAATAAGCAACGTGTCCTAAACACACAGAACCAAAGAAGTTTGAAAAATATAGCTCTCTAAATCAATAGGATCAAGATGACACATATAATTAGTAATGAAATTGACCCCAAAGTCTGCTAATCTTAATAAGGGGTCTTTAAAACCAGAAATCTCACTTTATAAGATAAGGTGCCCCCCCCAAAAATACTAGTTGCAACAATGATCATGAAAATAAGATAACAAGGGAATACAGGGGATTATTAAGAATTTAGGTATCACAGTCTTAAAAAAAAAAAAAAAAACAACAAAAAACCAAACAGCCAGGATAATATATTATGATGTACATCAAAATGTAAGACACTGACAGAAGAAGATAATGATTAAAACAATAACCATAACCCAGGATACAGTATTGACATGAATGCTAGAAAGAAGTACTTCACAAAATTAACTGTATACACAAATCATCTGAGGATCATGTAAAAATGTGAATTTTCATTCAACACGCTTAGGTTAGAACAAAATCTTACACTTCTAACAAGTTCCACAGGAAGCCATGGGTGGGTCCAAGTAACACACTTTGAATATCAAAGGTCTGCTATCACCAAAAGAATTCAATGTAATTATAAGGTACCTAATAAATGAACAAGAAATATTCATGGACAAAAAACGCCCTTTCTGACACTCACACAAATACACACATATAAACATGTTCACACACAAATTCTTTCTCTCTTACATTTAACACCTATATATATATATGCTCCATCAAAATATATGATAAAACATCTAATAGGTTTAGAGACATAACTGAAATACTATGGTCAGCCATTGAAGAACTAAAATTGTAATTTAAACTCGAATGAGAACTAAACTGTTTGGAAAATGTACAAGTAAAACAGTTAGCTTTTATCGCTGGTAAGCAGCATGTATTGTTACTTATTTATGTGTTTTGATTATTCACAGAAAAATACCTTTGTTTCTGGAGTTCTTTCATTTGGATGTTGGAGTCAGTTTGCTGGACTTTAGGCAAAGAACATACATTTACTGACTTGTTAATGAAGTGGTTCCCTCACTGAGGGCTTTTATATAAATAGTTCCAGACTAGGTACAGGTTACAAGGTTGAAGTTTACAGAGAATTCTGCCTTTTTTACCAGTTAGAAATAGATACTTAAAATTTGTTTCCTCCTGTGTTGCAGGGTCTATCTGGAAGAAAAGCAATCAAGCTGAGAGAATAGGATAAATTAAAGGTGGTTTAGACAAACTAAGATAGCCTATATAAAAGGTTAGGAGATGAGTTAAAACTAAAAGAACATTTTCTGATTGAGCCTTAAGCCAAAAATCATTAACAATTCTCTTGAAGTACATGAAGAGTGACTTCAAGAATCACGCAAGGTACATTTTCTAACACTACACAAAGTGCAAAAGTAAGTGAGAGATAAGCATAATGATAGAAAGATTTATTTTTTAATTTTATTTTTTATTTAAATTCAATTAGCCAGCATATAGTACATCATTGGTTTTTGATATAATGTTCATTGATTCATTAGTTGCATATAACATCCAGTGTTCATCATATCACATGCCCTCCTTAATGCCCATCACCCAGTTACCCCATCCTTCTACCCACCTCCCCTTCCACAACCTCAGTTTGTTTCCCACAGTCTAGAGTCTCTCATGGTTTTTCTCACTCTCTGATTTCTTCTCATTCAGCTTTCCCTCCTTTCCCCTATGATCCTCTTCACTATTTCTTATATTCCACATGTGAGTGAAACCATAGGATAATTGTCTTTCTCTGATTGACTTATTTCACTTAGCATAATAGATTTAATTTAGAATTAAAGAGTTGGTCTACGGCCATACCACCCTGAACGCGCCCGATCTTGTCTGATCTCGGAAGCTAAGCAGGGTCGGGCCTGGTTAGTACTTGGATGGGAGAATTAAAGAGTTGACTGCTAAAGCGTGAGGGGCCTTCAACAGAGAAACAGGCTATACCAAGAAGGTTCTGAATATTAGTCATGTTATTTCAGGTTGTAGAGAATTAAACATGCTCATGTTCCCTTAGAAAGGGAATCTTACCATCAAGATTTATAGAGACAGATGGAAAAGAGGGATTGCTGACAAGCTAGTACCACCAGAAGAACAGTTTCCACAATCTAGGCATGAATAATAATTGGGAAGTACCTTGAACAGTTAAACCGTAGCGACCATCACAGAAGAAAGACTACATGGAACTCTATTCTCCCCTGAGTCCTTATAGCACTTCATTGTCTACCCCTTTTCTCTTTTTCCTGAAGCCTTTGATGATCTGAACCATCCTCTTCATATTTGCATATTTTAAGATGTTTTGAGAGAGCGAAAGAGATCTTTTTGGTTAAGTTGGTCATTGATACCATCTTGGTCAAGTATAACTCTCCTGTCTGATGACCATTAGGCCACTTGTTAGCCAATAAATCTGAAGTCCTTGAGACAGATATCCAGCCTTAGTCAACTAAGCCAAGCTGAAGTGAGGAAGACATATAGCCAATTTTCCTCAGAAGAAGTGTGGACAATGAGAGGCACTCAAAATCTAATAAGCTGCTCTACAATCCACTTTAAGAAGACTATCCTTTCAGATCTTCAAAAATAGGACTGCTAACGAATTTCTTGGGATAAATTACACAGCCTCAAAAGGGGAGAAAGAAAAATAAATAAAAATGTAAAAATACAAAAAAGAAAAAAGAAGGGAAGAAAGAGTATGTCACTATTTGAATCTCTCTCAAGTTCAGCTCAATGATTATGAGAATGAAGTACAAGATATGTGTGATAAAGGAATTTGTGTTGACAGGATTCTGCTAAAAGTTGTCTTTTCAATAAAGATACACATTTACTTCTATGTTATAAAGAGATACATGCCCTGTAGGGAGTAGAATCAAACATTTATAACTGAAAATAACTTTTGAAGTTATCCAGGACGATCCTTTACTTTTTAAAATAACAAATTAGGTCCCAGAAGATCTGCTAAATATGTCTAGTGATAGATAAGAATTATGATAATGTCAGGTGTTTTTTATTTATTCATTCAAAAAAGACTTCCTTCAGAACTTACTGTGTACAAGTAATTTTGGATAAAATACAACCTCTGTTTTCAGAAGTGTTTTAAATTTACAATCACACAAAGACATGGGCTTTGTAGATAGACTGGGTGGGTTGAAAACATAACTCTACCATTCATTAGCATGGACCTTGGGAAAGTTAATATTTTCCCTAATTCTTGGTTTCCTAATCTTCATGATAAAGACAATGGTATACACTTTTTGGTTATTATGAAGTTATATTAAATATTAATGGCAGTCAGGGACGCCTGGGTGGCTCAGCTGGTTGAGCGGCTGCCTTAGGCTCAGGTCATGATCCTGGCGTCCTGGGATCGAGTCCCACATCGGGTTCCTTGCTCAGCGGGGAGCCTGCTTCTCCCTCTGCCTCTGCCTGCCATTCTGTCTGCCTGTGCTCATCTCGCTCCTCTCTCTCTCTGACAAATAAATAAATAAAATCTTAAAAAAATATATTAATGGCAGTCTCTTCAATAAATGGTACTGGGAAAATTGCATAGCTATGTGTGGAAGAATGAAATTCAACCATTTGCTTAGACCATACACAAAGATAAACTCAAAATGGATAAAAGACCTCAACATGAGGCAGGAATCTATCAAAATCCTAGAGGAGAACATGGACAGTAACCTCTTCAATATCGGCCCCAGCAACGTCTTTCAAGTTATGTCTCCAAAGGCAAAGGAAACAAAAGCGAAAATGAACTTTTGGGACTTCATCAAGATTAAAAACTTCTGCCCAGCAAATCAAACAGTCAACAAAGCAAGAGGCAACCCATGGAATGGGAAAAGATATTTGCAAATGACACTACAGACAAAGGGCTGATATCCAAGATCTATAAAGAACTCCTCAAACTCAATGCACACAAAACAAATAAACACATCAAAAAATGGGAAGAAGACATGAACAGACTGCTAAGGGACACATAAAAATGGGAAGAAGACATGAACAAATGGCTAAGGGACACATGAAAAAATTTTCATCATCATTAGCCATCAGGGAGATTCAAATCAAAACCACATTAAGATACCACCTTACACCAGTCAGAATGGCCGAAATCAAGACAGTAAATAATAAGTGTTGGAGGAGATGTGGAGAAAAGGGAACCCTCTTACACTGTTGGAAGAAATTCAAGTTGGTGCAGCCACTTTGGAAAACAGTGTGGAGATTCTTTAAGAAGTTAAAAATAGAGCAACCCTATGACCCTGCAATTGCAGTACTGGGTATTTACTCCAAAGATACAGATGTAGTGAAAAGCCGGGCCATCTGAACCCCAATGTTCATAGCAGCAATGGCCATAGTCACCAAACTGTGGAAAGAACCAAGATGCCCTTCAATGGATGAATGGATACAGAAGATATGGTCTATATATACAACAGAGTATTAAACCTTCATCAGAAAGGATGAATACCCAACTTTTGTATCAACATGGACAGGACTGGAAGAGATTATGCTGAGTGAAATAAGTCAAGCAGAGAGAGTCAATTATCATATGACTTCACTTACTTGTAGAGCATAAGGAATAACACAGTAGACATGGGGTGATGGAGAAAGAGAAGTGAGTTGGGGAAATTGGAGCCAGAGAAAAACCATGAGAGACTGTGGACTTTGAGAAACAAACTGAGGGTTTGGGAGGGGAGCATGGGCATGGGTTTAGCCTGGTGGTGAGTATTATGGAAGACACTTATTGCATGGAGCACTGGGTGTGATGCATAAACAATGAATTTTGAAAGCTGAAAAAAATTAAATTAAATTAAAAGTAAATAAATAGATAGATAGATAGATAGATAGATAAACATTAATGGAAGTGCTTAGTATGGAGCCTGAGACAGAGTAGATATTCAGTCAATGTAAGTTATCATTAGTCTAGTTCACTGTGTATTCTCCTACACTTGCTTTCAGTGTTTAAAATTAATCTAATTGTAGGGATAAAAAAATAACAAAAACCGCAGGGGCAATAATATTACCATCATCATTTATATATATTGAGCTATATGTGTAAAAGTGTAGGGAGATCAAATACAAATTAATTTCTAGTGCTTGGTTGATTTCAATAAGATGCACGGTTCTCAAAATGCAGGATTTATAAAACAAAGCACATGAAGTGTCATAAGTATCATGAGATACAGTCAGAAAGGTCTCCCTAACACACAAAGAAGAAGGAATACCTACTCAAAGAAGGGAACGGAAATCTCCTACATTGATAGAACATTATGATTGGTTTTAAAGTGAAGACCAGTTCTTGAGACAGCTTAAGGAAAGCTGGGAACACACAGTTAGTGTGTTGGTAAAAATCACAATTAGTTGTTTAAATCTACTTCAGCAAGTTATTTAACTCTTTAAGCCTTATTTGCCATATCTACAACAGGGATACAAAAGTATGTAACTCTCTTAGGTGTTTTGCAAATGTAACAAAATAAAGGTAAAAATGCTTAGTACAATACCTGGCACAAAAAATAAAATAAAATAAAATAAAATAGAAAGAAAGAAAGGAAAAAAAAAAGAAAAGAAAAAGAAAAAGGCATTCAATATATGTTAATCAACTTGCCCTGCCTTGCTCTAAGAAGGAGAGTAACATAGCTTATTAAGAATGCTCTTTGAATTCATGACAGCTTTAGCCAACTGGTTCAGGTGTTCAGATCTGGCCACTTTTTTATCTAGAGACAATATTCAAATATCCTGACTAGGTCAGATGCCCTTCTGTTTTAGCAGGGCTATCTACATAAAAAACAGTCCCTACAGTTTAACCATTTAGGAAAGTATTTCCCAAGTAAGAAAATGAGTTGTCCACAATGTCTGCTGAGCTTTGTGCATAATGTCAGCTTTCATTAATATTTTTGTCCTCTTAAGTGTCAGAAAACACACACACACACACACATATTTAGAAGGCCCAAAATGTTACAGTAGGAAATCTGGTTCAAACTGGATAGCTAGAAATTTAAAATCCAAACAGGGCAATTATATAGGCAGAGAATATATTGGGGCAGGAGCCCTATAAATTGTCTATCTGAGGTTTTCAGAAATAAAAATTATTGCCTTACGTTTATCACTCACAAAAGGAATACTAACTAGCATGTCCTAATCTGAATGGGGACTCTAAACTTCTTTTATTGGGGGATGTTTAAAATAACTTCATATTCTGGATTAGAGGATAAAAATAAGGTAGCTATTAACATTTAAGGACATCTAAGCAACAAAATTGTGAATGTAGAATTTCTAAGAATTTTTAGCTTTCCAGGCTGTCTATTAAAATCACTCACTGTTTTCTCCCAAGTGATTATCAATAAAACCTTTGAAATAAAAAATACATAAATACATTAGAGCAAAAACATATTAATGTTCATTTTAGAGACAGCAAGAAAAAGGAATTAAGTAATCCATCCTGATTTCTGAAGTGTTATAAGATGTAGGTGAAACATTAGAATTAGTGAATTAGGCGATATGAAAACCATCAGAATCCTCATTTAGTACATAGTATATTCTCTATTTCCTGATGAAACTGAATTTATATTTCATAAACTAATTGGAGGAAACAGGTCTTCAGCTGCAATTTTCAAGGAGGAAAATAGAAGTAGGCTGAGTAGCATCACAATCAAGGAAACTGAGACCATGACTTTGTTGTTGTTTTTCTTTAAATTTTTATTTCAATATAGTTATTATAAAATGATGTATTAGTTCCAGGTGTATAATACAGTAATTGAATAGTTTTGTATATTACTTAGTGCTTATCAAATAAGTGTACTCTTAAACCCCTTCACCCATTTCACCCATCCCTCCACCCAACTCTCCTCTGGTACCTATCACTTTGTTCTCTATAGTTAAAAGACTGTTTTTTTGGTTTGTCTCTTTTTTCCTTCATGCATTTGTTTTGTTTATTAATTATATGAATGAGAGAAAATGTAGGGTATTTGTCTTTCTTTGACTGACATTTCACTTAGCACTATACTCTCTAGATCCATCCATGTTGTTGCAAATGACAAGATTTCATTCTTTTTGAAGGCTGAGTAATGTTCCACTGTATATGTATACACATTTTCTTGATCCATTCATGTATTGATGGACATTTGGACTGCTTCCATAGTTTGGCTATTATAAATAATGCTGCAATTAACATAGGGGTGCATATATCCTTTTGAATTAATGTTTTTCTGTTGGGGGGTATTACTGGATCATGTGATAATTCTATTTTTAATTTTTTGAGGAACCTCTGTACTGTTTTCCACAGTGACTATACCAGTTTGTATTCCTACTAACTGTCCACAATGGTTCCTTTTTGTCCACCTCATCAACAACACTTGTTGTTTCTTGTGATTTTGATTTTAACCATTCTGAAAGGAATGAGGTGATATCTTATTGGGGTTTTGATTTGTGTTTCCTGATGATTGGTGATGCTGAGCATCTTTTCATGTATCTGTTAGCCAATTATAGGTCTTCTTTGGAGAAATGTCTGTTAATGTCTTCTGCTTATTTCTAATTGGATTATTTATTTTTTATTATATTTTATTTTATTTTTTGGTGTTGAGTTTTATAAGTATCCCTAAAGCTTAACTACTTAACTACAGAAAGAGTAGAGTAAAATAATTTCTCTCAACCTGCATATGATCCCTCCCAGACACCTATGAAGGAGAACCATACATACATACAGACAGACATATACATTTATTTCAACTTCAGATTTACTATAATTCTAGAGGCCTAGTATAAATCTCAGTAAAGTTTTCTTATTTGAAAGAATAAGGGTCACATTCAAAGATAGAGTTGAACCAAGATTTTGCATGGGGGTTAATAAGAATTTTGGTAGGTTGTACAGAGTTCCAAAATGAAAAGACTTTGATGGCATGAATGGTTTCATTTTACTTAGGGTTTTTATAGTTTTTTTTTTTAATTAACATATACTGTATTATTTGTTTCAGGGGTACAGGTGTGTGACTCATCTGTCCTGCATAATTCACTCACCATAGTGCATACGAAGTCCATAACCCAGCCACGCTATCCCTCCCCCCAGCAGCCCTCAGTTTGTTTCCTGAGATTAAATGTTTCTTGTGGGTTTTCTCCCTCCCTGGTCCCATCTTGTTTCATTTTTCCTTCCCTCCCCCCCATGACTCCCACTCTGCTTCCCATAGTCCTCATATCAGAGAGATCATCTGATAATTGTCTTTCTCTGATTGACTTATTCCACTTAGTATAATACCCTCCGTTCCATTTAGGTCATTGCAAATAGAAAGATTTCAGGGTTTTGATAGCTGCATAGTATTCCGTTGTAGACGTATACCACATCTTCTTTATCCGCTCATCTGTTGATGGACATCTAGGATCTTTCCATAGCTTGGCTATTGTGGACATTGCTGCCATAAACATGCAAGGTGCATGTGCCTCTTCAGATTACTACATTTGTATCTTTATTGTAAATACCTAGTAGTGCAATTGCTGGGTTACAGACTGGCTCTACTTTCAACTTTTTGAGGAACCTCCATACTGTTTCCCAGAGTTTCTGCACCAACTTGCATTCCCACCAAAAATGTAGAAGGGTTCCCCTTTCTCCGCATCCTTTCAAACACCTGTCATTTCCTGACTGGTTAATTTTAGTGATTCTGACTGGTGTGTGGTAGTATCTCACGGTGGTTTTGATTTGTATTTCCCTGATGCTGAGTGATGTTGAAGCACTTTTTCATGTGTCTATTGGCAATTTGGATGTCTTCTTTGCAGAAACGCCTGTTCATGCCTTCTGCCCATTTCTTAATTGGGTTATTTGATTTTGGGGTATTGAGTTTGATAAGTTTTTATAGATTTTGGATACTAGCCCCTTATCTGATATGTCATTTGCAAATATCTTCTCCTGTTCTGTCTGCTGTCTTTGGTTTTATTGACTGTTTTCTTTTCTGTGCAAAAAATTTTTATCTTGATGAAGTCCCAATAATTCATTTTTGCCTTTGCTTCCCTTGCCATTGGCGATGTTTCTAGAAAGAAGTTTATATGGCTGAGGTCGAAGAGGTTGCTCTCTGTTCTTAGTGTTGAACCATTAGGTATGAAGGTGAATGAGTGCCAGATATCAATACATTTCTGCTATGCCATTTGAGACTTGAACAGTGAACCAGGACTGTTATTTTTAAGTTTTGTGATACAATTTTTAAGGTATTTTTCCAAATCTTGATAAAGGTGGATATTCACAAATATCTTCTGGAAGAGATTTAAGCAGAGGAGATTGCTTTTACTTCTCTGTTTTTATGGAGAAAAGGGGAAAGAACAACCATGAGATGAGAGATGCATTAAAATTTTAGCTGCAACAAGAACTCTTAGCAACACAGTGAACATGAGATTATAAATTCCCTGAAATTTTGGAAATCTTGCCAAGAGATTTTCACTTTCCACCAGAATTGAGATAGGCAGTTTGAGACAATTTATATAAATTACAAAAGACAAGATGATACCAGTAACATCTAGGTATACACCAGATGAATTTTTTGGCTCTCTTTTTATACATAGCAAGAGATATTTTTCTTAATATTACTGTTCCTTTACAGCTATTTTGGATCTTAGATACAGGGTTCTTAAATATTGATGAAGTTTTAATATGAAAATACCAGGGTGGCTTCCATTATCTTTTAAAAATATGCTGCCTTTCTCAATCTAATTTAGAGATAGAAGGGCTGGAGAGTTGATTTTTACATTCTATCAGTTCTAATATAGCTAAGTGAGAGAAATGGTAAATAGTGTAAGTTAAATTGTCCAACATGAAGTAAACATACATACATATATAGCAAGCCCCACACTGTGCCATTTGCTAATTCTACACATAAGAGTGAGGAACCAAATAAACAGGACCCATGCCTTCATGGAGCTTGCAGTTTAATGTGGAGGAAATAATAACCTTTTTTTTTTTTTAAGTTGTAAGAAAAAAATATATAGCATATATTTAGCATCTATGATAGAGAAATCTAGCCTACGATGCACTGTTGTGTATTTGGGGTTAGGAATGCCGAGATATGTAGATGAAATTAAGGAATGGTGCAGCCACATAATAGTTCCTTTTAAAAGGAACTAGAGTTCCTTTTAGTTCCTAGAGCTAGAGTTCCTTTAAAAAAATGAAGAGCTTATTTCCCAAGAACTTGGAGCACTGCTGGAAGTCAGATCTCAAGTCTCAGCCTTTTTTAGAAAATATGTCAGCTGAAGAACCTGGGTTCACTCAAGTTCACATCTCCTTCCAGGGGATGTCCACTGTGATGAGAAGTCAGGAATATAAATATCCAGCAGCTCATGCCAACATGTAACAACCTAAGTCCCATTCTAGTTCCAGATCTTCCCCCGGGGTGGTCTGAGGCCTGGTTGGACTGCATTGCAGCACAGTTTTTCCTTCTACCCAGTCTCTCTTCCTTCTCTGCCCTTCTCCTGGTGTTGATGAAAAGAACTCTGACTCATAATCTGCTTTTTCTAGACAAAAGACGTTGTTAGAGTATGGTTGTATTTATGAAAGTGTCCCAAGAATAGGGGTAAATGTGCCCTCCCAAATCTGAAGACAGAGGGACATTTTTATACTGAAGGAGCTAGGGAGAAGGATGTGGTGGTGAGTATGACTGGAAGTTAGTGAGGAAATTAAAGTACACTAAAGCATAAGATCTGTACAGGGTGATATTTTTGTCTATTAGATTTACAGACACTATCCTCAATGCTTAAATCTTTCCAGTCCTATCCTACAATCAGGTGCATTGTTGCCCTTGAGTTCCACAAGATAACCCACTACTTTCTTATGATTTTAGCTTCAAACAGAACAACAACAAACCAAACCAACCAACCAAACAAAAACCCAAAACACACCAGTACTCTCATTCTCTTTTCATTCTGCAGGTAGGTTTTTTTTCTCTGATTTTCTATTTCACATGATTGGATATGTCTACCTCAGACCCCTCAGTATACAAGTAATTACACACAAAGGTATTAATTATCTCGATATCAGCCCCAACTCTAAACATAGAAATTTGAATTCTAGCCTTTAGACATACGAGGGAATTAATTTCTTATTTTAAATCAACCCAATCTGTAATTACTTGTTATGGCAACCCAAGGTATATAATACACCTTGAAAAACACTAAATATCAAAAGTCAAGTAAGGAAAAATAGGATATCTGAGAGTATCTGTTAAGAAGATTGAATCAATAATTCATAATCTTCCAAAAATAAAAGGAACCAGGTCCAAATGTCTTCATTTATGAATCCTACAAAATATTTTAAAGGAGAAATGATAGTAATTCTCTGCATTATCTTCCCAAAAATTGAAGCAGAAGGAACACTTTCTACCTCATTTTATGAGACCAGCATCACCCTAAAACCAAAACTGATCAAGGGATTACAGGAAAGGTGAACTACAGACCGATATTGCTCCTCAGTTTAGATGCAAAAAACCTCAAAAGTGGACTCAAATAACCTTGGACTTATTCAAATAAAAAATGTCAGCTCTGTTCCCTTTAATAAGTGAATAGATAAATACATTATGGTATACATATACCATGGACTATTACTCAGTGATTATAATAAATGAACCATTAATCCTTGCAAAGACATGGAGGAAGTTAAAATGTGTAATGATTAGTGAAAAAAGTCAGTTTGGAAAGACTGTAAGATTTTGACTATATGACATTATGAAAAACACAAAACTATGGATACAATAAAATGATTAGTAATTGCCAGGGATTGAGGGGGAAATGCGGGAGAATGAATAGGTGGAGCATAGGGGATTATTAGGTCTGTAAAACTTTTCTGCATGATACTGTACTGGTAGATGCATGACATTATCATTTGTCAAAATTAATAGAACTTTCCAATGGAAAAATTGAGCCATAATGTCAACTATGGACTTTAACAAAAACATTATCAATATTGGTTGCCCATCAACACTGCACTCTAGGTGATGAAGTTTGTGCCTTTTGAACAGCATACGTCCTTTTCTTTTCCATCTTCTGCCATCTCCAGGTGTTCCTTGATTTGTGGCAAAGCTCCAACCTCTGACTCTATATTCCCATGACCATCATGAGTCTGATTTGATGCATACTTTGTTTCTTCAGACTTTATTTTGTTTCTCGTCTTTTACTATATCTCACAATTCTGTTTTGAAAGTGAGACATGATGTGTTAGGTAATAGAAACCGAGAGAAGTAGGAAATTAATGTGATGTTTTATGCTAATCTTACTGGGCATTGGGCTGATTTCATACTGCTGTAGCTATAGGTACCACAGGCTACAGATTCTTAGGATCCTTCTTTTCATCTTATCTGTTGTTTATGCTTTTCCTTAATAACTCTCTTTAAAATTGATGCAAGGCATTACAGACACTTCACCTGCAATCCACTTTTATTACACTGCAGCACTGTTGATACGGTGCTAAGATTTGGGGAGGGGAAGTATTCTATAATTTTTTTTGAAGATTTTATTTATTGGAATGCCTGGGTAGCTCAGTTGCTTAAGCAGCTGCCTTTGGCTCAAGTCATGACCCAGGGCCCTAGGGATCAAGTCCCATATCAGGCTCCTTGCTCGGTGGGGAGCCTGCTTCTCCCTCTGCCTGCCACTCCCCCTGTTTGCACACACTCTCTCTGAAAAATAAATAAAATCTTTAAAAAAAATTATTATTTAAGAGAGAGAGCACAAGCAGGGGGAGGGGCAGAGGGAGAAGGAGCTGCAGCCTCTCCACTGAACAAAGGGCCAGACATGGGGCTTGATTCTAGGACCCTATGATCATGATCTGAGCTGAAGGCAGATGATTAACTGCCTGAGTCACCCAGAAATCCCTTATAATTTTAAGATTACATCTTATTCTTTTGACCTTTGTACAGGTCAATTTGACTATATAACTTCTCCTCCACCTTAGGTAAGACAAGAAGGTTAGAGGTGTTGGGAATGAAGGATGCCTCCGCAAAGTGGGTAAAACTATAGTGAAAACTTTGCTCCTGGAGCATAGGTCTTTATTATGGCAAATACTCTGGGTGTATTTCATTGTGATTACTCCTCCCCTCCTCCTGACAGGTCCCCAGGGAGATCTTTCATAGAGCTATACCTTGAGTAGCTAATGGAGTCATACAGGTAAGTTCTATGAAAAAGGGGTCTTGACTGGGCCTTCAGACATCTTTTGCTTTCATGCCAGTTCACACTCAGGTAAAATTAATTTATCAAAATTAGCATTTGAGTCTTCCTACTTATTTATGGCTCCAGTGACTTTTGCTCTAGATAAGCTGAACTTAGCTGTGATTTTTTTATGTTATGTTAGTCTCTCCAGATTTTAATATAGTGGTTTGCCTATGACCTCTGACTTCCAATTCTCTGGTAGAGTCCAAAAATGTTATTATATTTGTTTGTTCTGACTTTTTTTGTGTGTTGTGAGGACAGATTCAATAACTTCCAGGCTCTAACTATTGATGCTGAAACCAGAAGTCTCAGCCATTTTTTTACTTAAAAAGAAAAGTAATGAAGAGCACTGATGTAGTATAATCAAAATGGAATAAAGACAACTTGAGAAAATATGTGTTTGACTAGCATATGTCTTCCTTGTAACTTATATGAACATGGTTTAACAGTTAAGCAAAGCTGATAACATTTTTATAAAAAGGGATGCTGTGGTCAAATACATTATGGAAATGTTGAATTTCATATCTTCCATTTTGTTTTATAATACGCATTTGAATTTTAAAGTATTTGGAAAAAATCTAGCATTTCCAAATTTATTTATCCTGAGAAATCTCCCCCTCCTAACACCAGTTCCACCACCACCTCTCCCCTCCCTGCCCCACCGAGCATGCCACAGAACAATGTAATCTGGGAACTTCTCAACACTTTTAGTTATCACTTTTTCCCATCTGTTAATGACAGAACCAATAGTAATATTCACATACATAACTCGTAAAATCATTGGTATTGCAACTGAGGACAAAGTGTCAACTTAATATATCTTTAATGGGAAAAAACTAAAATATTATGATTATATCTCTCTACAGAAATCGTCTAAAACCTACTAACACTTATTGTATTTACTTTTCCTAATATGATAGCCACAGCGAGCACTTGATTATGATTAGTACAAATGAAACATGCTTGTATTCCAGTTTGCTCAAAGGAAATTTCTCAGTAATTTTTATATTTTTTATATGTTGAAATTATAATAGTTTGTATATGTTTGGGCACCTGGGTGGCTCAGTGGGTTAAGCCGCTGCCTTCGGCGTGGGTCATGATCTCAGGGTCCTGGGATCAAGTCCTACATCGGGCTCTCTCCTCAGCAGGGAACCTACTGCCCTCTCTCTCTGCCTGCTTCTCTGCCTACTTGTGATCTCTGTCAAATTAATAAATAAAATCTTTAAAAAAATAATGATTTGTATATATTTAATCAACATATAAGTTAGTATCATCTCTTTTTCTTTACTTAAAATTGACCATTAGAAAATTTAAAATGACAACTGTTGTTTGTAATATATCTCCTTTGGAAAGCACTGGTCTATACAGAACCTGATTTTCATGTCATGAAGTGAGGAAATCTAAAAGATTTCAGGATCAACAATCAAAGTAGTTGGTAAGCTATTTGAAATTGAGGTTTTATAAGCAGTCTATCAAGTCAAATCTGTGTGACCATTAGAGGAAGTTCCTGAGGTGGATTTGGAAAAATGTTAACTGGTGGTGAGACAGTCAATGAAAAAGAATATTAGATGGTTTAACTATTTGAAATGTAAAGCCTTAAAAATTATGATAGAAATTTTACATGGAGAGGAAATAGGCCAGGATTTCAGGATGGAGAGGACATCAGCAAATAACAGCAACAAACAGAAGGATGTGGGTTGTGCATCCATGTGTGCATGTATGTATGTATCTCTCCATCTGTCATCATCATCATCATCATCATCAGGTATCTATAGAGAGAGAATGCCAGTGTCCTGAGGCTCAAGTGCCAAAGATTTTTTTTTTATAGCAAAGAGGGAGAATGATACTTTGAAAGTGATACAAACCCAATCTTCTATCTCTAAGGTATGGAAATGAAGAAATAAAAACAAGTGACATTTTGAGAAAGCAATAGGAAAAGTAATATCCTTGGGACCAGCCATACTTTAAGAAAAAAAATATAAAGGGAGGGAGGGGAAAAATTACAAATTCTCGGAAGATATTAACAAAATTCTACCCAGAGGACATGAACACAGAATCTCAGTAGAAGGGTTTGAGATTGTAGGTAATTGGGTCAGAGTAGAAAATGTATTGGGTGATAGGAGGATAAGCCACTGAATGACAGCATTTTGATTCCTTAAGGAGGAAATATTGCATAGTGTTTACAAGTTTAATTGGTTGATTCAGATAATATCTCATTTCAAATCATGATTGTTGTGCTCTGTTTTTATTACCAGATCTGCAGCCTTGAGCAAGGTACTTGAACTCCCTAAATCTTGGTTTCCTCTTTAATAAAAGGGAGATATTAATACTATGCCTTTTTATGATTTTCATGAAGATTAAATAAGCTATTTTATAAAAAGCAGCACTTAGCAAAGTGTCTGGCACATTGCAAGGAAACAATAGTACTACGACTATTATTACTGTCCCTTTAAACTCAAAAGAGTGAATTCTGAATTCTCTCATTCATTTTCAAACTTTGTCATTCCAGATTTTAAAAATGCATTGATTTTCCTTTTTTTTTTTTTTTAAAGGGAAGAATATTATGGAGAAAGTAATTTAGTCTCTTCATTGGCCCCCCGGGAGGCCTATACTTAATATGAGTCTTTGTGAAACAGGAAAATTATTCATTCTGAATCTATCTCTTATCTTCTTTTCCACAGTCTGCTTGACTTCATCTTCCTACTTCTTGAAAACTGTATAAAAGACTTGTGGCTCTTTCCTCATTATCATATACTTTTACCTAAAAGTAATTCAGAGTAATCTATATAACAAAAATGCTTTAAGAGTTTTAGAAATGAACATCATCCATTGGTGACTCAATTATAAATCAGATATTTAAAGAGGGAGTAATATATCTAATGTAACCAAAAGGTCCACTGTTTTAAACTGACAGGCATTTAAAATTGTTGATCAGTTTCATGTTTCTTCATTTAAAAAAAAAAATCAATGATCCCTGTCAATTTTCCATAGTTTAAATTTGATATTACTGCACATGATTAATGCTATTTAAATAGGTCACTTCTCTCCAGCTTATAATTGACTTTACTTGGCTTTAGAATATTACAATAAAACACCTCTAATTATAGCCTGGGTTTTTATTTGTTTTATAATTCAAATTCAATTTGGGGTTACTTGTTTCACACTGTCATTAACATTAATAAGTGTATTTTGGTGAGTCATTTTATTTTTTTAACAAGCCCTATTCCTTCCCCTCGACCCCAAGGACTTCAAAACTTTTTATTCTCTCTCTTTTATTCCCCTTAAATGCCTTCCCACATTCTTAGTGCTGTAATTCTATTGTATTTTAGTTATTGTATACCTACTGAAATATAAAGCAATGCCTTTTTTCAGTTTCAAATAGTGAATTTTCTAATTCCCAAATGCAACCTGTGTTTGAAAAAAACAATTTTAGATCCAAAGTCATTCCTAAAATCATTGATATAAAGTGAAATGGTCCAAAACCACAAAAGTTTCATTCTAGTATCATCTTTTCATTTCAACTTCAGATGGTACTCCTTGATTCAGAAGTATTGTGTTTTCTATAGCACTTTTAGCAAATTGATTTAAAAAAACTTAACAGATACAAGCTTGACAGGAAGATAGCCTAGGGTAAACTTAGGATCTAAGGGTGAAAATACTTTGGTTTTTGCTCTTTACCAGCTAGGTAAGATTGTACATAACTTGCTTTGAGCCAAGATTTTTGTGCATGAGCTTGTTTGTCTTTTTGATCTACCAGATGAGACAATGGATTATATTCCAAATAGTTCTTGTGAAAGAAAAAAAAAAAAAGTCAAATATGAGGCATAATGGCTGGTAAGAAATAGGTGCTAAATACACTTGACTGTCAAGAGTACTAAATTAGGGCGCCTGGGTGGCTCAGTGGGTTAAGCCGCTGCCTTTGGCTCGGGTCATGATCTCAGGGTCCTGGGATCGAGTCCCGCATCGGGCTCTCTGCTCAGCGGGGAGCCTGCTTCCCTCTCTCTCTCTGCCTGCCTCTCTGTCTACTGTGATCTCTCTCTGTCAAATAAATAAATAAAATCTTTAAAAAAAAAAAGAGTACTAAATTATATTGATTATGTTTATCACTTTTTTTGAACATCTACTATGAGCTGCTGAAAACAATCTGATTTGTTTCATCACTGTAATGGGTCAGAGAAATCTGTGCAATCACCTGGTCATTGAAAATCGTAAAACTTTATCCAGAATGGCTCAGGAATTGTTTGCCTAAACTCCAGCTGTGGATCTGGAAAGATAATTCTGGCATTTCTAATCATTTCTAAACAACAAGTAGTTATAGTGGTTCTATCTGGATGGGAGAGCAGACTTAGCTTTACTTCACAATGGTTAAGTCTCCCTCCTCTCTAGAAGATTTGCTTACATTCCTGAGTTATAAAGATACTGTCTTCCTCCAGGCAAATGTAAAGTAGCTTTGCCAGCAGCCTTTGCCAAAGCTCAGTACCCCATAGCTGTGAAACAGATAACACTTTGAATGCTGCATCCACCTTGGGCACATCTGAATGCCCTCCTATTGTAAAGTGGAGGGCAGGGGAACAATGGGACTTTGGCTTCACTTTGTGCTGTAAAAAAATTATCTAACTCAACCTGGAGAGATAAATCTATACCCACATCCTGTCGTATAAACTGTATCTGTATTTACATCTCCATCTATAGTGAATTTATGAAAAATTCTAGCTAAAAAGGCCAACGTCAGGTGATATCAGTTTTACCAGAAAATTTTTGGTTTTATTTGCGTTTGACAGTGTTTATTTCTTCTTTTGTTCATTCACGTCAGATGTGCACACCCAGACCTTTAATTTCACTCACTGGTTCTGTATAGCCTGAGGATTTCAGTGATCATTTCCTAATGCTAAGATATTCATAGATATTGAATAAAACATATACTCTGAAAACCAGTAATTGGAATTTATATTTAAAGTGAATAAAATAAGCAAATGACAGAGTACTATCAAAAGCTGCATGTTGATGAAAGCTATTTTACTTTCCTTCATTTTCTAAATTTAGAGAATGTATAAGTAGAACTCTTCTTATTAAAAGCAAGAAACACCTTAAGTTTCTTCTTTTCTTTCTTGCTCTAAGTGATGCTAAACAAGCCTGTTAGTATATTCCATCCCCATCATGCTGATCTAGAGAATTGCTTATACTTCCCATCCCATTAGATAATTATGTGGACCAGTATGGGGAATGGATAAAAGTATTTGGTAAGCCATAAGGCATTAAAAAAATATGGATGCTTACTTTTTTTGTTGTTCTTTTAATTCTAATTTATGGTTGCAGGGATATACTTATAGGTATGCAGTAGTTCTAGGCAAGATTGAATTATGATTTCTGATAGTCAAATGTCACTGCTCTAGAACAGAATGAAAGAATAGTCCAGAGATGTCTGTCTTCCTGAGTGGGTCAGGTTTAATTTTTATATGTTGATTACAAAGTGCAAGGAATATCACTAACCATATATTTTAAGGACAACTTAGCAAAGAAAATATACATATAAATCAGGAAGATGAGTAGTAATTTCTGCTGCAGAGGAATGTAGGAGGATAGAGAGATTTTCTTGCTTTTTCTTTTTTTTTTTTTTTCTAAATCTGTAAGCTTGGTTCATAATTTCAAATATGTAAACCAAAAGCATAAAAATCTCTGCTTGAATTCTTGTCACTGTCCCCAAATTTTAACTGGCAGGCTTATATTGAATTACATCTAGGGGTGCATGGAAATGGTCAGTATAAGACAGATGGGAAACTGGAAAATGTCCAGATCTGATACAGTTTTAACAAGAAATAAAATTGTGTATTTTCTCAAATTAATGTCAATATTCTCTCTGGAAAGTGTAAGCCCAGGAGATACCTTATATCTTGTAATTGATGTCCTTAGTGAAGTAGTCTGTGATGGAGAAGAGAATCTAAAAATTAGATGGAATTCTTTTTTTTTAGTAGGATAAGTCATTTTTTAAAAAATATTTTATTTATTTGAGAGAGAGAGAGAGAGCACAAGCAGGGGGAGGGGCAGAGGGAGAGAGAGAAGCAGGCCCCTGGTTGCACAAGGAGCTTGATGTGGGGCTCAATCCCAGGACCCCAAGATCATGACCTGAGCAAACAACTTCACCGAGCCACCCCAGCGCCTTTAGATAAAACTCAACATAAGCCTGCCAGTTAAAATTTGGGGACAGTGACAAGAATTAAAGCAGACATTTTTATGCTTTTGGTTTACATATTTGAAATTACGAATCAAGCTTACAGATTTAGAAACAAAGAAAAAAAGCTCTATCCTCCTACCTTGACAAAATTTCTTCACAATGAGAATAATTTTAAAAATATTTAAATATAGATGCCTTTTATTTGTTGAAAGTGGGCAAAATTAATTGAAATAAGTCATTATTGCACATGTCTGAGGGTTCTGTTGATAAGTTACTAGTAATTTGAGTAAAAATATAAAAACATACATGTTCAATTATTATATACTTATTCCATAGCATTTTTACTATTTCAGTAAAGTCCTTAATATGTTGCTATAGTTAATGTTTTTCACATAACTTATGTTCTACTGGTTGTAGTGCAAAATTAAACTATCTTTTTTGACTTTTCAAATCCTTTATTTTTTAAATTAAACTCAATGTAGAGAAATTTACCAACTTGAATTTCCATAAAACAACAAATTTATAAATAAACAGTGAATTTTATTATTTAATAATAAATTAAAATGTTATAATTGATAACATGGAATGACTATCATTATTGTGAAACTTTTATAAAATATTTAAATTTATTATATAAACTGCTATCACAAATTCCTTTCAATTTCACCAATTCTTAGAGCAGTATTTAGAACCTTACAATATTTTATTTGTCTCAAAATTTCAATGCTAGTATGTTAAAATAAAAAGTAAAAATAGGAGAATGATATATGTTCAAATATTTCCTTGAGTTCATACTATGATATATAATGATCAGAATATGGTGTCCATAGAAATTAATTTCAGGATTATTTTGTGAGTCTTCCTCAAAGCTATGCATATGTTTTCATTCATTGCTTCAATTTTCTTAAACTTAAATTGAAAATTTTTTTGTTTTGCATATTTCCCTTTTTTTTTTTTTCTTATTCAAACAGCCATTTTAAAAAAAGAGGGGCACCTGGGTCACTCGATTGGTTAAGTGTCAGACTTTTGATTTTGGCTTAAACCATGACCTCAGGGTCCTGGGATTGAGCCCTCATAGAGCTTCTTGCTAAATGAGGAGTCTGTGTGAGGATTCTCTCCCTCTCCCTCTACCTGCCACCATTGCTCATAGGTATGTGCACATATGCTCTCTCTCTCTTTCTAAAATAAGTAAATCTTTAAAAAATATATAAAAAATAAATATTTTAAAAGAAATGCCATATTTTTCTATTTGTAAATCCCTTTAGAAGTGCTATACTCCAATTTATGTTTGAAGGTTTTTTTTTTTTTTTTGTTAAGCATTTGCCAACCTTTTTCATAGCAAAAAGTTCTGTGAATAGGGAAATTCAAAATTAATTTTATTTTTTCTGCTAACCATAATTTGTCTTTCTATGGAGAATCTTTGTTTTGTTGCATTTTTCTTGCCCATCTTATATTTTCTCTAAATCTAATCTAGTTGCTTTAAAGAAAACATTTAGTCAGCATTCCCATCACATTACATTTGAAATGTGTCCCATAAATATGTTCCATCTTTAGAGATATCCAGAAAATCTCATACATAAACTTTGAATTGTTCCAAAGGATGTCATCATTACTGGCACAGCTGAGGTTCTGTCTCCAGTAAAAAATTTTAAACTCTGTGCCATTCATAACCAAAGAGTGTTTCTGGATTTGGGCCAAAATTTATCTTGCATACCTTTTTCCTTACCAATCATGTTATCATCATTACTGTATGTATGCCCTCAATAATCTTTTAGATTATTTAAAAGAGACTGAAATGTTTTTATTAATATAACTAAATAATGCTAAATAATTTCAAACAAATTATTGCAATTCTAGTGTCCATTGACCATGTAGTTGCCAATGTATGTGTATCTGTATGTGTAAGGGGGAAACTGGGATATTAGGTTTTATAAGATAGCCTGGGGGAAAAAATTAAGTAAATAAAGATTTTACAGGACCCTGAGATCATGACCTGAGCCGAAGGCAGCGGCTTAACCCACTGAGCCACCCAGGCGCCCCTATTTATAATTTTTTTATTTATACAAGATAACAAGTATTTTATCTTGTATGCCTCTCAAAATAGACTAGTAGTTTTAGCAGTGACCTAAACAGATTCCTTAGGTTACTTTAGATAAAATAGAATTGAAATAGATTGAGAGCAAACAGGGATGAGTCGGGAGGGGGGAAATAGTGAGGTCTGTTATAATGGAGGTCAACCTAGGCAGTGCCTTCAAATAGGTAACAAAGTAAATCCAAATCAGTCCATGACAAAAAGTCCCAATTCTTGAGCTATTCTCTGTAGTGTATGTTCTGGACTGTAAAGAGAGAAGCTGTCTTCTCCAGGATCCCTTATTACTGTGCCAGAAACAAAGGCAAGGAAAAGAAAACACACTGAGGGCATAAAACTGCTCTCTTTAAAGTCTCAGAGTACTGTAAATATAAGGAAGCCTCAAGAATTCCAGAAAGTAAGGACAAAATAAGGACATTTTCACATCAATCCTGCTTTTTACAAGATCATGATATCTTTTAGAAAAATCCATTCTCATAATATTCTGGTTGGCTGTACTCCCATTTTTTTTCCCCTTTAATTTTCAAAATAGCTTTAGAATTCAAAACTTTTATTTTGGCATCTACCATGCATGGTGACAGTGGTGATGATGAATTGCTTTAAATCCATACTGAGACATGAATCTACACTATCTTCAGAAAGTCAATGACACTAAGATAACGTGTAAAGCGGTGTCATTCTTTAGTGTCTGAGATGTCAGCTTGACTGGCCACAGTGCATCCAGATGATCAGCCACCCATTACTTGAGTGTTTCTGTGAGGGTGTTTTTGGATGAAATTCGCAGTTGGATTGGTAGACTGAGTAAAACAGATTGTCCTCCCTAATGTGGGAAAGCCCCCATTCAATCCGTTGAAGGCTTGCACAGAAGAAAAAGGCTGACCCTCTGATGAGATAGGGAAGACTTCTCCTGCTTGACTGTCTTCAAGTAGAATATTAGCTTTTTCCTAACTTCATTATCGAGCTCAAATATTGGTTCTTCCTGGCTCTAGAGCCTGCTGGCCTTCAGACTGGAGCTACTGTTGGTTCTCCTGGGACTCCAACTTGCTGAATTACCTGCAGAGCTTGGAGCATGTCTTCCTTCATAATTGTATAAGCCAATTACTTATAATAAATCTCTGCTCTGGATAACCCTGATTAATACTATGTCTTTTGTGAATTCCCAGATAGAATGTTATTGAATGTTATCTATAAATATAATCTAGAATTTTATTTAAGGATCTGTCTGGTCTTGTTTTCCTTCTTAATGTAAATAGACTATAATACAGTATTATAAAACTAATGGTATATAAGTAGTATAGAATATAATATAAAGTATTATAGCATTAATAGATTATAATAGGTAATTTCTATAAATCCCTCCAGTATGTTTAAGCATTTCCCAAAAATGATTTTTTTTTTCTTCCTGAGCATACAACAGATTACCTTTCCTAGTCTCCTTTGGAATTATGCATTGCCATGTGATGCAGTTCTGATCAAGGAATTGTGAATGGAAATAGCACGTGCCACTTCCAGGCCAGGCTCATAAAAACTTCCCACTTGAGCTCCTCATTCCCTCTCTCCTTCCAGGAGACTAAGAGGGAATCTACCATTAAGATAAGCATGTGAGGAAGTGATAAACCTTCAATCAGACTACTTGCTTCAGTGTACCCATGGAGCAGAAATACCCCTTATCCTCTAGTGGCCACTGCCCTTTGCTCTATGCTCCTACTGACCACGAATATCTAATTTGGAGTGTTGCCTGACTGCAGAATAAGCTTCAGTGGAGTTTGAACTAGAATATATGTAAAATTTGCCATTGTTGCTGCTGCCATAACCTACCATCACTAGTTTCCTGGCTAAGAGTATAAGAAAATTGGCCTTTTAGAGAAGAATTAGTAGAATCTATCAAGCAATATTACTTTGCAAGACTTGATGTTCAGATTTCAATAAGAACATAAAATGGGGGCGCCTGGCTGGCTCAGTGGATTAAAGCCTCTGCCTTCGGCTCAGGTCATGATCCCAGGGTCCTAGGATAGAGCCCTGCATTGCGCTCTCTGCTCAGTGGGGAGCCTGCATCCTCCTCTCTCTCTGTCTGCCTCTCTCTCTACTTGTGATCTCTGAGTGTCAAATAATAAATAAAAAATCTTAAAAAAAATAATTTAAAATGAAAAGGAAAAATAGTTGTTTTTCATTTACCTATTTGCTGTTCAATATGTACAAAATTTTGTGCTAAATACTGTATCTACTGGAAAACACAATTACTGTTCTCAAGATACCACCCTCAAGAACAAGACCACACTCCATTTATATTTCATCTCTATAACTCAAGAAGCTGTTACCTATGGGAGCTAAGTTATTATTAGTAGTTTGGGACCACTGAATGAAGACCTGTAGGCAGGAATCAATAGAAAACCTGCAATAAATGCTATAGTAGTTCAGAGAGAAATGATTGCCTTTGAATGGTAGCTCAGGGAGAAGAGATTGACTTCGAATGGGTAGTAAAAGAAAGAACCAAAAAGAAGAAGATAAGATTTGGTTGACTATGATAGATTGATTGATAGGTACATACATACATACATACATATATACATATATACATACATACATACATACATACAAAAATGCATACATACATAGGTACATGTATATACAGACTTAGTTACATGGGTATAGCAAGGCCCACACAACTAGAGAGGTATGGAAGAATACTAGTTTGGATAGCAGTAAAGAAATACAAATAAGAGTAAACATAGTAACACAGAAACAACATCCTGATCCGACTTATAGGTTCATACAGATGAACTAGATGAAAAGTCACTAGAAACTGGGATGAACCTGTGCTTAGGGCTATTCAGATGCTCATGCTGTTTGCTAAGGATTTCAGCATGTATTATATAGGTAATAATAATAGGTATTATATACGTCGTAGGTAATAGATAATAGATATAGGAAGCCATTGAGATAATCCAGATATGTAAAAAATTTGAGATCATTATTCAAAAAAGTCTATTTTGAATTAAAAGTTTAGGGGAAAAAAATGAAATTTTCACCCTTGAATCTTCTGAAGTTGGTGGGGGTAGGGGCATTTCATTTTGACAAATCACCATCAAGGAGTATTCATAGACAAGTTTGAAATTCAGTGGAACAAAAATCTCAGAATCCAATGTTCAATTGCTTTCATAAAGAAGTAGAATAGGGCCCTAATCATTTCCAAACATTTAGAAGCACACTCTACTGACTCTTTCTTTTTATACTTTCAGAACACTACAAAACAACTTTACTTTCTTTTAAAAGAAACCTTGAGAAGAGCATTATGTTTCTTTTAACGTGTCAGATATATCTTTTTGTTTAGGTCACTGCTCAGAACTGTATTGCAGAAAGCTATTCATAACAGTGGCAAATTGATAAGAGAAATGTTGTGCCTTTCCACACCTTGTTACATTTCTCCTGTATGAATTCATCCCTCAGAATGTCTAATCTCATTCAAAAACCACCAGTTTTTCTACCCATAATAATTAGTGCTACTATCATTATACTAGTAATGACATCATGAATAATAATGTTCATGATGACAGTTTAATTTTTCTTTTCCTAAGTATTTTCAAGTAAATATTGTTTTACAAAGATACATTTCAGCCTGATTCCTGGGGGCAAAAATCAACAACCTATGAAAAATGGAGTGAAATACTGCTGGAATGTGAACTGAAATCACACTGAATTCATGTACAGTGGATATCATTGCTGTGGTAGAGAATGTCTATCACTGACAGGTGAGGGGAGAGAAGAAGTTTTGAGGTTTCTGATTATAATAAAAAAAAAAAATGCTCTCCCTGTGTCTCCAAATCTTTCATGAAAGGAATTAAGGTACTACAGAAATAGTCTTACTTTCAAACTGAGTTATGAGAACAAACCCAAAACGACTTTGTAACGGTATCAAGCAAAAGCGAACTATAGGAGAGAAGTGGGAAGTCTCAGACAGGTTTCAAAGTTCAAGCCCGAGCCCACTTACAAAGTGAGCAGGCACTTTAAAAAAATACTCACAGTTTTTGTGGACAGGATTTCTGTGCCACTGTCAAAAGGAAAAATAAAAAAGAAAGAAAGAAAATCAAGCAAGCTCCTCTTTGGAAAGATACGTAGTGGTCTTTTGATGTGAACTTTGACAGGGGGGCAGATGCAACTGTGTTCCGCTTGCCATTCTTAAAGGAGAGTTTGTACAACACGGCCCATTAAGAATGGCATAAGAAGAGTATTTACCTTCAGTTAATAAAATGTTGGGCTATTTGGCTCCTAGAAAATTGGGAAGCAAAGACTATATGCAAAGTAAAAGATTTGGATGGATTGTAGGAAGTAGTAGCAAAGATTCAATAGATGGCACTCTTGTCCCTGCTTTGAGCTCATTCCTCAAGATGCCTCAGATTTCCAGACCTGCAGCTTGGTATGCTGGGTACTCTTCCTACCTCTCCAGCCTGTACCTCCAATCACTCAACTATATTTAACTTAGTGATTCAGCCACAGAACACTAACAATTTATGAAAATCGTAATATGTCATTCTCTCTTAGGTCCTAAGTCCTTTTTAAGATATGTTCTCTCGGACTGGGAATGCCCTCCTTTCTCTGTCTAACCATTTCTCATCACTTTGAGCAGCATTTCTACTGCTGAGCCGCCTTCTAGAACTCCCCCCACATCATTGAGTGTCTTGCCCATGCTTTTTCTTGCTCCTCCCATAATGTTATGCATGTATCAGAAGTCTCACCTGTGAATAGTATACATGGAATTAATTGTGTTTTTCTCTTCGATGAGAAGATGAACTTCTGAAAGAGGGACCATTGTCTTTCTAATATCTGCCACATAATCAACACTATAAACAAATACTTGTTGAATGAACGAATGAATGAATCGAAGTATCAGCATCTTTTCCAACCTCATTTAAATATTAATCACACCAAAGAGGAAAGAGACCTTGTTGGTTTCTCTACATGTCCAGTCCTGGCTCCATTGTGTTTGCTTGTTTACCCTTAAGGTCTGTTAGGTTTTGTGGGTTTTTGTTTTATTTTTTAACTTTTCATCTGTTATATTGTTGCCATTTTAATTTTAAATTCTTGATAAGTTTGATTATGTATTTAGTTTGTTAGGAATTAGTTTCTTAACCATTCTTTCAAAGATTTTATTTATCTATTTATTTATTTGAGAGAGAGAGAGAGCATGTGCACAAGAGCATAAGGTGGGTGGGCAGAGAATGGAGAGAGGGAGAAGGAGAGAATCTCAAGCAGACTCCACACTGAGTGCAGAGTCCAAAGTGGTGCTCAGATCATGATCTGAGCCTAAACCAAGAGTCTAATGCTTAACCACCTGAGCCACTCAGGTGGCCCTTAACTGTTCTCTTAAATTAATTTTTACTCTTAAGGTCGAAACAGGAATGATTATATTTATATATGATATTAAGTTTTATAGGCTATAAAGCTTAACTTTTAGAATCAAATGCATGCTTTATGGAATTTAGTTCGTTCAATTTGACAAAGATGTATTGAATAATTATGGTGGGGTTCAGGGAGGACACCCCAAAATATTCCAGTTTGCATATTGATTATTTTTAATTAAAGTTACTTAAGCCAGAGCAAGGACACTCTGACCCTTGTTTGTCCTCCTGAAGGCTGGAAATAAATCTCCCATGTGAATGGTGCCTTCCTATGTCAGCAGAGACAGAGAATTTAGGGCTGAGAAGGCCTTATAAACAAACTTTGCTATTTCTTCATTGTTTGACTACCCCAAGCCCAAACTTCTTTGTTGTCAATCATCACAAATTTGTTTGTCTAAAAGATTTAAAAGCTGCCTGTTTTGGTCACTTTGAGTCTCCTCTTTCTATGAGCTCCCATACATACAAAATTAAAATTTAATTTTTCTCCTATTAACCTGTCTTATGTCAGTTTAGTTATTAGATCATCCAAAGAAACTAGAAGAGCAGTATGGAAAAGTTTTCCTCCTCTACAATTATTATGAGTGAAACTCTCTGTTAAGTAATTAGGAAATAGCTTAACTACGATACACTCAGGCTTTGTCCTCATACCAACGACAGTTTTACAGGAAACGTTCTTTAACCTCACACTTCAGAGAGTCTAGTTTCTCAGCTCAAAGAATGGGGACCACAAAGCTGATCTTACTGGGAAAAATAAATAGGATGCTGTGTATGAAATCTCCCAGCATAATCCATGATAAGTTCAAGGCGTTTAATGAATGATTGTTTCTCTGATTTCAACTAAAGATAATATAAGGTAACAGGGTCATCCTCTGTGGAGTTGTGCCAAAATGCTCTTGGTTCTTCAGTGATGTGTCATATTAAATACATACATGAATCAATTATAATTTAAGTGAAAGTACTCTGAGCAAGTAATCCAGAGACTGGTTGCAAAATCTAATTTCATTATTTAATTTCTGGTAACTTTAGATAGCTCAGCTGTCTTCTCTATTATTATTCAAGTTTTTCACACTAACATCTGCCTAAAAGTCAGATAATTAGATTTAAGCAGTGACGTTTAAGTGTGAGACTTGAGTAAATTGCATGATTATACCAGGGACTCTTGAATAACTTTGATAAAAATGCTTTCTCATCTTTGATTTTCTTGGCTGTAGAGCAGGGATAAAATGATTTGCCTAATAGTGTAGATAAAAGAAATACACATGATATATGCGTAGTGTTTTCACACACATAATACTCAAGAATATTATGTGCTCTTATTATTACTATTTTTATCCAGTATTGTCTTCATGGGAATAAGCATGAATTTATTCTGAAAAATCTAAAGTAAAAAAAAAAAAAAAATATATATATATATATAATTTTATATATATATATATATATGACAAACATGGAAGCACAAGGAGCTCCTTGGACCCTCTCTCAGGGAAAATTGGTGAAAATGTGTATGTATATGCAAGAGATGAATAGGTGTACTGGCGATATAGTTTAAATTGTTGGCTGGCTAGTTTGTCAGACAGAAATGGGAAAAAGAACAGCTGGGAAGAACCCTCGTGGGGTCAGAACAAATCTCAAACAAGGTCCTTGGGACAAATCACAAATTTGATTGGATTAGTCTGTGAAGCAATTTATGGACCAGGATACTGTGGGAAACAATACAGCCACACTCCAACAATTAGTAGAGTTTAATAACTGGGAATGCCCAAACCACCATAACCTCAGGGTGACTGTGAGCAATTCCCAAATAATGTGACTGTCAATGTGCAATGTCAGAGGTGTCACACCGAGTTTGGAGAGATGAGTGGAGGGTGGACGGCACTAAATGTTTAATGAGCAAATATTATTAGTAAGTACTTGGAAGAACCAGAGTTCTTCCATGTTTAGAACCAGAGTTGCTAAAACATATTTTCCTAAAAGGCCCAGTTTCCAGGAATCAAATAGGTCAAAGAAGAAATCAAAAGGGAAGTTAGAGAGCAGTTTGAAATGACTGGAAATGAAAAAATGGCTTACCAAATTTGTGAGAGGCCGTTAAGGCAGAGCTTGGAGAGAAATTTTTGTTCAACACCTATATTAAGGAAGAAAGATCTCAATCTAACCATCCACCTTAAAGGGAAAAGAGTCAACTAAAATGAATGAATCAGATATAAGGAAATAATAAAGATTGGAGCATAAATTAATGAAATCAAAATTATAAAAACAAGAAAGAAAATAAATGAAACCAAAAGCTGGTTCTTTGAAGAGTTCAGTACAACTGATAAAACTTTAGTGAAAAAAGCCAAGAGAGAAGAAAGAGGACTCAAATGACCAGAATCAGAAATGAAAAAAGAGACCTCCTACTTTGCAAAAATAAATCAAAATGAATCAAAAACTCTCCAAAAAGGAAAGCCCAGGCTCCAAGGGCTTCACCAAACATCTGAAAAACAATTAATGTCATTTCTTCTCAATAGAATAAGAAGGAACTCTGGTCAAATCATCCTGTGAGTTCAAGTATTATCCTTACAAATATCCAGATAAAAACATCACAAGAAAAGAAAGCTATAGACTAACACTTACTAATATGGACACAAATATCCTAAACAAAATTCTAACACACTGAAGCCAGCTATACACACACACACACACACACACAATATTTAATATATTTACATTATATAATATAATATATATTTAAGATTTTATTTATTTACTTGACAGAGAGAGAGAGAGAACAATAGGGCGAGAAGCAGAGGGAGAGGGAGAAACAAGCCAGCTCTCCGCTGAGCAGGGAGATCATGACCTGAACCAAAGGCAGATGCTTAACCGAATGAGCCACCTAGGTACGCACCCAATGAGCCACCTAGGTACACACCAGCAATATATTTTTCAAAGTTATACACCATAACCAAGTGGGACCCCAGGATTGAAAGTTTTGTCTAATATCAGAAAATGAATTAATAGTACCTTATTAACAGAAAGCTCACACACACATACACAAACACATACATCATCTCAAAAGATTGGGGAAAAATTGTAAAAATCAATACAATTTCTTGATAAAAACACTCACTGAAATATGTATACAAAGGAACTTCCATTTGATAAGGGGCATCTCTGAAAAACCCACAATTCCCATCATACATTATGATGAAAAACTGGTTGATTTCCCTCTGAGATCAGGAGAAAGATAAGAGGGTTCCCTGTTGTCAATTCTATTCTTCCTGGTACTGGAGGCTTATGCAGGGCAGTTAGGCAAGAAAAAGAAATAGAAGATATCCAGAGTAGAAAGAATATTACTATGCTTGAATTTAGGGCCTTTAAAGAGGTGATTAAGTGTAAGTGAGGCCTTTGGGGTGAGCCCTAATTCAATCTGACTGTTGTCCTGAGGAGAAATCATTGGGACACACAGGCAGACACTGGAGACTCATTTAAAATTATCACCGGGATATAAACAACCAGAAAACTCCCCCTGTCCCTCCAGCTTATAAACTTAGATGGTCTTGATGAAATCAGAGTGGGGAACAGGCAGGTTTTTTGTAAAATAATCATTTCTCTCTCTCCCTCTTTTTTTCTTAGTTATCAAATATGATTGGCAGACCTTGCTTTGAATGGGGCATTGTGCAATGTGAATTCAGCGGCTGCTCAGAATTGATTTCATCTCTATTTTTCCAGTGGAGTGCAGTTCTTTTTGAAAAAGAAGGTTGCTTTTTATTTTGCTCTCTCTTTATTATGATTGCTGTCTGCCCCTGTTCCTTTTTTAAAGTAAGAGTGTAGCTGGCCAAAGCTTTGGAGCCAAACGCCCTCTTGTTTCTTCCTTTGCTGTCCCCATTCTGTAAGCTGCAGCGGAGCTTCTTAGAAAAGGAAAGAGCAAGGGGAAGCAGATGCAGTGTTATCCTGTGCCTCCCATGCTTAAATAGCTGTTTTATGTTCCTTTGAAAACAAATAGCACTTTATACATCATTTCTCAGAAGCACAGATGAATCCTCACTTTTCCCCTTTTCCTAGACAGTCAATGTCTAGGTTAGACCTAATCCTTAAAGATGGTATTTATGTAGCTGAACGTGTACATTTACCTCTTTGAAAGCCTTCAGGCAAATGGGTCCTGACCTATTTGGTTTTTAGCATCTCTTGAGGAAATGAACAAATAGAGTAAATGAGTGATATACTAATTTCTAAACTGACCTCCAAGAACCAAAGAGCCTCTGTGAATCTCGTAGTAATATTAATGGTTTGTATAGGGCATTCATTACAACATTTACATGCAAATTAAAATATATACATGACACATCTATAGATCTAGGCTATTTATAGACTTGTATATGCTCGCTGAATTCACAGTATTCTCCAAACAGTTCTGTCCCTCTCAACCCCCGATTTCTTGGGAACCACTCCTCTGGACATTTGATAATAGATTACTAGGATGTATTCAATGTCATCTCATGGATCTTTTTCTCCCTGCCATTTTGGATTGATATATCTAAGTGGTTTCTGCTATGCTCAGATCCTGAGCACTTCTATTTGCCTGGAGTATATGGAATGTGTGGAATTTGGACTGTTGTCTTTTATTTCTCCTGTGGTCCACACAGTGTATGAGAGCACAGAAGGACAGCTGTTTCTTGGTGTCAAATACATGTTGAGCCATATATATATATACATATATATTAGTGTTGGCTTCCCCATGATGCCAAGTCCCATCAGGTTGGGGTTATCAGATTAAGCCAACAAAAAGAGAGGACATCAGCTTAAATTCAAATTTCATGATAAGTAAAAAGTACTTTTCTTTTTTTTTTTCATATAGGTGTGTGTCATGCAATATTTGAGATACACTTGCATCAGGTTTGAGATTCCATCTTACGGCTGGCAACAAGGATTGCTGAAAACTTGGGGACATAAGTCACAGTCTAGAAAAAGAGATAATTCCGATACCAAGTAATTCTCAAAACATCATGCTCAAGACCAGAGACAGATACATCAGAGGGGTGTGTGTGTGTGTGTGTGTAGTGTGTGTGTGTGTGAGTGTGTGTAATACTTTTAATGTGCTATTGAATTTGGTTTGCTAGTAGTCTTTTATTTTTAAGTATAGTTGACACACAATATTGCATTAGTTTCAGGTGTACAACACAGTGAGCTTTATACCTTATGCTCTGCCCATCACAAATGCAGCTACACTGGTTGTATTTTATTCTTTAGAAGCATGTCACTAGTCCCAGTCCACAATCGAGGTGAGGGATTACATAAGGGCCTGACTTCAAGGAGATGGAGATGATTGGAAATTGTCTTAGAAGCTGCCAACCGGGCGCCTGGGTGGCTCAGTGGGTTAAGCCGCTGCCTTCGGCTCAGGTCATGATCTCAGAGTCCTGGGATCGAGTCCCGCATCGGGCTCTCTGCTCAGCGGAGAGCCTGCTTCCCTCTCTCTCTCTCTGCCTGCCTCTCCATCTACTTGTGATTTCTCTCTGTCAAATAAATAAATAAAAACTAAAAAAAAAAAAAAAAAAAAAAAAAAAAAAAAAAAAAAAAAAAAAAAAAAAAGAAGCTGCCAACCACCAGGTATTGCCCACTAGCTTTCCAAAATGTTTGAATTCTTTTATGTTCTAACCAACAACATATGAGGGCTCTAGTTGTTCTGCATATTTGCCCATATATGTCTTTGCTAATACTTGGTATCATTTTTAAATTTTTTTAGTCATTACAATAAGTATGAAATGTCATCTTATGATTTTATTTACATTTCTGTAATGACTAGTGTTTTTTCTGTACTTAAGGACAATTAGGCCTTAGGAATTTCTCTCTCTCTCTCTCTTTTGTTTTTTCTAATAGGCTATCTATTTTTTACATTGATTTCTTAGAGTATTAGAGTATTTATATATTCTGGAGCAAGTCCTTTGTTAGAATACATGCCATGATTAATTTCTCTTCAGCTATGGCTTGCCTTTTCATATTCTTAATGTGGGTTGTTTGCATGAATAAAATATTTATTTTGATAAAATTTATTTTAAAATATATTTTATAATTAGTTTAGTGATTCTTGTATCTTAAGAATAGTTTAGTATTCTTCTATTAAGTACTATTTGCAAACCCAAATTTGCAAAGTCCCCTTCATTTTAGTCTAAAAGCTTTGCAGTTTTAGCTTTTATGTATACATATCATCTTCTTCTTATAAATTTCTGTAGATGATATGAGTAGTGGATCAAATTTTATTTCATGAATAAACTTATTCAGTTGATTCAACACTATTTGTTGAGAGATTTTCTTTTCCTTTGTACCTTTGTCCAAAGTCATTTGTCTTTATAAGTACTGCTTTATTTCTGGACTCTCTGTTTTGTTCCACAGATCTTTATCTCTATACTTAGGCCAATACTACACTCTTCTAATGACTGAAATTTGTTATCAGGTAGCTAGAATCCTCAACTTTGATCTTCTCTTTAAAAACTGTATTGACTATTTTGGGTCCTTTGATTTTTCAGTACAGGTTTTACAATCAACTTGATAATTTCTACCAGAAAAACAAACAAACAAACAACCCAAAACCCTTAAGATATTGACTAAGATTGTATTGTTTCTGTTTATCAGGTTAGTAATGAATAATGTCTGGAAAACATTAAATCCTCCAGTTCATAAACATGATATATTTCTCTGTTTACTGAGGTTTTCTTTAATTCTTATCAGCATTATTTTATAGTTTCCAATGTGCTGATCTTACACAAATTTTGTTAGAAGTTTTGATATTTTATATGTCATTTTCATTTTAGAAATCCTATTTTCAATTGTTCATTGATAGTATGTAAGTACACAAAAGAACTTTGAATATTGAATGAATTCGGATACTTTGTTGGATTTCCTTAAGTTCTAATAATTCTTCAGGTTTTTTTTTTATTGTTTAGTTTTGTTTTCAATTGCACAATTATGTCAATAGAAAATAAGATAATTTTGCTTCTTCTTTTCCAAACTTTTGATTATCTCTTGCCTTATTGAACTGGGTAGGACGCACTGTTTAATGTTGAATAAAAAATGTTCAGAGCTGTCATGCATGCTTTGCTCTAAATCTTAATAGGAAATTGTTTATTATTTTGTCATTAACCGAAGACTTTTTTGTAGATACCCTTTATCAAGTAGTGGATATTCCCTTCCATTTTTATTTCATCAAGACTTTTTTATCATTAACATTGAATTTTGACACATGTTTTTCTGTGGCTATTGACATGATTATATGGATAGTTTTATTCTGTTAATGTGGTTAATTTCATTAGTTGATTTTCAAATGTTAAACATTGCATGCTTGAGATAAATTCTGCATGTTTATGATTATTAATTTTTTGCTTGTTATAGGATTTAACTTACCAATGTTTTATTATAAATTTTTGTAGTTTTGTTTCTGAAGGATATTGATTTCTAATATCCCCTCTTTGTATGGTTGCCTTATAAGATATATTTTTAGGATTACATTATCTGAGTTATCCTGTCCTAATAAAATGAGTTTTGAAGGGTCCTTTCTTTTTTATTTCCTGAAAATATTTGTCTAAGACTGATATTATTTATCATCATAAGGGATAGAATTCACTAGTGAAATCATATGTACCTATAACTTTCTTTAAGGTAGTGTCTCCAATTATAAATTCAATTTCTTCAGCAAATATGAGATACTTAGCTTTTCTATGTTTTACTGTTTAATTAATACATTTTGTTTTTAGAAATTTGTCAATTTTATATAACTTTTTGAATTTATTGGCATAAAGTATTAATGCTATTTGTTATTATCTTTGTGGCATCTACAGAACTTCTAGGGATACACTTTTTTACTACCATTCCTTTTAGAGCACAACTAGAGAGCTAAATAAACCTAACCTAGGAGCACCTGAATGGCTCAGTCCGTTAAGCATCCAACCCTTGATTTCAGGTCAGGTCATGATCTCGGCACCCTGAGATCAAGCCCCCTGTCAATCTCCACAATCAGCATGGAGTCTGCTTGTCCTTGAACCTCTCCCTTTGACCCTCACCCTGCTCATGCTCTCTCTGTCTCCCTTACTCTCTCTCTCTAAAATACACAAATAAATCTTGAAAAAAAAAAACCTAACCTCAGTTCAAATCCTGATTTTATTGATTGTTGAATGCTTTAGATAAAACACTGAGTCTTAGGAGTCTCATCTGTAAAATAAGATAATAATACCCTGATATTAAGGTCATTAAAAATTTTAAATGAAGTATATATGAAAGTGTATTTTAATATCCCATTTGCCTTTATTAATCTCTATTGGTTTTATCCTCCGTGGCAGACAGAATCTAAAATGACCCTCAATTTTTCATGTGTCCTGGATTTCCACCTGGAATAATCCTGAGTATGGGCAGGATTTGTGTCAATTCAGTAGAAAATGGCAGACGTGATAGGTGCCATTTCTGTGATTAGGCTATATAAAATTGTGACTCTTGTCTTCCCGGTTGTATCTTTCTTTCACTGGAATAAGCTGCTATATTGTGAGTTTCCTTATGGAGAGACCTGTATGGCAATAACTGTGCACAGACCTTGCCAATAACGAATAAGAAATGCAACCCCTAAGTCTTCTAGCCTGTGAGAAACTGAATTCTTCCAACAGCCACATCATCTTGGAAGTGGATCCTTTCCCACCAAAACTTTGAGGAGACACTGCCACCACACCTTGGCATCAGCTTTCAGATGAGACCCTGAACCAAAGCACCAAGAAGAACCTTGTCCAGACCCCCTTACCTTGCAGATGGATTCGTTACTCCAAATGAGTAACTTAAGAATGTCGAGTACATGGGTCAACTGATATGTCAAAAGGTATGTCAGAATTTTGCTCTTCTATTTAAAAAGAAAATTGTTAGCAAGGGAGGAGCAGTGGCATGAAGGAAAGGATAACATGCTGTCATTGGGAGTTGGTATTTGTGGTAATAAGAGCAAAGTCTTTTGGAAGCGTGCACTCCAGTGCTTCACAAAGCTGGTATATTTATATTCCAGAAAAAGCCAAAAATGACATTAGGGAATTATGATGGCCAGAGGAGGTCAGAACTATGTCAGTTCTTACACCTTGAGCTGTGAGAAATTTTAAAAAATGAGAGAAATTTAAGTCTCAAAATTAAACTTGATATAAGCATATGAGTAATTAGCACTCCGCTTGAGAGCAAGTAAAGAGAGAAAAGGTGGCAATTAAAATTGGCCTTATGGTAACTTATTAAAGGGTTCTTTATGACAAGAGATTTAAAATCATTTTCTTTCGATTCCAATGACAAGATTACCTATACCTAGAACTACTGTTCACTGAGTTCCAGTACTGGGCCAGCTCTTTACACATTTCATTAATCCTCACACGTGTTTGAGGTAGACCTTTATGTTCCTTTTTTTTTTTTTTTTTTTAAGATTGTATTTATTTATTTGACAGAGAGAGAGAGAGAGAGCGCGCAAGCAGGAAGAGTGGCAGGCAGAGGGAAAGGGAGAAGCAGACTCCCTACTAAGCAAGGAGCCCAATGTGAAGTTTGATCCCAGGACCCTGAGATCATGACCTGAGCCGAAGGCAGACACTTAATAAACTGAGCCACCCAGGTTCCTCATTTTATATTCTTATTTTTTAAGATGAGAAAACTGAGACTCAAAAAAGTTTAATGATTTGCCAAAGGCTACAAAGTGGCATGGGGCACACTCTCTCCAAGCATCTCCTTGTTTCTTTATTTTGTGCCCTACAGAAGCTTAAACTCCATTGAATTTTAGTTTGCACAGAACTTCAGTGGATATCAACCTATTCACCTTGACTCTACCTAGTCTTTGGAAGCACATATGTTTCCAATCTTGGCAAATATTAATGTTTGAGCTGTTAAAGCTTTTCTACCATGACAACTATCATTCCATATCTTTCTGAATGGACTCATTGAGACAAAGCAAACAATTTACATGTCATGGTTCTGGTCTATTCTTGATATACTGGATGTTTCCAAGAAGATTTATGAAAAAAAAAATAAGGGAAACTTATCACTGAGTCACAATCAAGAATGTTTCCCTGATTAGAATATTGATGTACCAAAGACTGCACTGATTATGTTTCCTATTTTATAGAGGGGTTTACTAACATTCTCTGCGATGTTTAAGTGCTGATGCACCTGTTAAAAGAAGCTTAAAATACTCTGATTCTATTCAAAGTAATCTATTCTTATTCTTAACTTCCTTTGCATGTAAGCAACTTAAGATTTTAATGATTTGAAACAAGTCATCCAGAAGATTTATAGTTTTCCACTTTATATTTAAGCCTGTGATACATTTTGAATTGGATTTGCATTAAGTGTGAAGTTTAGATAAAGGCTTTCTTCTTTCTTTCTTTCTTTCTTTCTTTCTTCCTTTCTTTTGTCAATGGACATCCAATTGATCTAGCGTTTATTGAAAAAGCTCAGTCAGTTAAGTGGCTGGCTGTCTTCAGCTCAGGTCATGATCTCAGGGTCCTGGGATACAGCTCCCCATCTGGCTACTTGCTTAAGAGGGAGTTTTCTTCTCCCTTTTCCTCTGCCTGCTGCTCTCCAGGCTTGTGCTCCACTCTCTCTCTCTCTCTCTCTCAAATAAATAATTAAAATCTTTAAAAAAAAAGAATGAAAGAAATAAAAATTATTCCCCCCCAAAAAGGAAAAATGTAAGAAAGAAACGCTATTCCTCATTCATTGAAATGCTTTTGCTCCTTTGTCAAAAATTAATTAGGCATAATTGTGTAGACCCATTTCTGGATTTTGTAATCTGGCCTATTAATCTAAATATCCATCCATTCACCTGTACCACAGTAATTTGATTACTGTTGCTATATAGTAAATGTTGATATTGGAAGGAATAACTTCTTGACTCTTGACTCTTCTTTTTCAAAGTCGTTGTGGTTATACTTAGATCTTTTATTTTCCATACACATTTTTGAATAAAATTCCTAAGATTTTCTGTATTGATAATCATATCAGCTGCAAATAGAGGTAATTATATTTCATTTTTTAAAAATGTGTATTTATTTCATTTCTATTTCTTGACTTATTGCAGGGGCTAGGACTTCCAGTTCTATGTTAAATAGGAGTTGTGTGAAAAAAATCTTTGCCTTTTCCCTGATCATGAAGGTCTTTCACCTTCAAAGTATGATTTTATCTGTAAGTATCCCATGGATACTCTTTATAAATTTAAGAAACCTAGGAAAAAATCTCCAGGGTCTTCACCTTAGCTTGACATCAAAGCATAATCCATAAAAGTAAAAATTTATAAATTTGACTTCATCAAAAATAAAAACTTTTCATTTGTGAAACATCTTATGTTGAAATGATGCATCTGTCTTTATACAGACCTGTATAATTATATTACAAAGCACATATTTAACAAAGGCAAAGGGCTTGTCTCTGGAATATATAAAGCACTCTGAAAACTCACCAATAAAAGAACAACAACCTAATTTTAATATGGGCAAACAACCCATAAAGCACAGATATTTCAACAAAGAGAATAGACAGATGGAAAATAAACACAAGAAAAGATGTTTAACATCATTATTCATTAGACAAGTATGAATTAAAACCACAATTAAATATTACTACGCACATATCAGAATGGATAAAATTTAAAAAAAATTTGGTAACACTGAATCCTAGTGAAAATGCGAAGTAATAGTAATTTCTTGCTGTTAAGAATGTAAAATGGGGGCGCCTGAGTGGCTCAGTGGGTTAAGCCGCTGCCTTCGGCTCAGGTCATGATCTCAGGGTCCTGGAATCGAGTCCTGCATTGGGCTCTCTGCTCAGCAGGGAGCCTGCTTCCATCTCTCTCTCTCTCTGCCTGCCTCTCCATCTACTTGTGATCTCTCTCTATCAAATAAATAAATAAAATCTTAAAAAAAAAAAAAAGAATG
>NC_081557.1:15639503-15694982 GCF_022355385.1 Mustela nigripes
CTTGTGATCTCTCTCTATCAAATAAATAAATAAAATCTTAAAAAAAAAAAAAGAATGTAAAATGGTACAGCCACTTTAAAAAATAGTTTGGAAGTTAATTTTACAGCTAAAAATAATCTTGTAACATGACACAAAATTGCACTCTTGGGAAGTTATTTCCCAAGGGAAATTATTTTCATGCAAGAACCTACACATGAATGTATATAGCAACTTTATATAATCATTATAGCCCTATACTAGAAAATACTCAGATATACTTCAGTGGGTGAATGGGTAAACAAACTTTGTTACATCCATTTGTGAGCTGCCACTCAGGAATATTAAGTGTCAAACTATTGATACATGCAACACTTTAGACTAATTTTAAAAAAATTATGCTGAATAAAAAGCCTATTTAAAAAGATATATTCAGCATGATTCCATGCTTCTAGCACTCATTAAGTAACAAAATGATGGAGAAGATTTTATTGGTTGCTACGGTTAATGACAGGAGTTAGGGATGGGCGTGTCTGAAAGGGGTGAGAGAATTCTGTGGCCATACGTATGTACAATTGAAAATCTTCATTTTGGTGGTCGTTATACAAGGATACTCTCACTTTAAAATTTCACAGAGCTATACAAATACATAAACAAACACAAATGAGGGTATATGTAATTACCACATCTTGAATAAATTCCATGGATTTTACCAGTGCCAATTTTTTTTTTTTTTATATTGTACTAAATTGTGTAAAATGTTAGCGTTGGAGGAGGCTGGGAGAAGTCGTATGTTGGATTTTTCTATACATTTTCTTTGCAACCGCCTATGAATCTATAATTATTTTTAAAGAAAAAGTTGAGAAAAATCTCCTTTTTCTCTCTCATCAAAAAAACTTTAAGGAAATTTTCAAAAACCCTGAAATGCAGAGTTTATTTTTCTCTTTCTCAAGGAAATATTAATTATAAGTGTAAATTAATGGATAACCTACTTCTGTTTCTTCTTAGAGTATCTCCTCTCCTGTCCAATGGAGGCTGAAATATGATCTTCAACCCCAGACTGGTAAGAATGGAAGTAGCTTTTTGCCTTACCACATCAATTTAGTGCTCTTGGGAATTTGAAATTGTGTCACAGAAATTCTAGTTGGCCCATGTCAGACAAATCTGTGATCATGGAACTCTGGGCCAAGAATGATTATAGCATACCAAAGTAGGGACAGCAAGTTTTTAGAGAGGTTGGATAAGGTGAGATAATGCATTGCAGAAGACACAAGATAAAGACAAGTAATTAGTATTTTTGGTTCTTTATAAATCTTAGATGTCTTGCCATTGGATTCTGTGAGATACCTCATGATCACTCTAACAGATCCCCTTCCTTTTTTTTTTTTTTTTTTTTTTTTTAGAACATAGGAAATTTCTACAGTTTCTATTTCTCTTACCTAAATTATTTATTTTTCTTTTTTCTTAACTATTTCCTATTAAGACATGATAGATTTGATTTTTGGTACAGGGTGTGCTGATAATTTAAAAGTTCTTTACTTTTTTTCCATGAATTCAACCTATTTTCCCCTTGACTTTCCCTCATTTTAATTGTTTTCCAGCAGTAAGAGACAGGAAAGTGTTAGAAAAACCTGTTAACAAATATTCCAATTTCTTATGTGCATAGAGGTTAGAATTTTTGTCCTGATAGGATTTTTGCATTGTCTACAAATTTATTTTCTGGCTGTAGTAACATTCTGGCAATTACCAATGGTCATTAACTGGCTGCTGTACTTTGCTCAGGGATTGGATATGCCTGTTAGAGGATAAGCTTTATGGTTTTTCACTATGTGCCATAGAAAGGTCTTAGAGTATGTTTGGTATAGACTTAATCATAATTATATTTTTCTGAATTTCATGATACTATTTTGAAGATTTTGTGAATTTTGATATAATATATATTTTAGTACCTAATATGTTCTAGAGAGGATTTAAACTGCATACTCATGTGGATCCCAGTGGGGTTGTTGGTCATATCAACATTAGGAATAGGATAAATATTTTTAAAATGTGCATGCTTTTCAATTTGTCTTTCTACTCTGAAGAATTTGCTACTCAACAAAATTTGCTAAATAGATACAAGAAAAGATTTAGCTTGAACTATATGTTTTGTAACACTGCTTCCAAATAAAAAACATGTTAAATATCCAACATAGACTACAGCATGTACCTAAGCAATGGAATAAAACTGAGTAAATAATATTTATGTGGTAGTTTTAGAAATACACACTATACATGTTTAAATGAAGGCTTATACTAGAGCTATTAAACACACCTGTTTTGACATTAGTCAGATTTGGATTCAAGGGTTCATTCTGGATCTTATTCATACTGAGCTACTTATTTATACTTTCTTTCTCCTGTATCTTTTTAGACTGTTAGTATGCTATGCACCATAAACATAGTGGCTTAAAATAACACACATTTATTATCTCAGGGTTTCTGTAGGTCAGGAGTTCATAGAGTTTAGCTGAACCTTTTGTTCAGTGTCTCACAAAGTTATAATCCCAACTAACACTTGAGGTCTTCTTTCAAGCTCATTGGTAGTTGGCAGAATTGAGTTTCTTGTGGTTGGAGAACTGAGGCCCTCCCCCTTCAGAGGCCATCCATCATTCCCTGCCACATCACGCTCTCTGCAATGTGGCATTTTGTTTCTTCAGGCCCAGCAAGTGAGTGTCTTAGCTGTACAGGTTAAGGCTATCTAGGATAATCTACCCTGTGATTAACTCAAAATCAACTGATTGGAAACATTGGTTATATGTGCAAAATTCCTTCACAATCACCATATCAAGTGACTACTGGACTGAAATTCCCTCATCTTCCCACCCAGACTCAATGAGAAAGGGTTATAAAGAGAGTAAGAGTCATTAGGAATCACTTTAAAATTCTGCCTGCCAAACACACTAATGCTTAATGTGTTTATTTGTGAAACTGAGCTAATAATTTACCAAGTTAGCTGGAATTACATAACAATTAAATGAAAAAGAACTTGAACTCCAGACATTGTGTAAAAAAAGAATATGACATGTGCGTTATGGTTGTTATAATTTATAGTATTAGCAACATTGAAAAAAAGGACTTACAAAATATGAAAAGCAGCAAAATACAAGTCAGACAATATGCCAGAATTTTACAGTTGGCTATCTCTAGGAGGAATGAGATCATGGATTTTTTTTTTTTTTTTACATATCTCTATTAGTGTGTTAATATTACTAGAATCTTTTGTATTTTGTGCAACAATTACTGACACAAAGCAATTAATAAATGCCAGGTTACTTTAATATTTTCACAAATTAAGTCATTTAGTCCTCATGCATTCCTATAAAGCAGGTACTATTAATAGCTTTGGTTTACAGCTGAAGAAATGGAGACTAAAAGAGGTGCGATGTTTTGCTCAAGGTCACTGAGGTATTAAGTATTAAAATCAAAGTAGTGAGGCACCTGGGTGGCTCAGTGGGTTGAGCCTCTGCCTTCGGCTCCGGTCGTGGTCCCAGAGTCCTGGGATTGAGCCCCACGTCGGGCTCTCTGCTCAGTGGGAAGCCTGTTTCCTCCCTCTCTCTGCCTGCCTCTCTGCCTACTTGTGATCTCTCTCTCTGTCAAATAAGTAAATAAAATCTTTAAAAAATAAATAAAATCAAAGTAGTAATTTAGGCTGACTAGCTTTTGGACTACTGTATTTTGACTTTCTTTGAATGTTCATTGTTTTAGTTGTAATAAAAACAATACAAGTTATCTTATTAAAATAAAAGATAAAGCTATAGCAAAGCAAGGCCACCTAGAGTTTATTAAAAATTAGAGCTAGACACTGAACTCGGAGTTTCCTGAATCTTCCCCCAACCCTACCCTTTTAATGCAGCCTTTTATAATAGACCTTCTAACATTTGATGAGCAACCATAGTAGACTGGGAACCTGCTGGAAACGAAGTACACAGCAGAGGGGTAGGGAGGAGGGCTCTTCCTGGGAGAAAACCCACACTCTCCCAGCAGCTCCCGCTTGAAACAGCCTCATCTTTGTTCTGAATTGGTTTGCCTTCTCTCCAAAGGCTGTCCTTTTCTTTTCTATTTTTTTCCCCCTTTGCAAGATCGTTTTGCACGGTACTCCCACAAGATGTGTTTCAGCTAAAAAACCTGTCCCCCTAAACAACAATTGCCACCCAATCAGACAGGGGAATGATCCAACTTCTTTGACTTCCCGAAGCAACATTTTCTAGGTGGTTTTTGGAATATGCCTGACTCAGGCAGCACCTGCCGGCACATATTAGGACTCCTACCATGAGGCATGATTTACTCTCATCCCCTTCTGTGCATATTAAATATGTTAAGCAACAAAACAACTTCTCTCCTCCAAACTGTGGTTCAGATGAATCCCCTTGACAACAGCTGCTCAACATTTGTTCATCCTTAGTCACTACTGTCAGAGAGAACCCTGCTTTCCCCTACAATTATTATTTTTTTCAAATGCTTCCTGCATTGTTTGCTGTCTGACCTTTCTTTTGTCCTTTGCAAGTACATATATTAAAATAAAAATACCAAGGCCAAATGCCTTATTCTTATTCCCGCACATCTTGCTCTGATTTAGAATTTTTTGTGGATTAGGTTTGAACTGAGCGTGGGTGTTGGAGTGGGTGAAAGCAGAGAAAGAGGAGATGAGGGGGCAGGAAAGGAACAGAGACGGCTCTCTCCTTTTTCCTTTTTTATCATCGTGTCTTTCTTCTTCTTTTTGTCATGGCATAGTCACAAAAGCAGAGTGAGATGTATATTAATTGTTCATTCATTTATCAGATAGTTCCTGTGCTAGGCAGTGGAACTAAAACAGTGTGCAAATGCTTCAGAAGACCTTGGTTCTTCCTGGCAGCTAAGATTAGTATTGTGAAAATTGGCAAGTTGTTGAACACTCATCAAATATTTAATACTCTACTACCTGCCAAGCCCTGTACTAATTGTGGAGGCATATTAATGCACACTAGAGAGAGAATTCTCAGCCTTTGGGGAGATCTTAGTCCAGGGAGCTTTTGCATCTCTTTGATCCTTACTCAAAATAGTATAGTTGGAGGTTATACCTTACTTTTCTCCTAAAACCTTATATGCCTGCTTTTACCCTTTGTTACAGTTCTTTCTACTTAGTGGGCTCTATTCAAGTGCACACCTGCTCACCCCAGGTCCTTCCCCTGCAAAGAGCTCCACCCACTGATCCCCCTCAATTCTTACTATCTCTTTATATCTTACAACCCCAAAGCACACAGAGCAAGTGGGGTTCAGAATAAAGCAGTCTAATGACCACAACACCGAAATACTTAACCCCTAACCACTCCCCCATAACCTTAATTTTCAGTCAAGAGCATAACATAACTCAAACTGTTAGAATTTAAGATACTGTAAAAATTCAAGTAGAAGATGTATAAGCAGCCAGAGGGAAGGTGATTTGGTGTAGACTGTTCACATATACATAATTGATATCTGCCTTGGGTGAAAAAATGTTGATTTGAGAGGACACATTAGAAGCCATCTGTTTCCGTCTTTCAATCAGTAAACGGAAGTATAGACTGGTTAATGAAAGAGATTGTGTTGATGATAATGAGAACAAAAATGGCTTCAATTTATAGAGCACTTACTATATGGGTGGTTTAAAATATTCTGTGCAGAATTATATTGTTAGATTATCATAAAATTCTGTGAGATCAGTAATAACACAATCTTCATTTTACAGATAAGAAAATTGAGAATCAGAATGTTTATGTGTATGTCTAAGAAAGAAAGTGACTAAGAGGTCCAGGGGGCTTTCAAACATAAATGTCTTCAATTTTCCCTTTAAAAAGTTTTAAAAAGAAATCCTTTTTTTTTTTTTTTTTACTTTTTTTTCTTTTTTTAAAGATTGTATTTATTTATTTGACAGACAGAGATCACAAGTAGGCAGTGAGGCAGACAGAGAGAAAGGAGGAAGCAGGCTCCCTGCTGAGCCCAGAGCCCGATGTGGGGCTCAATCCCAGGACATGGAATCATGACCCAAGCCAAAGGCAGAGGCTTTAACCCACTAAGCCACCCAGGCGTCCCTTAAAAATCAATCCTAATCATGGCCTATGTTTCTGCATTCCTTCTTTATCAGTATGTCTATCCACTATCCCATATGCTTCATATGCTATTTCTCACTCGACAAGGATTTTTTTTTTTAAAGATTTTACTTATTTATTTGAGAGAGAAAGAATGAGAGAGAGAGAAAGAGCATTAAGCGGAGAAGGTCAGTGGGACAAAGAGACTTCCTGTCAAGCAGGGAGCCCAATGCGGGACTCATCCCACTCCAGGATCATGACTGAGCCGAAGGCAGTCGCTTAACCAACTGAGCCATCCAGGCACCCCTCGACAAGGATTTTTTATTCCTCTCATGTGAGCTCATTAATTTTCAAAGATCCATTAAAAAAAAAGTATAAGTCTCTTTTATTAGTAGTCTTAGGTATTTCAAATTTTAAAAAGAGGTAGAAGTAGTCATTGAAATCCTATACTGCTCTGTATTTGGTCTAGAAAATGTTAATGTCAAGATTAAGTTAGGCTGGGTCTTAATATCAGTGGCTTAAATAATGTTTTATTTATTTTTCACATAAAAGAAGTCTAGAAATAAGTAGTCTGGCTGGTTTGAGGTTTGTCTGCTTCACCTTCAATATACCTTGTTCTCCTATCTGTTCTACCTCTGTTAGTTCATGACTTCCATCTGTAAGGTCACACCATGTTTTCAAGGTAGCTACTAGATCTCTTGCTCTTGCTTCTACTTTCTATCAGCACTGACAAGACTTTGAGTTGACTTGGACTCTTTTAAGAACTTTCTTAGGATCAGTCATGAGTTCTCTTTCCATTTTAATGCTATATTAAGGCTATGAAGAAAATGGGCATTGAGCTGAACATAGTCCATATGCCTCCCCTCTCCCAATGTAGAGGTTTTGCAAATAAGGAAGAAATACTGTATGTGGGTATGGAATAAAATAATATATGATTCGAGGGTACAGGTTAGCTCAGTCAGTTAAGCACCAACTCTTCATTTCAGCTCAGGTAATGATATCAGAGTCAGCCCTGTGTCTGGCTCCAGGCTCAGCGGGAGTCTGCTTGAGATTCTCTCCCTCTGCCCCTACCCCAGGTCTCTCTCTCTCTCAAATAAATAAACAACTCTTTAAAAAAAAGATAACATATGTTTTTATGAATCCAGAACATGGTATATAAATAAACTTGACTAGATAGAATATCAAATATTTCAGCTTAAATGTTAAAAAAAAATTGCCCAAGTTAGATGTGGACAGTGTCTTAGACATTAATAATGATTTTCAAATAATATTTCCTGTTTAGAAATCCATAGATTTACCTCAGATGTTTCTTTAGTTTTGTTGGTGAGATTTTATGGAGGAATAGAAAAGGGTAGTAAAAGGGAAACAAGCAGATAGCACTTCCTTGGATCCTAGCATGAGTAAAGGAGGGGGTCCTAAATTTTCTGATTCATATAGCTGGGATGAGTTTGATATCCTTTGGGAAATAAAGAAGGGATACTATTGCATAAAAGTTAATGGAAACTGTTTGTATAGAACTGTTTGTTTGTTTGTTTGTTTGTTTGTTTTTCATATTTTACTTGAATGCAACTTGCCAAAGAAATCCATAACAGGTGTTAGGCTAAAGAACCCAACTCTCTTGATTCCCAATTTAGTACTCTTTCTACTATATTTCATTAGAATTAACCAGAAGGATTCATATACACGTCCCTAAGCTTTGGAATTTGTGCTCTTTTGCTAGCTCATGCTCTATGGTCCTAATTGATTTATTGATTTATTCAGTATAGCAGATGCTGTACATAATGAGCAGTAACTATAAACTCAAATGAAATCAACACAATTAAAGGAGAAAACTTGCTCTAATTTAATACATTATACATATGCTCATGTATTTAAAATTATTCTTGTATTAATAAACTCTGTGAAGCATATTGAAGAAAAACAGCATTACTCTGTTACCTTTGAGAGCTTTTTGTATAAAACTACATACAAAACGTTTAGGAAAATTTCATTTTGGTGATACTTTCCAGTGTTTAGACACCCAGTTAAATTATTTCTCATTATTATTACCTTCATTTTCACAATAAGGAAAACTATGCTTAAAACAATTTGCTAGTTCGGTGCTAGAAACCCATGAATTCAGGGTAAGATGACCACCATTGTCTACAAACTCATCTTCAGTCTGGAAACACACAGGACTTCAAAAAAAAAAAAATGTTAGTAGTTTTTGGTGTCACATGTGGTTTTTTCTGCTGGTATACTCTGCTCTGCCATGCCATTTTCAGAAACACGCACACACATTAGTGGCCCAACAACAAAAAATATTGGCGATTTCAATCTTTGCCTTCTTCCTTGGGATAATGAGCTCCTGGTCTTGGAGCCTTTGGTTATCCTTCCCAGGTTAGCTTCTGCAGTGGGTTAGTCCCCTGGCCCCATGGCTCTAATATGTAGGTCTTGTTCTCTTTCAAACATGCTCATAGTTCAGAACATTTCATGGCTGAGCTCATTCTAATCCAGATAAAGAGGCATCATGATGAAGCCATTTGCCACATGGTTTTTCTTGAAAAAGATTAAAGATACCTTGGGTGTTTATGGTATTTTAAACACAGTGAAACAGACAAACCAACCAACAAACAACCTAGCCATCAGAGATGAAGCTTGTTATTCTGGATAAGATTTACTAGATACTACCTTCTAATTCTAGAAAAAATTTCCACCTCACTCAACTATTTTTGCCAGGTTGAGCCTACTCATTTGGTTTTGTTTTTGCTTGTATTTGCTTCTGGCATTAAGGAGTGGTCCCTTGACTACCTGAGGTGAAACCCCATATTCTAAATCTGTAGACCCAGGAATCTGTGTATCTGTATATCCTACATGATTATTGTGCACATTCAAGTTGGAGAGCCACTGCCTTGCTGTACTTGAAATATCTTCTTATTTTGCACAAGACTGTTTTATTTGGGTTATTGAGTAAGGAAAACCTGTTGTTATTGTGTGTGACACATTTTGCCTGCATAGCAGACAGGTGTGAAGGTGACTCACAGCAATGTAGGTTGGCTTTATATCTTGGGAATAAAAGTAGTGGTGAATGCAATTCACTGAAGTAATACTGTATTTGAAGTTTGAAGGAAAATTCTGGTCCCTGAGCAGGTGGTTTCTACTTTAGTTAACATGAGCAATTAGTCAACAATATATTGAGTGTTTACTGTGCAGGAGAACAAAACAGAGATAAAATGCTCTGTTCTGTTAAGGATGGAGTTTACCATTAGATGGAGGCTCCAAGAAAGAAAACACAATCCAATGACATAAAAACAAGTTTATGTAATAGTAGAAGCAGGCAAACCAAGTACATTTAAATGTGGGACAGGTGGTGCACGAAAATGCAATTGTGACTATCTGGATATATCTTGTTAAGTGCAATCACTTACACTATTCCTCTTAAAACTTCCAGTTCCTACAAAGGCTTGACACTTTCTGATCTCCAGAGAGCTCAATTCAGACTTTTATGCAAGTCATTCTTGATTCAAAAGTAAACTAGCTCATCTGTAAATGCTTGATCAATATCCCTTTAACAAAAAATCAACTATTTTAATAGTGTTTAAATGCCCTCAGTACTTTATGGCTCCCCCCAAATACAAAGATTATGAAAACAATTAGAATATTTTACAAAATGTCTGTTTCTTTTCACTATGTACATATACTCGAACAAAAGAGAGCATGAGAAGACCACAGACAAGGGTTTTAATTTTTAATTTATTATTTTTCCCCCTTGAAATTATTTGTCCAAAGATAAAGAGGCAATGCAAACAGATTAACCATTGCTCTTTTAAGAATTTGCTTTGGTTTGTTTTCAAAAACAGGCTAGTCACCTGAAGTCAAACAACTACGTCATCTACCTTAGATAAGTAGGTTCCATCCATTTCCAGATATTGTACTAGGTTACTGTGCATGCGAGCGAAGGAGTGTGTGTGTGTGTGTGTGTGTGTGTGTGTGTGTGTGTGTACAGCATTTGTGATGGCTATGAGATCAGTAGTGCTCTGTTACTGTCACAACAAACCACCACAAATGTGGTAAATTTAACAATATACCTTAATTATCTTACAGTCTGGAGGTCACAATACTGACCACTGGGTACAGTGTGAGCCGTTAGGTAGGGAAAGTTTTGTTTTAAGGAAGAAAATGAGGGGGACCTGAGTGACTCAGATGGTTAAACCTCTGCCTTCCACTCAGGTCCTGATCTAAACGTCCTGGCATAGAGCCCTGCATTGGGCTCCCTGCTCTCATGAGAGTCTGTTTCTCCCTCTCCCTCTGCATGCTCTCTCTCTCGATAAATAAATAAAATATTTTTTCAAAAATTTTAAAGAAAAAAAGGAAGGAAAAGAGAAAATGACTTCCTTCAAGTCCAAAGACACTGAGATCCCATCTAAAACTCCAGCTAAAGAGAGGCTGGCTGGCTCAGTAGATACAGCAGACACCTCTTGATCTCAAGGGTTGTGAGTTCAAGCCCTGCCTTGAGTGTGGAGCCTGTTTAAAATCTAAAAATATATCTAAAAAAAAACCCCAAAATACAACTTCGTCTAAATATAATACTTAAAAATTACAAGCCTAGAACAAATATCTGAACAAACTGGTTAAACTTAGCAAAGATAACTTTTAATTATAGTGGCCAAAGGGGAAGTGTCACAGTGGAGGGGGTGGATTTTAATCTACATAAACTTACCCATTTAGGAGATACCCTAGAGAAAAAGGGATTCTGAAGCTCCCCAAAACAATGGGATACAGTTTTTTATTGCTATGCAGATGCTTTAAGAGATTTAATGAAGAAAGAAATGCCCCTTTAAAAGATTTCTTACAAAAGGCAAATGAAACATTTTGAAAATCTTCTCCACAAATATTAGTAAAAAGCATTAGCCATCTGACTGGGTAATCCTAACTATTCCAACAACCAGAAGCACAATCTTGATCCGATTATTCCTTTATGAACAAGTGAGTTTTATATTATCCTATTTCTCATGGCTAAAATTTTGAAATGAAATCTGTAAGATCTCTGTATCTGTCTGTATGTTTTTGTACGTCTGTATATGTATGTTATAGAGGTGTAATTTTTCTACCTCCAGATGGCATTGTCAAAATTAATTTGTAAAAATTATTTTAATTGACTTAAAGAAAAAACAGCTCTTTATTAACATTCTCTTAGAAATATAGAAACAAGCACATTTTTTTTTCAAGTTCACATGATCTGAGATAATCTTTGGTAAATAAATGTTAGTTTATGTTTGTTTGCTTAATTAGAAGAGGTGGGTCTTCAGAAATATAAACATTAAGTATAGTGCAGATATACAGTTTTTATTTTACCTGTGATTGCTAATAAAGTAAACTGATGTTATCTTTGTTATACACCTTATCGGCAAGAAATACACTTTAAGATGATGCTTAAGTAAACATTATTATTGTAAACAATTATTAAATTAAACAATTAAATATTATTGAGAACAATGAATTAAAGAGATATAGTAGGATTCAAAAATAGTTTCCAGAGTCTTCTGGTAGCTTGAAACCTTGAAGTTATACTAAGTTAAATGAGAAGGATTCATTGACAATATAGATCATGTACAGAAAAATTAGTTACTGAAAATAGATTTATCTACTTGTAGAAAAGGGAATTGAAGATACTTGGGATTATTTGCAAGCATATCTTGTGCTACATTGAAAAATTTACCATGAGGAAGAAAATGCTTCTAGATATTATGAAATGTATTCATAAAGTTGCTAGTCTACAGAACCCTAGTATAACATTCTTAATTTTCACTACAAATTAAAATTTCTAAGGGTAAGAATTCTAATCAGTATATGTAATTAAAGGTGCTAGAAATAATAAGAAAACAACTCCGTATGCAAGGTAAGAAGGATGTATTTTTGCTAAAAGGAAGGATATGGTATGGAGATGCATTTTAAGAGAAGAAAGATTAATTTTGTCCTAAAGATAAGTTTTCATATCAAGAGTGTGCCTATGTAAAACTAAAATTTAATTTTCCTTCATCTGTTAAAAATGATAAAAGTTTTCTTGGGACTATTGGTCTGTTCTTGATAAGAAATTGTGAACAATTTTTCTTTACTTTTTGGGTAATCTGCCTGGAAAGCAAAGATTTAGTGTCTTACCAAAATAGATTCCTGTGTTCCATATTGCTTTTTATCAGGTTTTTGCTTATTGGGAAGAAATGAATTTTTTCTGTTAAAGAGATAAAGTGTGTGTGTGTGTGTGTGTGTGTGTGTGTGTGTGTGAAAAGAACCAAGGTTTTTGTTTTGTTTTGTTTTTTACAGCTGTGTGACTTTCTCTATCTTTGAAGTCTTTAATTGCTACTTTGGTTAAAGGGGTAACTAAGCATTGTTTCACAGTGATCCATGATCCTATTTAATCAAGCACTTTAGACCTTCTGATATCTTTTTTTTTATCCTCCAAATAAAATTCTAAATGAGATCTTGACCTCTCACTAACTTTAAGATGTTTCCACGCATACCTGAAAAATTTCAAAAGAATTTATTCTCTCCATGTAAAAAGAAAGATGTTAAACTAATGAGATTTATTTGGTGTATAAAATGGTGCAGGAATCATTCTTAAATACAAAGTGTTGTTAAATCTCCTTCATGGTACATTTGTTTAGATATGTGTTATTAATAAAAGTAAAGTTCTGATATGTTCTGGTATAGTGTTACTGGTCATGATGCTAGTAACTATCTTTAAATATATGCCACAGAAATAACCAAATTCTCTTGTCAATTACATTATAATGAACTCTCATCAAATCTTAAACCCTGACCATTTTTATATCCTTTTGTCATTTACAGACAGTTTTTTCCTCTGATGCTTTTACAAAATTGCTTTGTCTTCAAAGAAATTTATGGAAAGGACTCTGAAAAATATAGCTTTCTGGTAACTTTAATAATCATGCCACTGAATGGGTAAGAATTTCAAGAACTCTTATGGAAAAGCGGAATTCATAAAACTGCTAACCCAAGATCAAGCAGAACAAGAATTAATTATGTGGGACAGAATGAACTGATGGGGTAATTACAGTTTTTTTGTGATTTTTTTTGTTTGTTTGAAACATTGCTAGCTCTTTTGTGTTTTGTTTTTCAGATTTGAGAAAAACTTTTTTTATTAAATTATCTTTAACTTACAGTAATTTGGTAAATTATATCTTTGTTAACAGAACTGAAACATTTATTTCTTTCTTCCTACCTGGTCTTTTTAGAATTTAGAAAATTTTTAACGAGTGTTTCATTTTCATGGCAATATATTTATTTGCATAATTTTAGTAAGAATTTGTTCTCCTTTTAACAGGACACAATTGGAAACATTGATTAGATTACCAAAGTTTTTTTTTTTTTTTAATATTGCCAAAGCTTTAAGTAGATTGTAATATTTGAAAATGATGTGCATTGAATCAGATATGACCAGACAAATTTAAGGAACCAAGGTTGACTTTATGGAGTCAATGAAATCCCTCAGAAAAGCCATCTGGTAACTTGCCTATAGGATTTTTGGCAGCCTTGCCAGGTAAGCAAGGCAGGCCCAGGAATCCCAGGATATTTGGGGGGACCTCCAAGACGATAATAATTCAGCCAAATCTATAGGTATTGCAGGTCAAATCTTGATAGTGAGTACTTTGCTTGACTTTTTAGCCTCAAGAAGCTTTTAAAACTCCAATCCGAGTTTCCTTGTGAAAAGTTCTAGCAAAGCAGGCTTACAAAGAGTGCCTATGATTAATCATCATCCTTGCTGCATGTATATAAAATATCAACCAAGTTTAGTGCAACTAGACCTAGTCTGCAAACAAATTCGTCTTATTGTGATTATCTTTGCTAGAAATAAGGTGATTGTAAAGAGAAAAGTTATTTTTTAGGAGAAAACTATAACATAACCTTGTAGATATCAAATTGTAGTCCTGTGTATTGTTTGTTTTATTTAAAGACTTTATTTATTTACTTGACAGACAGAGATCACAGGCAGGCAGAGAGGCAGGCAGAGAGAGAGAGGAGGAAGCAGGTTCCCTGCTGGGCAGAGAGCCCGATGTGGGGCTCGATCCCAGGACCCTGAGATTTTGACCTGAGCCGAAAGCAGAGGCATCCACTGAGCCACCCAGGCACCCCCTGTTTATTATTTTTGAGGTTTGATATCTACCTATACCTGGGCTATATCCTGAACTTTTCTAGTTTCCCCAAATATCGAGCCATGAGTCTCCAAACTACGGTTTCTAATTCTCCCCTGCCCTTTTGACCTAGAACCACTAAGAAACAAGACTGCCTTTGAACCTCATTGGAAAGGCAACACCTGGTACTTCTCACTACCCAGATGGCAGCCAAACCTCAGGTCCCTGAAACCTGCGTTCACATCTCCCAATTGAGAATCCTTCCCCCAGGGTGGCTCAGTGGGTTAAAGCCTTTGCCTTCAGCTTGGGTCATGGGATCAAGCCCCACATTGGGTTCTCTGCTCAGCAGGGAGCTGCTTCCTCCTCTCTCTCTCTCTGCCAGCTTCTCTGCCTACTTGTGATCTCTGTCTGTCAAATAAATAAATAAAATCTCTAAGAAAAAAAAGAAAATCCTTCCTCCAGAATCTTGGCACTGCACACCAGTTGGAGATCTAAAATCAAAATGATGAGGGACTTTCCTTCATGGAAGCATCTTAAAGTAAACAGGTCTCAAAGATCAGGGATCAAGATCTTAATCTCCAGTAGGAAACTTCCGTATCATTTGTCTTTTGGCTACTTGCCTCTTCTCTCGGTGACTTCCTGGAAAGACAATGCTCTAATTAGGATTTGACAAGCAACAGCTACAGCAGGAAACTTAACGAACTGCTGGGTTTATCATACTAAACCAAAATCAATATGAATTGCCCGCTCAATGATTCAAAACCTTACTGTGTAAGATGTTCAGAAGGCAGATGAATTTTGGTAGCTTGGCCTCCTGTAATCCTTCCACCACAGACCCCTGGCTATTGCCCACAGATGATAGCATCCCCCAAAATGTGAGCAATAAATAATACCACTTTATTACCAACACCACCAACAAGGGTAATGTTGTTCCTTTGTCTATGTGGTAATAAATACACACAGTGTGTCACCTGTCTCAATGGTAGGCAAGAATAGCGCTAGTATGGATGAGAAATTTGAGCAGCACCACTGTTGGGCTGGCAGGAAGGGCTACTAAAGATGGCGAAAGTTCCCTCCACAAGACCTGAGCTCGGACAGGAGAACAAAGGCCCAAGCAGGAATCTGAGACCCCCACCCCGGGCTCCCGTGGACCAATGGGATCCTGATGAGCAGGCGGGATATCCAAATAAGGGAAACTTCCAAAAGACCCCTGAGCTTCCTCCGAGACCCCTTAAAAGCCCCCTCCTCCCTGCCTTGGGGGCGACTTCCGCCACTCTGCTTTCCAGAGTGGCGGAACCTCGCCCGAGGGTGCCCACCTCCTCCCGGCGCAACTTTCCTGGCTCCCCTTCTCCTGAGCCCTGAAACTTCGCCGGAGAGCGTTTTTAATAAATCTTGCCTTGCACCCACTTTGCCTGGTGTTGTGTTTATCTCGCCGGAAAAAACTTTACAACCACTATCACTTCCAAACAAAAGAGAATTGCAGCCTCGGTCCATTCTTCTCAATGAGTATCACCAATCCAAAAGAAGCTTTCCAGCAGATGTGAAGTCCCTCTGGATGGGTGTCATTTGAAGAGCCCCACTTTCCTTGGCTTGGAGTACGTGCAAATGAAAACCTGCATCAGAATCTCATCCTTCAACCTGTTAACTATTGCTATTGAAATTAACCCTAAGGACAAAACTGCACAATGAAAGTCCCTATGATCCCCTGCCAAGGCGGCTTTACATAACAGAAGTACCTGAGATTACTTTGTTGACTGAATAAGGAGTCCGTGCCATAGCAAGCATTTCCCACAACCTAGAGCAACACCTCCCATATTATAGAAACTCAAATACAAGAAGTTAACACACAAACCACTTGGCTAAAATAAAAACCTCTCTTTAAGTTGATTCTTTGATTGATTTGATATCAACTCATTTGGTTAATGGGGGCCCTGGCTAAAAAGCTTACTGTAGTCTCTCAGTATTGTCCTTCTGAAAATCAACTCTGTAGTCTCCCTAGCATACTGTGTTCTGTCAAGTGCCTCATATGTGTGTTCATGGCCTTAAGTACTACATTAGATGTTCTCCATCGCACTTGGATAAATAGAAACAGGATGGACAAGAGGTGAACAGGAAATAAAAAAATACATAAATAAAAAAAATTCAAAAAAGCCTTGCCATGAGCCTGTCATTATAACCTATGAGTTTCACAATGAAATGAGATAAGATTAACTGAACCCTGGAACATCTGAGTGGCTCAGTCGGTTAAGTGTCCAACTCTTGTTTAGCTGAGGCTCAGGATCTCGGGATTATGAGAATGAGCCCTGCACTGACTTTGCCTTAAGCATGGAATCTACTTCTCTCTCTCCTCCTCCTCCTATGGCCTTTCCCCTGCTCATGCACACTCTCTTTCTAATATAATCATTTATTTTAATTAAAGGGAATAAAAGAATAAAAACTCTGAGGGTGGCTGAGAACAGCACTAATACCAAATCTCTTATGTATGGAAGGATGGCCAAAGTGGGAGATGGTGAAAGTCATTAAACGAAGAGGCCATCAGACTGATGTGGCTCTAACACATTGGCAGCCTATGTGAGCAAACTTGAAACCTAAGCCACAGTAGATTGGAAATACATTTGTATTCAACAAAATGAAATCTAAGAGCAATCAGTTACAACTGCCTAGGTTTTCCCAAATAAGGCAACTACTGAAGCTTATGCAATTAATGATCACCCTGCAATTTTGCACCTGCCCTATCAGTGTTTCCCTTTCCCTCTGTCTGCAGAGTACCCCTCCCAATTTTCAGATTGACAGTGCCATATTGGAATCAACTTTTGTTCAAACAAACATAATTTTTTTAACGTAACTCAGTTATATCTGTTAACACCTGTCAGTTTAAAATTATACTTTTTCTTCCCAAAACATACTTAAAGACTAAAATGTTCAGCTGAAATATTTAGGACATAGTGTAGGGAAAAATTTTCACCATGAGTCTTCCCACATGCTTGACTGGCTGGCAATGGTTTAACCTTCGACTTTAGTAGAGAATTGTGTTCACATGTGATCTTTATTACATTCATATATTCTTTTTCATTTACAAAGTCAGCTTCCACCTCTTTCCAAATAATGCTTCTTGGAGAACCATAGGGAAGTTTAAGGAGTTAGAAGGTACTTGCAACCTCAGTTCCTTTTCATTTAGATTGCATGATAAATTATAGAGAAATAGCATTTGAATATTTAAATATTTTTTATGGCAAGTCCTAAAGTCCTTTTTTACGTTAGAGGACTTTTGTCCTTTTCCTGCTTTCTTTGTTCCAGATCTTTATTGCCAAGTATAGTTTTACATAATCTAAGAAAATCTGTTAGAAGATAATTCAGGCTTATGATTTTCCGGGTAATTGGTATCAATTTTTCTAAAGAAAAAAATTCAGTATCCCAGAATTATACATTGACAGAGAACCTAAAACCAGTCATGTAAAAACAGATTTGGTGGGAATCTATTTTTAGCATATTTCTATCATAAATAGCAAGATTATGTGCGAAAGTATGAGAGAACACCCCCCCCCACACACTGGAGATCCCCATCTGTCCTTAGTACTTGCATATCACTTCCTTTCTCTGCCTTCCCTTTCTCCTTCACCCCCCCTTTTCCTTCCTCTTTCCTTTTAACTTCCTTTTGTTTTTACTAAGGCATGTGCGCGCGCACACACACAACCAGCTGTTGTTTTATTTAGAGTACATAAGCATACTTTGGAAATGGCAAGAAGTATACTCCTGAAACAGTCAAATTTGAAGAGGACTACTTATGTCAGACAAGGGTCCCCCATATTTGAAGAAATGGTCTGTTTTCAGTTAATCTATCCTGTCCAAGCTTTTGAAGTATAAGCTTTAGGCAGGTCTCTTGATCTTCCTAGGTGCTGGAATAATGCCCAAGGAACTTGGGAATACACTAAGACCAAATTGTTTTGAGTGAATTTCAGAAGCACCTGGAAATACTTTGAAATGCAGTGTGCTGCCTTAGATAACAGCAAGCATCCATTACAGTATTCTAACCAAACACTCTAAAAGGAACTGGTAAACCAGACCCCCTAGTAAAAACTCTTTCAGACAATATACAATAATGCAACTGTCAGGGAGCAAGAATTTCCTGTCCTCTTTAAGGTCTTTCTAGATGGACTAAGACTCAAATTGACATGGAATAGTTTAACAGAAGAAGATCAAATTTAACTTCCTACTTACTGGTATTCCACACAAACATGGAAAGACCAAACATGGGCCAAATGAAGTATCTATGTCATTCTGACCTAAGGAGAAGAGGGTAAAGATCTGGGACTTCAAAGGAAGTAATACAAATTATAAGAGGAAGAAGAATAAATGTTTGATAGGCAAGGGTTTGCTGGACCACGGGGAAACAGTGGGACAGAGAGGACTTTGATCCAACAGTTCTTGCTAAGTTCCTCCCTATCACACCCATTTCATTATCATGATATAGTTATCTATGATGATAGCTCTCTTCCTACAGTAGGTCCTTTATCTAAATTCTTTTTTTTCCTTTGGTTATAATTAAAATAATAAAATTTTATTTTATTTAATTTTTAATTTTCTAATTTTATTAAGATTTTATTTATTTATTTAACACACAGAGAGAGATCACAAGTAGGCAGAGAGGCAGGCAGAGAGAGAGAGGGGGGAAGCAGGCTCCCTGCTGAGCAGAGAGCCCAGTGCAGGACTTGATCCCAGGACCCTGAGATCATGACCCAAGCCAAAGGCAGAGGCACCCAGGCACCCCTATCTAAATTCTTTCTTAGTCAGTTGTACGGAGGAGAGAGCTTTTCCTGAACCTGCTAGATTTTGATTGCTTTTTAACTCAAAATAACCTTCCTGCCAAAGTGGCCCATCTAGGGGCAACCAGCCCTTGGTCCCCACATAAGAAATAACAAAGTCTTTTCTTCTTTAAACTAAACATGTATTCATCGACTCAAAACTAATTTTTTAAGAAGACTTTATTTATGTATTTATTTATTTGAGAGAAAGTGTGCAGGGAGGAGGGGCAGAGAGAGAGGGAGAGGGAATCTCTAGTAGACTCCATGCTGAGCACAGGATCAATCTCAAGACTGAGATCATGACCTGAGCCAAAACCAAGAGTGAGATGGTTAACTGACTGAGTCATCCAGGCACCCCTGGACTCAAAACTATTAAATTTTTTTTAATTTTTCAAAAAATAATTTCTAAGAGAAACTTTTCCTTTGAGGGATTTATCAATTTGGAGAGATATATAAAATTTATGATTATACATCTTTGATAATATGTTGACTTATTTTGTAGATATTTGGTTAAAATCAAATAGTAAAATTTGAAGACTAGAGTGATTTTGCCTTGAAGGAATGACTAGAAATAGTTCAACATCTTGAAAAGGTGACATTGTTTCAGGTATTCTTTTTTTTTTTTTTTAAAGATTTTATTCATTTATTTGACACAGAGAGAGAAAGAGTACAGCAGAGAGAGCAGAAGAGGAAGAAGCAGGTTCCCTACTGACCAGGGAGCTCAATGCAGGACTCGATCTCAGAACTCTGAAATCATGACCTGAGCTGAAGGCAGTCTCTTAACCAGCTGAACTATCCAGGTACTCTCTTTATCAGGTATTCTAAGCTAACAACTAGTAGAATTTGACCTTTATGGGATAAAAAGATAATTTTCCAATATAAGGTGAGGAAAGTAAAGTGGTTTGGGACACCCTACTGTAATGCATTGCTAAAATTATTAGTAGAATTGAGTGTGTTCATAATCTAGATTCCCATTAAGGAAGGCATCAAAGTGGTTGGGGTTCATACTATTTAATAGATATTATATACTTACTTTTAAAATTATAGGGGTAAGAAATGAAGGATTGAAATGGACCTCAGTATCACTTTAGAAAATTATTTTCCTATCATGCTCCCAGGAACCTCAGGGACACCATTACCGTTGTCAGATTGCTCAGGATTTCCTGCTGGAGAAGGAAGGTGCGGAGCATGAAACATGGTGGGAAAGACCTGTTTAGGAGGCAACCTGGCCTCCAAATTTGGATTCAGAGAGAATTTTTCTGATACTACATTTTGTTAACAAATTTGGTAGTGAAGTTCCAATAGAAGAAAATTGCCTGAAGTTGAACATGTTTGTGTGTGTGTGTGCAATTAGCTCTTTGTTAAAATGAGAAAAAAAAAATCTGTCATTTGGATGGTAAAACAATATTGTTTCTTTTTATATTTTTCTTGGGAAAAGTATATTATGAATTGCACGTACCAAAACCAAGTATAAAGATATTCAGAAATATAAACCTTCCAAAAAACCTGTGATAATGGGATTTGTATCCATCACGTACTAAAGTGTTCTAGAAAGTTTAAGGAAATGTTATCTCAGGGTGCGTTCCTTCAGAAAGCAGAACATATGTATGGAATGAAAGTCTTAGAAAACACAGGTTTGCACTTAGATACCAGGAGTACAGCGGTCATAACTGAGAACGACTTCCTGCTGATGTCGAAACAAAGAAGCCAAAGAGATCCAATAATGAGTTTCTTAAAAAGTGTGCCTGGCTTTAAATCCACCATTTCTCCCCATAACAAAATGTGATGGGCATTTTCTGGTTTGCGAAACTGTCTCTTTCCTGTCTTTCAGATAGCACCTCAACCATCGCCTTCTCAAGAAACTTTCTCAGAGTATATTATCAAAAGTGGCTTCTTCCCAAAATTTTGTCTCATCACCTTTATATTTCCTCCAGGGTCTTGTTGCAAATCTGCAACTACCTGGTTGTGGATTGGTTGAGTGGCTTGTTTACATTGTTAATTATCTCCAGTTTCCATAAAATACTAGCACCATGAGGGCAACTCAGGTGGTCTTCCTTACCAAACTCATCCACGAAATGCACCCATAACAAGACAATCTGAAGACATGGGTATCTTTTTGAGGTGTATTTCATAATTGAGTATATAGACGAAAACAGACTGTATCGTGTTCAAACTAACAATGTGATCTTTTCTTCAGTTGCTTGAAATAGCATCTTTTTTGTCCTCCTGAATGCATTTGCGCACACATGTATGATAGGGATGGTTTATGATGGTTAGGATGGTTATGATGAAATAATGTGTTGCATTTCCAAAATAAATTAATGACCACTTTCACAGGGATATATACTTGCCTCTCCAGTTCTGAAACAATAGACCCTGTGGCCTGTACTTTCTATACCAGGATGTGAGTTGGCACCCTGGGATGCAAAGGTGAACAATACTTTTTTTTGGTTTTGCTCCAAGATGCGCGGGGGAAATAAGCTAAAATTTTAAAACTTAATCTTTAAATTAAAAGTTAATACAGCTAAGGAATCGGATGCAAATCCATATGAATCTTTAAGATTTAAAGGAATTTCTTGCTACCTGATTAGAGCCCAGAAAGGTTAAATATTCACTTTCTTTTCAGTGGAATAATGATGGGTAAAACATTTTGAGAAATATCTTTAGGGCATTTGTTCTCATTGATACATCAATTAAAACGTTTGGTAAGAAAACTTTATTCCCTTGGGAAACCAGTAATCTATTTTCAAGAAGTTGTATTATAATGCACAAGAATTTCAAATGGCACAAGTTACACTATTTCTGTTTTTAAAAATAGAAAAATCTAAAAGCCAGCTGATGAATGCAAACCAACGTGTTATTCGTGCATGCTGTCTTAAAAGGCTAGATTTCCCATTGTTAACCTGCACTTTAAATGGCCTTTGCTAGAAATGCAGGAATTGCCCTCAGAGTGTTATCAATATAAAAGCATCATTGTGTTTACCGCTGCTGGAAATCTTTTTGTTCTTGTCCGTTTCTAGCTCTCCTTTATGCAGCTGCTTGGCCAATTTGAAATGTTTTGCTCAGAGATGACGAGGGTAAGACTTTGAATGCCTTTTTCTCAGGAGAAATCATCAAACACCACTGAAGACAAATTTTTCCTGAATAGGAAATCCTTATTAAGTCATTTTCACTCATATTTCAGTCCTGTTTATGAAGCCTGGTAATCACAGAGGACAGGAAGAGCAAAGACTGTTAAGGGTAAAAAGAGAACAATATATTCATGCCACATAAAGAAGTGAGATGGGAATGTGGAGAAAGGGAAGCAGATGAGAAGCAAAGAGAAAGGAAAATCAGGTGATTGAAGTAGAAGCTTTGAATGAAGACAGGCAAATAAATGCTGAAAACCATTTCCCTTAAACTTTCTTTCTTTCTTTTTTTTTTTAAGGATTGATTATTTTTAAGAAAGAGACTTTTTTAGCATTAATATTCTGATAAATGCACTTATTACCGAGTGATGGAAACACAGTTTTTAAATCCTTTTAAAAGCCCTTTGTCACTTCAGGCTTTTACAACAAGAACAATAAACAATATAAATAGATTCATAAAAGTTATTTTAAAGGAAGGAGTAAGAGACGAGTGTTGCATTCTGAATTAAAGACTGTGGTCTTATTTTGAAGTTTGGCCAAACAGAAGGCTTCTCTTAAAATGAATTCTCTTCATCATTCATTGAGAGTTGGAAAGGGCCCTGTTTTAGGTATCTTACGGGGATTTTAATGCTGTGTGCAGGCAATATTGTCTCACTCAATGTCTGAGTGCATGGGAATGCCCATAAATGCAATCTCCCCAACCCCCAGCACCAAAACTACTTACAAGCATTCCCCATGTCAGACAGAAGGATAAGGATACACTGGATAATTTCAATCGTCATCATCAAGACTACCAAAGTGTCTGTTTAAAGTTCTTTAAATAAGGGGTGCATGGGTGGCTCAGTAGATTAAAACCTCTGCCTTTGGCTCAGGTCATGATCCCAGGGTCCTGGGATTGCGCCCCACATTAGGCTCTCTGTTCAGCAGGGAGCCTGCTTCCCTTCCTCTCTCTCCACCTGCCCCTCTGCCTATTTGTGATCTCTGTCAGATGAATAAATACAATCTTAAAAAAATTTTTTTAAAAAATAAAGTTCTCCAAATAAAATACAAGTGAAGGGGCACCTAGGTGGCTCAGGTGTTTAGGCATCCGACTTCGGCTTAGGTCATGATCTGGGAGTCCTGGAATAGAGCCCCACATGGGGTTCCACACTCAGTGGGGGGTCTGCTTCTCCCCTTCCTTCTCCCTCTGACCCTCCTCCACTTGTGCTCTAACAAAATCTTTATGTAAAATAATAAAATAAAATAAGCAATAAAAATAAAAATAAAAAATAAATAAAAATTTAAAAAATAAATAAAATAAAAAAATAAAATAAACGTGAAGTGAATGGGTCTTTTCTCCCTGAATTACATAATCCTCCTGGTGTGCATAGATAGCACTAATTATTCATGCGGATAGCAGGTGGGTGCCCACTTTTGCTGTGGCATCATTGTGTGTGTGCCTGTGATTCCGTGTGAGTCTTCCTGGATATAAACGTTGTGTAGGATTAAAATTTTCATTTATTTCTCTAGGTCATGTACCTATAACATCACGAGGGCAGGTCCGGAAGTTTCAGTGTTAGGCTCGCCCGGGGAAGTCCACAGAGGTGAAGAAAAGGGAATCATGGTGTCCCTTTGAGCCCCTGGAACCACTAAAACTCAGTTCTGAGCCACTAAAAATCAATGTGGTAAAAACTGAAGGGGTTCAATATGGGACCCCCCCCAGAATGTACTACTTTGACATGTAGATTACTTTGAGCTGAAGGCAATTGAGATCCTGTGGACTTAAGGGAAAATCTGCTCCTTCTTTAACTACATACAAGAATCTAACTGGGGGGTCTTTCACAGAATAAGGGTGATTAGCAGAGACAAATTTTATCTGAGTGATCCATCTGTAGAGCAGGGAAAACATCTAATTACCAAACACCTGCTCTTCTTATGGCTTTGTGAAGTGCATTTCTTCTGAACTCTCAGACCCCTATCCACTACTTTTTAGTTCAAGATGACCTATATAATCCTCACTTTGCCTAACTGCCTTTGGAATTTTCACATCTGTGTGGATTCCCAGCACATACACTTTTAAATTTTATTTTCTCCTCTTAATCTGTCACCTTTCCAATTTGATCCTTAGTCCAGCCAGAAGGACAGGAATTTCTTGTTCCCCAACAAAATTAATATGCCTCCGTATGGAGAAAAGGTAGGCTATTAACTATGGAAATCATGTGGTTTAGAGCCAAAGAAGCAGAAGTTCAAATTTAGGCTCTGACACATAATAACTATATGATTTGGGGCAAATAAATGTATATTACTGTGTCAAGGCTTTCTTTCCTAATAAATTTATTTGAAAACTTGCAACATTAATGTGAAGAGGGGAAAAAAAACTGTATACATTGTCTAGAAATATTTATTGAGGTTCTGTATGTTCAAGACTCATTTTCATATGCCAGCGGATAGCTTTTACTTATCACTGTTTTTTTATTAATAAGTTTTATAATAAAAGTTTTCCTTCACTGTAAGAATTAAAGAAGCATTTCTCTCTTATTTTAGGTACTATCATGCCCAGACGGAATGAAGCATATTCACAAATCACAGTAACTCTTCTTTGGTGTCACACGGTGTCCCAGCACTAGAGGTGAGAACTTGCTATTAAAATTCACTTCTGGCAATTAAACCCAAAAGAGAGAGCTGTGATGATACCAAATTTTAGCAGAGAATCAGCTGGGATTTTAGAATTTCTTCAACATTTTTGTGTGATAGAAAGTTATCTATTTCTAAATACTACATACAGCATAGGTAATTTGTATCTTAAAATCATCAATAAAAATGAGAGATAACATGTACAGAGGGCTTTTTATAGGCTGGCCACTAACTGCTTTATGCTTTATGAATATTAACTCATTTAATCTTGTGAACTTAAGTACATTTATTTCCTTTATTTTCAAATGAGAAAACTGTGGTCAATTATTATTCTCAAGATTGCATGTCTAATACTCAGATACTTTAATGTTTTCTTTTTTATAAATGAAGAAACAGAGACACCGTGAAGTCAACTTAAATTTCACAAGGTTACATAGTTAGTACGTGCAGAAATGGGACTTGAACCCAGGTTGCAAATCATAAAGAATCTATGCTCAGCCGTTAGGCTATCCTGCTAATGTCAGACTCAAACAAGCCACTCACAGATGCGGATATAAATAACAAATAATTAAATAAATAAACAAAATTTATTTTCCTTAGCAGTTTTTAAAATGTTATTTTGAATTAGAAAGTAATAGATGCTTATTATCAAGAATTTGGAAAACACAAACAAGCACATAAAATTAAGAATTCTACACCATTCCAGAGATGTCGTTGTTAATATTTGGTATTTTTTGGTATATTTACTCTCCATTGTTCTTATGCTTTTGGTACATATATATTTCATAATTAGTAGCAGGTATATAAATCTATATTTCGCAGTATGTATATGTACAAATTTTACTAGAGCCGATATTCTTTAAAACAAGAAATGTAATGGCTACATGGATTCCATTATCATAATTATCTAGCCCTTTACCTTCAGTGACCAGAAGTGTTTGTGTTATGGCTAGTGCTAAATGAATACACTAAACAAATTTATTTTTATTTAACAGAAGTAATCTTCTTTTCCAGTTTCTACTTTTGTAAAAGTCACAGCCAATATCTCTATGTTTCTCCTACATCTATTTCTACTTAAATTATTTAAGACCAATTTCAGCATAATTACTAGGTCAAATGGGCCTCCCAATTTTGAGTAGTTTTGTGTGATGCAGCATTTGCATTGGGCTCCTTCGCCCCACCCCCCACCCCCTGTGATTCATGGCACAGAAGGGGAAAAAAAAAGAGAGAGAATGAGAGAGAGATGGACACTCTTTAAATTTGGACTATTAAGATTCTTTTCAAAGGGGAAACCAAGGACATCACTTGATATAGGCTAAACTTGGAGACAGAAGAGTCAGCAGGGTATAGTGCTTTCTCTCCTCTTGGCATCCCATGGAAAGTATGCTTAGGCTTGGATATAGTTGAATATATTATGGGGATGGACTCCAGTAGAAAGATGCTGCTCTGCCTCCCACACATCTCCCTTTTCAGGCTGAATGTGAAAAGAATAGTGTGGAGTGGGGAACACACAAAAAAATTGAGTTCAGTAGCTAGACCATCTATATGATTTTGTGCATGGTGGGGACCTACCCTAGGACCTTTATTGTTGGCAATAAATAATATTCTTTATCTTCAAAGAAGTCAGGTCTGGCTTTGTGTGATTCTAAGCCAACTGGTTTTCTGCCATTTTCCAGAAGATGCAACTATGGACCAAATCTCAGGAGGGTTTAACATAGAGAATGTTCTGATAGATGTTCTGACCATTGACTTCTGCCAAGCAGCATAGCCTTGAAAAAGCAAGCATTTGCCTCATTTAATGGTCAACACCTTCAGAAGCTTTATAGGATAATAGATATTAGATATAGATATATATTATATCTATATTTGTCTCGATATATATATATATATATATATATATATATATATATAAAACATCAGTTCTCATTATTATAAGCTGAATAATGTTTTAATATAATTATATCAGAACTTTGGTTCCAACATCATCTGTTTTATCTTATATACCACTTAGGTCTTTGTATAATGTCAGAAGCAGTGTGTGATTTCACGCTGAGTCCTATTTATACCCAGAGATTAGGCATTTTGTTCTAATTTTGAAGGTGAGAATCCTTTAAAGGGAGATCCTCTAGTTGTTAAAGGAATGAAACCACCTACAGCTTTTTCATCCTATTTTGGAGCACTTTGGGAAACTAGCCAAAATTCTTATTTCCCATTTTCCCTGTTGTACAAAATGTAATAATTATCACCACGACAATACTCTCATGTCTTTTATGAAAAAAAAATATCCAACATCAATGAAATAACATTCACATGTTTAATCTGAGATACTGGTTGAATTAAGACACCAGTTTGAATCTGAAACATTAGTTGAATTGAGAACCCTACTTGCCCAATCTGATTTTTAAATATAATCCTTCATCCATTCAGTATGATTTGGCATTTTTGTTTCATTTTTCTAAACTTAGATTACTTTTAGTAGATTGGAAATGTGTTCATTTTTATAAAAGTTATTATATTCCATGTACAAGTTTGAACTATAGAGAGGCTGGGCTGGAGAAATATGAATAAAAGGAAAATGAGAGATGGTATTAATGAAAGAGACATCATTCACTTAGAAGTTACCATATTAGGAATAATGAATACATAAGTTTTTATAAATTATGCAATCTAGCATCTGTTTTCCTTGGCAAACTTTCTCTTCTTCGGTTGTTAAGTGTGCATTCCTCAGATGTGCTAGATAAGTAGTTATTATAAGATGTAATTAGTGCGAAGGCTTCAGGAGTACCATTCACATTATATGACTCATGCAATTTACCCAAGTCATGGGTACATTGAAAGAAGGAGCCCTTTCTTTATAATGCACTTCACTCTATCCCTAGGCTCTTCTAGGCCAAGTGGTGCATAAAAATGAACCAATGTACTTTTGACACACCTAGATCTCTACTCCTCTGGAGACCGCATGGAATTGGCATTTGTCTAACCATGCCTAATATTAGCCACAGTCCTGAGCTAGTGTCAAAGTACTAAATCCAATTAGTGAGCAAAAGGTAAGAAGTGACTGGCTGTCACTCAGCTTGGTCAAGTCATTTATTCCAACAAAGTTATGCTGGGTATTGTAAAAATTGGCTCATCAGAAAGATAGGAAAGTTACCCTAAAACTACTGTTTTCTTTTTTATTGGTTGTATTTATTATCTTTTTCCTTTTCTGTACCAGCAAAAATATTTTATTTTATCTTTTTTTGCACATCATTATTGTGCTTTTGAAAGATAAAAAACTGACCAAAAGAAAATAACTGTTCTCTTTATTTGTGGGGAAAACAATTGTACAGGCTGTAGCAGTTTCTGTTTTGCTTCAACAGCATCCAGGTAACACTGCTTAAACCTACCCAAGCAAAAGCTCAATAGGGCATTAGAGGGAAAACCAGACATGAACCTTATTTCATTTCCTATTCACCAAGAAGTCCTACAACCCCAGGGTAGCAGGGACTTTGGAGACCTTGGATGAATGATTCATGCCACATCAGTGACCTAATGCCCGTTGAGAGGTGGTTCTTTTTGATTGCTATTTACCGAGGCGGTCTCCCACAAAGAGACCTTGAGTAGGGTGACTCCTCTCTCATCAAAAATCTCCCACTAAATCTCCTCTGACATTAAAAATGCTGTGTCCTACCTTTGGTGAGTTTTCAAAACTGCAGACCGGGCACCTCCTGGTGAAAAGCTATTTCCCTATTTGCAGGTTAAAAAAAAAAAATCCAACCATATTTTAGAAAGTGTGACATTTATAATTTTTTCTGGCCCTGATGTATAAATCGTATTTTATAAATACCGTTTACATAGTCTTGCTGATCTCTTCCTTGCCTTTGAGTGTTTGAACCCACTGTAATATCACTCAAAATGCTTTGTTTCTTAGCAAAAAATGATTTATTCAGTAATGTTAACAGCCATCCCCAGTTTAAGCAAAGGTAGTATTAAAGTGACTTATGTGAGAGTCCCAATTTTGTAGCACCAGTGTCCTTATTAAAGTTCTTCATGGATGAATGAAAAATCTAAAAATCATTTGCTTTTATCCACTTAAGATTTTTCTCCCCATCTTCACACTTCTGTGATGATGCCCAAACTTCCCCTCCCCACACCCGCCAACCCAAAGGAGTGGGTTTGGATAATATGGCTACCACCTAAGCCATGCAATGTTCATTCAGAAGATGATGCAAAGTCTGAAGAGTATTCCAAACACTCTGAGAAAAGCCAGCTTACTGACTGTCCTCCCTCATTCCAAGCCGCTGCTGTACAAAGACTTTCCGTGCTATCTGCAATCTTTTATCGTAGTTGCTGTTCCTCTTGTTCCCATTCTGTTTTTGCATCTAGGTTGCCCATCTCTATTCTTGACTTGCATCCTAGAAGGCTTATCTCAAGTAAATAGGACACAGCAGAATGCCATGCAAAGCAATTTTACTAAAAATCCTACATCAGTCCAAAGGCTTTTCTCTTCTCACTAGGGTTTTAATTGACGTACACATTTAGAAATTCAAAGTATTGATTTTCAGCAGTCTTCACTTGGTAATGACTGCCCACTTAGCCACTCTCAGAATTAAAATTCAAAAGGAAGAGTTTCCATCTGTTTGAAAAATATAACACATTACCTATCATTGATGATATTATTTTGTTAAGTATGTGCATAACTGCATATTTTCATCGGGTAAGCTGATAGAGGTGAGATAGTTTCTTGCTAACCACAGAAATTCTGTAAATAGAATCTTTCTGGAACAAATGTTATGCATAAAATTAGCTTTGTTTAAAATTCACATCCAAATACAATGTGAGTCTATTTATCACATTATCTTCCTTTTCCACATCTAAAAATCACAAAACATTCTAAAGCATTCTCTCTACCTTCATTTTATAAGCAAATGTTTAATTTGCATTAGCAAACTAAACAAGCACATTTCATAGACATGGAAGCATTTACAATGAAAATACCTGCGGGCCAACTATTCACAACTGGAGTATTTATGAAACTAGTTATAGGGCAAAAAAGCAAAAAAAAAAAAAAAAAAAAAAAAGGAAAGAAAAAAAAAGAGAAATACCTATAAGTGATAAAAGTTTTCGTTCCAAAATAATCCTTGGTTTTTTACTATGATGACATTGATTCCTCATGATTCCTTGTGATTTCACAATTCTGCATATATCCAGCCCAGAGGGCAAAAGCCAGTCTCACTTTTTGACAAGTATTTGCCATGAAGAGGGAGAAACTATTCTCTTCTCTTCAACGTGGAGAAGGAGAAACGTTTTGACACTCGTCTGTTGTGCCTGCAATTCATAACTCAGTCTTTCCTTCTTTATTTAATCCCTCTTTTAAATACAGTCTGGTAGCATGTAATGAAACTTTTGGCTACAAAATATTCTCTATCATATCTTTATATTATGGAGATGTGTATTGGCTACTTTTCTTAATTTGGGGGCTTTAGTAAGATTCTGAGATGGTGTCCTGTTATATCATCCTGGAGCTCAGAGGAGCTTGGTTTAAATGTCCAGACTATATCTAGATGAGATTTAAGGCCATAGTAAAGGGCAAAATTACCTAAAAATATGTACAGAGCGTTTAAAAAAAAAAACAAAAAAACAATAAGGACCTACAGGGAAGCATTTATAGTTTTAATGGAGGAAGAGAAGGAGATTTGAAAAGAGACCAAATGTGACTACATTTCTAAGAGAACAATCAGGAGAGTATGGTATTATGGAAATTCTAATGATTAAGGTTCTCAGGTGATGATAAATAAATTTTGGCTTGCTTATTTAAGCCAAAGGGATTTATTAAAAAATGTTATGTGATTTACAGTATCTTTGAGAAGATAATGGAGTTGAGATTGGTTGTGTGAGAGCCTTAAAGAGATTAACCAGAGAAGATGCCCAAGCTCATCTTGATACACTAGAGCTGTCACCTCACTAAGTGTGGCATCTCTTACATGAGGATGAGGAAACCAACCAATCATAGCACTCACCCAGAAGAACAGAAGTATCTGCTACTACACTTGTCTGTAGAGCCAAGAGTTCTGCCTTAAAACCTGGCCTTGTAAACCTAAAGGTCATCGGTAAAGTGAAGAGCCATTTCATTTTATTGTTGGTAACAGAAAGTGCTCTGCAGCTTGTCAAAAGGTGAGTGGGATATGAGAATGTGGGTAAAGTTTTTATAAAACTCTGGAAAGCCTTTGACACTGAAGGAGGGTATAAAAATGGGAGAACTGGAAGCAGGTATTTCAGTAGTTTCTTTCATGTATTTTTCTTTAGGGTGATGTTAGCATGCATTTCTGTACTGATTAAATATATATAAAAAGATAGTGAGATTAATAAGATCTAGATGAAGATTCAAAGTTCTTAAAAATGAGAGAGCAAATGGGAGAAAGATTATAATATTGAGCAACTCGCCTTTGAAAAAGCACTTTGTTGGGCACCTGAGTGGCTCAGTGGGTGAAGCCTCTGCCTTTGGTTCGGGTCATGGTCTCAAGGTCCTGGGATCGAGTCCCACATCGGGCTCTGTGCTCAGCAGGGAGCCTGCTTCCCCCCCGCCTTTCTCTGCCTACTTGTGATCTCTCTCTCTCTCTCTCTGTCAAATAAATAAATAAGTAATCTTAAAAGAAAAAGCACTTGGTTGGATATAAACGGTCAGTGAAGGTAGAGATGTGCGCAGTTACATTTTTAGGTAAAGATAGGAAAATAGAGGTACGCCTGTTAGATATTTTAATCTCATCAAAATATGAATTCTTATCATCAGCTGATATAGGGACCCGGTGTAGAAAGCAGGGTAATATAGGAAAGTTGGGAGGGAATATAAACTTTCTTAAGAAACAGTACTAAGATTACCAACCGGTGCTTAGAGTCCTATTTGACACACAAAATTATGGTTTTAGTGTGAATCCAGGTTATGTTATTTGAGTTATTTGGCTGTAATTCAAATGACTCATAGACTAACCTGGATAAGATGGGAAATGAAGGGGCGCCTGGGTGGCTCAGTGGGTTAGGCCGCTGCCTTCGGCTCAGGTCATGATCTCGGCGTCATGGGATCGAGCCCCGCATTGGGCTCTCTGCTCCACAGGGAACCTGCTTCCCTTTCTCTCTCTCTCTGCCTGCCTCTCTGTCTACTTGTGATCTCTGTCTGTCAAATAAATAAATAAAATCTTTAAAAAAAAAAAAAAGATGGGAAATGAAGACAAAGTGGTTGATAGTAGGAAATCGATGATATGAACAAAGTAGGGGTCATTATATGTTCAAAAATATTTAAGCAGACAGGGGGTGGGGTGGGGAAGGGGTAACCTGGTGATGGGTATTAAGGAGGGCATGTGTTGCTGTGAGCACTGGGTGTTATACTTGAGTAAGTATACGAAATACTTGAGTAAGTATAGAGGAGAGATAGGGAATCGTGGTGATAGAATGGAATGCATGCTCTCAGAATTTTGACATTGGATAGAATTTGGTGATGATACATTCTAAAATCTGACCTTGGAAATGTAGTGTGTTGGGGAGGGGAAAGGTCACGGATGGTTGATGGTGACGAAGTAAATAAACTGAGACTAGAATACTGGATTATTCACAAAAGAGTTTACGGCTCCACCTGGAGCTCATAGAGAAAAGAAAATGATGAACCAGCTTGATAGCTAAAATTTTCAGTGGGGTCACTCATTAAAATCAAGAAGTGGTGATGCAACATGGGGGCTTAAGTGGGTAGAAGAAGAATCAATGAAACAAGATGGGATTGGGAGGGAGACAAACCATAAGTGAATCTTAATCTCACAAAACAAACTGAGGGTTGCTGGGGGGAGGGGGGTTGGGAGAAGGGGGTGGGATTATGGACATTGGGGAGGGTATGTGCTTTGGTGAGTGCTGTGAAGTGTGTAAACCTGGTGATTCACAGACCTGTACCCCTGGGGATAAAAATATATGTTTATAAAAAATAAAAAATTTTAAAAAAAAATCAAGAAGTGAGATGGGGAAGTTTGTGCCTGAAGAGAAGAGCCTGGTATCCCTAGTTATCTCTGTGAATATCAGAGATATTTGTTTTGTTGTTTTGTTTTGTTTTGTTTTGTTTCATTGTTGTTGTTGTTTTGTAAAAGAATGTAGAAATTTCCCCTGTTCTGAAATAAAAATAAAGAACAAAGAATACAATTATCTTACCAATTTGTGTAAAAACAAGAAAAAAAGCATTTGATGTGGTGGTCAAGAAGGAAGTGTTCCCTGACTGCAGCCACATTTTGGTTAAAGAGTAATATTTTGAGATTTGGTTAAAATATGGGAAAGTTGGGATGATCATGTTTTAGGAAGCCAGAGGGTACCCCGAAAAGATTTACAACGAAGGGAATGCATGGGTGAATTATTATTGAAGAGGACAAGGGTGAACTTCCAGAAGACGATTGACTAAAGGAGAAACTTAGACCTCAGGCAATGATTAGAGTAAGCAGATCTGGGAGGCATGGTTGACTTGTTGCAGGATTTTTCTGCCTTCAGTGCCCATGGTTTTTGTTCACACCATTTGGGAGAATGAGCAAGAGTATAAAGCTCCCAGAGAAGAAGGGGTCCTGGGAGAGTTGCCCTTGGAGTTTCTAAGTTTAGGGTTTTATATGAGCTCTTTTGCAGAACAAGCTTAAGCAATGGGAATGTGCTGAGTTGTGCCTATCAGGGCTTTGGTCACATATCTGTCTACATATTAGGTTAATGTTTATGTGCTGATGGTCTTTTTTGCTGACATCTGGGGGCTTATGTCTTAACTAGCCTGTGATAGTGACAAATGTTTTATGCTTAATTTTCTTATTTTAGGACATTTTTCAGAAGTCATTTTTGCAAAGTTTACAAAGCAAAATGCTAGTGTTGTCCTTTTGAAGGTACAAACAGGATATTAGTGCTGTTTCATCTTAACTGTCCTGACTCCGTATTTTCCTTTTGGGGACCCTGGCCATGACTATCTAACTGTCCAACTAACTACTAACTGATCTAAATCCTGAGAATCTTTTAGAAGATATTTGCATCAGTCTACTGCTCTGAGAAGCATGTAATAGGATAGATTTAGATGTGAAAGAGAAGCTAATGAGGGAATGCCCATGAAGGATAAAGAGAAGAACTGTCAATTAGCAGGCAGGAGAATTTCAGACCTCAATGTGGACCCGACCTATGGAGTAAATGAAGGAAAGAGGAAAATTTGTGTTGAAGGAACCTCTGACAGTAGCACAGCTCTGAGAAAATTTGGGACTTAATGATAAGGAGACCCTAAATAAAGATTCCCTAGTGGAAGAGTCCTATGTTGAGCAGAAATAGTGCAGTTCTGAACCCTGCCTTGCTCCGTTAATGGTTGGGGAACATCAACTCAGTTCATGGAAGATACCATGGAACCTCAGCTTCTGGGCTCATCCTTGCAGAAGTCTCTCCGAGGAGATCTTAGTAGCACACCTCCATGACTGCCTCAAGGAAATATTCTGTTCTTGTGCCATCAGACTGAACAAGTCTTAGTTTCAAGGACGCTCCCTTTGAAGAAGTTTCCTGAGATAGCACATTTTTCTCCCCTAAAATGAATCATATCATCAACTTTTAAAGTTTCTATTAAGCTCACATTTTAGTGGAAAGGACAGGAAGAAATGTATTCACAAAATAAATAATGTAATTATACCATATGGTAAGTTCTATGAAGTTTCCTTATGAAGTCTTTGAAAAAAAGATGAAGATAAATGAATTTGTGGTAGTGTAAATTGACTAATTTACAACTCTTTGAATAGCCTTGCCCCCCAAATATTGAATTATTGATTGATGTTAGTGCACAAGAGAATTTTGAGTGACATTGCAGACCTGATCTTTAACTCTATCCTATTCTACTTTTATTGTTTTAATCAATGAGTTGAACATATGAAAAGACATCAGTAGGTGGTGGGAAGCTGAGGGGAGACACTGAGTGTTTGGGTTGCAAGGAATGAAAGAATCAGAATCCAAAATGATCTCAAGTGTCTGGTATGGCAAACTGGAAGAAATTAAACAGAACAAGATTTATCTAACAGTTCCAACATTATAAGTGCAAGACAGTGAGAATCACATTCTGTTCGCCATGTTCAGGAAAAGTACTGGCACTCCTGCTTTCAGATTTCGATGTCACATTTTAAAAAGATGGTTGACAATCGAAAGAGTTTATACAGGATAAAAGAAATGCAGGCAGGTGACTTAAAGCTATGCCGCAGTTTTAAATGCTAGTCAATAGAGGCTGGCATCTCATTGGTCTTAGAACTAAATCTTAAGCTTGTGAGCGTGTGCCAGAAGGCCTTCTATCTGCTTTTGAAGCCCACCAACACCTTCTGCACCAAGGACTTCATAAACTTGCTCTCTTCTCTCCATGAATATTCTACTTCCTCTTCCCTAGCATCAGCACTGTCATTTCCATGCTCCTGGGGAGGTGCACAGGCACATGGAAACACATACATTCACAGGGACGCACAGACCCATGTGCATGCACACACACACACACGTGTCAAGGCTTGCTTCCCCTTTGTCTAACATGCTCCTGGCCACTTATAACTCATCTAGTAAGTGCTTAGTTTAGAACTGATATGAGGTGGGTGCTTGGGTGGCTCAGTGGGTTAAGCCTCTACCTTCCACCCAGCTGATGATCTCAGGGTCCTGGGATCCAGCCCCACATCCGGCTCTCTACTCAGCAGGGAGCCTGCTCCCCCCCCCCACCTCTCTCTTCTGCCTCTCTGCCTGGTTGTGATCTCCCTCTGTCAAATAAATAAATGAAATCTTTAAAAAAAAATAAAAGAACTGATACGAGGAATATTTTTGAAGAAATGAACATGCTTACCTTGAGATAAGAGACTTGAGAGACAAGGATAGAAACTGAGTAATTGTTTAAAATAGTTGGAAGGCCTTCTTTTGGAAGATCTATTAACTTGTTTAGGTGAAAGTGTGCTTGGCTGGTTCCATTGGTAAAACATGTGACTCTTGATTTTGGAGGTAGAATTTACTTTAAATTGAAAGAATTTACTTTAAATTGAAAGTGAAATAGAAAGTGGCAAAACTGCAAGAGACAGTTTAAAGCGGTGGGGCCAGAGTTTACTCAATAATTGGGAAAGTTTTCAAAACGGAATAATTATTTACAGAACAGACTACTTTTTGTGATACTTAATTTCCTTCACTAAAAATGTTCAGCAATCTTATTTTTTTATTTCTTAGGCACATTTCCTTTTCACATTTCTACATCTCTGGAATTAGAATATCTCTTTCATGTGATATTACCTTAAAATTGTTATTATAATTATTATTTTCCATTATTCCTGATCATCAGAAATTGTCAGCATTTAACTTGAAGAATAGTTGTCACAGGATTGAAAGATAAACCTGAGTATTACCTCCTAGAAATCAGATGGCTGTGTGAAGAGGAGGGTTGATGGTGATTAGATATCAAATAATGTTCCTGTAGGCTTCTAATGTTATCCTTCCAATGCTGCTGATAGTGGAGAGGATGATCTCATGTGGAAAAAACTAAGCATCTTGACTCTTGAGCTGGTTGATTCAAAAGAGTAAGATTCTGGGAATGTAGAAATTTTGGAATTCATGAACCAAATTATGTTTTTGGTTTTTTTAAGATTTTATTTATTTATTTCACAGACAGAGATCACAAGTAGGCAGAGAGGCAGGCAGAGAGAGAGGAGAAAGCAGGCTCCCCACGGAGCAGAGAGCCCAATGTAGGGCTCGATCCCAGGACCCTGGGATCATGACCTGAGCTGAAGGCAGAGGCTTTAACCCACTGAGCCACCTAGGCGCCCAAATTATGTTGTTTTATTTTTCTTTTGATGTATGCACAAAAGTAATGTATAAAAAGACAACCATACCCAATTAAGTCCAAAAGAAGGCTTTAGTAAGTATACAGCTTAAATCCTGAGAAAATAGTATTGTAGTGTAATTGGTAGTGGTTTTTTCCCCCCTTTCAAATGGTATTTAAACTAACACATGTCTAAGAATCAATTTTAGCTTATTTTCTATGGAGTATGATTTAGATTCTAGATTATGCTACCTTTATTATTATTATTTTTTTAATTTATTTGTTTGACAGACAGAGATAACAAGTAGGCAGAGAGGCAGGCCGAGAGAGAGAGGAGGAAGCAGACAGCCCGATGTGGGGCTCAATCCCAGGACCCTGGGATCATGACCCAAGTCGAAGGTAGAGGCTTTTATCCACTGAGCTATTCAGGTGCCCCATAGATTATGCTACCTTTAAAAGGGATGTATGTTGAAGAGCATACACTGAAATTCTATGGATAATTGGGACCTAACCTATTTCCATTACATTTTAATCTTAAATTTCCTTGCTTAGTGTTATGGCTTGAATTGCGGCCCACCGAAAGAAATGTTGAAGTCCTACTGTCCATATCTGTTAATGTGACCTTATACAGAAATAGAATACTTGCACATGTGATCAAGATGAATTCAGACTGAACTAAAGTGGGTCCTTATCCAGTAGGACTGATATCCGCATAAGAAAAGAGGGACACAGGGAGAAGAATGCCATGGGAATACACAGAGACACGGAGGGAAGAGGGTCACGTAAGAAAGCAGATCAGAGTTACGATTCCAAAAGCCAAGAGACATCTGGGGCTACCAGAAGCTGGAAGAGGCAAAAGAAAAATCTTTCCCTAAAAGCTTTGGAAGAATTGTGACTCTGGAGAAAACCTTTATTGGGGGCTTCCAGCCTCAAGAACTGTAAAACAAATGTCCTATTGCTTTAAAATCTGTACTAGTTTCCTAGAGCTGCCATAATAAAGTATGACAAACTGGGTGTCTTAAAACAACAGAAATTTATTTTCTCACAGTTCCAGAGGCTTGAAGTCCAAAATCGATGTGTTTGAGGGATCAAGATCTCTCAGTGACTCTAGGGGAGAGTCTACTCTCTGCCGCTTCTTCTCTAGACAGTTGCAAGCAATCTTTGGCTTTCCTTAGCTTGCTGGGACCTAAATTCAATCTCTACCTCCACAGTTATACTTGTCCTATGTGCCTTTGGACCTTCTCCTTATTAAGACATTGGCCATGTTGGATTAAGAGCCCACCCTACACCATCATAACCTTATTTAACTAATTACATCTGCACAACCCTCCTTCCAAATAAGATAATTTTCTGATGTACGGGGGGTGAAGACTTCAATACCTCTTTCTGGAGGATACAATTCAACTTGTAACACCTAGTAAGTTCACTGACAGAAATGTGATTTTCCATACAGCTTAGCTAAAAATCTTAGAAGCACATCTTTAGTTTCATGATACTGAAAAGAGGACTTCTTATACATACCTTTTAATTCATGTTATTAGATGAAATGCTAATTTGTGGCTACAGAGTATGTAAATAATGTCTTTGGGTCTTAAATAAACACTCATAAATGTAAAGAATGTCTTTTCATCAGAGAATCTGACACCTTAACTTTATTATAATATATATTTCACTGTCACTATTAGGAAGAAATAAGTGAACATTTCTAAGACTCTGAAATTTTAATATTTAAGTGAATTATTAATCATTCATGGAAAAAGATGTCCATACCATCTTACCTATTTTTAAAAACTAAGCTTTTAAAATAGATAATTCAAAAGACATATGACAGCTATATAATTTTCTTTTAAGTAATCATATTCTAACCTGATCACAATGAACTGCCCACTTAAGGCAGTTATCAGCATATTCCGGATTGAACCAGCTGTTTTCAAAGATTAACTTGTCCAGCTGGTATCTGTTTATTTTCTCAATTATGACAGTTTAAACACCTAGAACTCATGTTTGTAATGTTCCTTCTTTCCCTAATAAGTGATTTAGTTTTTCATTGTTGTTCTCAGTAAGTGCCGTGACTAATACAATCTTTGAATCTATGAATCTTTCCTACAATAATTTGGTAATTTAATTGAAAGCATCTTGTGTGTGTGTGTGTGTGTGTGCGTGCGTGTGCCTATGCACACGCACGCACACACACTTTGCCAATTTAATTCAAAGTATTGTGTGTGTGATCACTGATTTCTGATCACTGATTCGACCCATAGTTGGTATAAAAAAGTGTATTTCATTCAAAAACAAATTAAGAGGAGTTTTATTTTCATGGTTGAGGCACCACAAATTTCCTTTCTATAGACCTATCACAATTCAAAATGCACTAACATCTAATTGGAACACACCATCTGTTTACTAGAAATAAAATGCCTCGTGTCGCATTTATCAGTTCATTTGTCAGGTTTGGGATGAAGAAAAACCACTAGTGTCATTCTAAATACTCTCTCATGGTTAATATCCAGTGTAATCCGTAGCGACACTGTAAGAAGGCCCCTAGGTTTAAGCTTGTTTCCTGTACCCTTTAAGGTCTTATTCTCCTCCTACTACAGAAAAAGAAGAGAGCGTTCTTTTCCATGAAAAATGAGAGAAGTGCTGATGTGGGAAAGGCACCACCCTTTTAAAAGAATGATTAAACTATGATGGGTTATCTTGAAAGATTTATCCAAAGGAATGCCATTTGGGGTCCCAGGGAGAGGCAAGAATCTCGTCATATCTCTAAGCTCCTGCAGAGTGGGAAGGTCTTTCAATAAACTGAAAAGAAATCTAACAACACTTTCTCTGACTTCCTGTTGTGAAGAATTAGGGCCTTAAAATCATTCCACTCAAGGTCTAAGGATTTCAGCTGCTCCAATGTGCCTCCATTAACCTGGCATTAAAGAAGTTAAACGAAGTCTGCCTTTCCCCATCCAGACATAAGGAGACCAGTCACATTCATTACAATTTGTCCTATAAGCTACAGCATACTAAATATGTTTTGATTAATACTCATGTGAAAAATACCTTTTCTCTATGAAACGTTAAGATAAGCCCTCATAAATCACTAGGTTTCCTTGGAAATCAACAGGTAAATTGAATATTAATACACTTTTTGTTTATTTTCTTGAGATATCCTTACTTAAGTGCATACAAAATACTAGACACAAAATTTTTACTATTCAAGAGAGTAAACTGTGAGAATAAGCTATCCCATGGATAAATATCAGCCACAGAGAGCAAAAGCCAGATACAACCTGTTTCGCGGATCTGCAAGGGAAGAATGTAGATTAATGGGTGGAATCTATGAGGAAAAAATAATAATAAGCTTAGGAAAGGAAAGAATTTTCTATCTGGTTGTTTAAAAGGAGAAGGAGTGCTTTTCAGAGAAAGTTCTCAAGAGAGAGCTTTTCAGGCTATACTCCTGGGGTTAGCTTCCTCTCCCCCTTTCCAACAGCTTCTTCATTTGTTTTTGTTTTGTTTTATTTTGTTTTGTTTTGTTTTGTTGTTTGTTGTTTGTTTTTTGGTAGGGTGCGGGGAGGTAGGTCTCTGGTTTGTATTCTGTGGGTATTTAACACATGATCAAAGTTGAGCCAATCAACACATTCCATTCTAGGTCTAGCGATTGGCTCCTGTTTGGCACTTGACCTGAACTGATCCCAGGATGGTGAGTTTCTGGGTCTTTCCTAGGAACTGGGGGAGAAATATTTATCCTCTGTGATCACAGTGTGTAACAGTGAATGTGCTTTGTGAAACGTCATAGTGTGAGGAGGTGGCAGTCTGAGAATAAAGTGGGCCAAGGGGAGAGAAGAGACGGGACAGAATAGTGTAGGAAAGAAGTTGGGGTTCTAATGCCGTGATGTATTAGATCATATCTGTATCTGATCGGATGTATCTGATCAGAATCAGATCATACCAGAAGTAAGCCATGTCTCAGGACTTGGTGACTAAATGAAGAAGTAAATTTTTAATTTTTATTTATGTTTGCTTGAGTAAAGTTTCATGTCACTTTGATCCAAAGCAAAATGGTATCACCTGTCACTTGAGTTGCGGAAATATAGGGCAGAAGAGAGTTCTACCATCGACATCATGATAGGCTATTATATTGGAGGCATTTGCTACTCTCATAGCTTGAATTACTAAAATTTGGGAAGGTTTCTTTTTAAAATGAAGAAAAAGATGAAGTTTTTATGTCCTTTTAAAGCAAAGTGACATAAGTAAACTTAATCGGAAGTAAAAGATGTGTTTTAATAACTATCCTTGTGGGGTGCTTGGGTGGCTCAGTGGGTTAAAGCTTCTGCCTTTGTCTCAGGTCATGATCCTGGGGTCCTGGGATCGAGCCTGGCATTGGGCTCTCTGCTCAGCAGGGAGTCAGCTTCCCCTCTCTCTCTCTGCCTGCCTCTCTGCCTGCTTGTGATCTCTCTTTCTGTCAAATAAATAAATAAAATCTTAAAAAAAGAAAAATAACTATCCTTGCAAGAATGGATCACAAGTCAGAGATTTTTTTTTTCATTGTCTCAGTTCAAGTCCATATGTGTTTACTGTACCCATGTGATACCATTCCTCACGTATTGGGGAGAGAAACAGAGCAGCTGAAGATGAGTGATCTAGAAACCTATTTCAGGAGGATGTTTCCAAGGGGAGGAGGCTGGAGCTAAAAAGAGTGGGGCTGGACTAGAAATCTAAAGACCTGCAAATCCTGAGATTTGAGTCTTTGATGACCACATATGCAAGTTGAATCTTAGAAACTTGAGTCCTCTTCCTGTTTTCTTCTTTGTATGTTTTTATAGCAAGACATTGAATTCCTTTTCATTCCTATGTTGTCTTTCTGCACTGCCAATAAATGATTTTTGTTTCTAAACATAGTCATTTCTGTTCTCAAAGATCTACCTTTCACTTTTCCTGGTTTGTCAAAGGAAGTCAGTGTCTTCATGTGTATCCGAAAGGGAAAATAGAAACAAAAAACCAAAAAGGGTTAAATTTATTTTAATATGTCAGTTCCAACATTTGGGCAAATTACTTAAGCTTATTGCGACTCCGCTTTCTTGATGTAAATGAGGATCATCATACTTCTCTTCCAGGTTTCTAATGAGTTTTGTGTGAGATCATGCAAGTGAAGTGCTCGGCCCAGAGTCGGGCACATATTAACCTCTCAGTGATTGCTTTCATTAGAAGGAAATGAATTAGATATATGACTCAGATGGCCTGTGGTGAAGCCTCACAGTTTCTAAGCTATGTTGAGCTTGAAGAAAACAAAACAAAACAAAACAAAAACCACTGGTATTTCTATACTGCAGATCCCAAAACATTTCACACACACACACACACACACACACACATACACACACATGTGTTTGTGTATGTGTGTGTGTGTGTGTGTGTGTATAGTCCAGAAATTAGTTTAGCACCATTATTTCCAGCTTACAGATGAGGACACTGAGACGGAGAAATGTGACTGCGTAGAAACTGAAAATGGCAGGTTTGAAAACCAAATTCGGGGCTTCTGACCCTCAGCCCACTTTTATTCCTGCTCTGATCTCATTCCTTTAGTCATCATGACTCTTACATGAAAAATCTCGGAAAAGATTCTTACATATGTACTGATAAAGAGGAATTCTTATATATGTACTGATAAAGAGTAGCCTGGAAGCTGGAAACCTATGCTTGATAAATTGTCAAAGGTCAGTACGGATATGTGTAAGCAGAGTCCAAGGAATGTAACGTACTTATTATATCATGTCTTGAAATGAGAAGCTTTGAAGAATTGGGGCAGTTTGAGCCTATTCATAGATCTGGATTGAAGAATATGTAGAGATTAAATATAATCATAATGACAATGATCACATTTTGCATTAAGATAATACTTCAATTTTTTGTGGCCATTTTATATGCATTTTCCCATTTTTTAAAATTTGTAGAGTGCTATGGTATGCTTGGAGAAACCTTCAAAGGTAAAAAAAATGTTAAATTTGTAGCTTTGATATTAAATAATATTAATAATCTCATTTAAGATTTTCCTATAAATGACCTGGATAAAACTATTTTACTGAGAAATTTCCAGACTTGCAGCAGAATATATTTTGGTGTGGAAACATGCCAAGTAACTAAGAATAAACCATAGTGCTGTATGGTGGGGCTCTATGGATTTGGTATGTAAGAATGGGTATGTTTAAGTGAGAACAAGAACATATGGTAAATTAGAACATATCAAGAACAAATCCCAAACATATGGTAAAACATTTGAAAAAGGTAGTCCAAACACGATTACAATGATGAACTTTTCTCTCTCATTTATAGGTGAAAGCAAAAATCTAGAAGTCATTGAAGCAGAACCAACAGAGTTCTTTAAAAAAAAAAATCAACTCATATGTGTGTTGGCATCACTGTTAAAGGTAATAGAGATAGATTTGTGTAAAAATATTAATTTCATTTTGCAAAAACCATAGTGCAGGGGACCAGGAGTATTTTTGTACTTGTGCACGCCAAGCTTTAAAAGAACATTGATTGTATTATTACTCTCCTGCTCATTTGCTCATTCACTTCTTTACTCATTAGTGACATAGTAAAGTATTAGTAGCTTAGGGTGCAGATATTTAGTCTGACCAGGTGGTCAGTGGTGGTCGCTCTTTGACAGCTGGCACCATACGCACCCTGACTTGATGACTGAGACAGTATAGGCAGTTGCTACTGTGTTAGGGCTTGAGCTGCAGAAAGCAGAAAGTTTACAAATCTGGAGGGGCTGGTAAATAAACAGAGTGTGGAGTCAATCTAATCCTTAAAGGTTATGTATCTCATGCTAAAGAGTTTAGCATGAAGCAATTTGGGAGCGATTGAGGTATTTGTGCTTTGAGAATGTTGTGAGATAAGACTTGTATTCCACAACCAACTTGAGACCTGGTAAGTTGCTCCACTGGTATAACTTAATGCTAATGTACTTTGGAATGTCCTTATGAATCAAGAGCTGAGCCTATGGGATATAATGGAGAGATTTCCTGGTGTTTCCAATACCATTTATTTGGGGGCTGTAACAGCTATTATAATTCATGTACAATAAATGCCTCTTTTCTTCTTTTTCTTAAATTTCCATTTATTATGTTGCATGTACCCAGATTCTCTCCTGAGCCTCCCAAAGGACTACTCAAGGAGACATCAATACCAAACTTTCATTTAATCCCTCAAATATTTAAAGTATCTGAAGGCTCGCTTCTTCACTTACTGAGAGCTGCTGCTGTTCAGCATTGACAGCACAGATGTTGTCCTTCTCCATGTTGTCATAATTAGAAAACTCCAGCCCTGCTGTAAGGAAGTAGAAGTGATAAGGAATCCTTTAGTCAGTAAATTTCCTTATGAGGTCTGAGTATGACTCTATGATAGGGAATAATAGGAAGGAAGGGTTTGACACTTGAAACTAATATAACATTGTGTATAAACTAAATGTCAATTTTTTAAACACACACACACATACACACGTGGTTAAGAAGCAAGAAAGGAAAAGAAAGTACAAAGTTGATAGTTAAATAGTAAACTTACTTGTGCTTTACACCCTAGAAACAAAAATGCAGATATATTTCTCTCCAAGTCCAAAAGACTTAGTGTGGATTCTGGCTTCTGCATATATTCAAAGCATTTCATGGGTCACTGCACACACTGTTGCTCACTGTCCTAAGACAATCTGACCTGACCCTGTGTCTCTCTGAAGTTCTCTCTCTCTCTCTCTCTCTTTTTTTAGATAAATAGTAGCTGCCAAAAATCTTTGAGACCGGTTAGGTTTAACTATGTCCCTGTTTCCATGCCCCTGGTTAAAATGCAAGACTTGAGAACAAATTTCCTCCCTCAAACAGATGCTTATGAAACAAATATTTATTAGCAAGCTGTTGGTAAAGTCTCTGTACTTTGTCTTTTTGGGAGCTCCAGTCCCAACTTACTTAAAAGTTTACTTGGGGGCAGATACAACAAATTTCCATAGGCAGAGTTCTATGCCTTATAGCAGACATCTGGCATCAAGAAATTATCCACAGTTGATCACTGGCACTGTTCAGGGATCAAACCTTGTGATCCTTTTCTGAGAGTGCAGGCTCAAGGCTTCACTGGATTCTTATCCTATGATTGTAAAATCTGGGGGATGCCTCTAAAGTACTTTTCAGCTCATGCAAAATAACCTGAATACTATTAATTTTAGCAGGGATACCCCATCTCTAACATTGATTATACCGTACAACAGAATGCTGTCTTTACTGATAAAAATTCATTTCTGAGCATTCATTATGCTGCTTAGCAAAACAGTGGATTTGAATTCAGAAATCGATGACAGGTTGCCTGCTTTTTTTGTTTTTGTTTTTAAGATTTTATTTATTTATTTGACAGACAGAGATCATAAGTAGGCAGAGAGGCAGGCAGAGAGAGAGAGAGGAAGGGAAGCAGGCTCCCTGCTGAGCAGAGAGCCTGATAGGGGGCTGGAACCCAGTAACCTGGGATCATGACCTGACCGGAAAGCAGAGGCTTTAATCCACTGAGCCACCCAGGTCCCCTGCCTGCTTTCTTTACAGCATGTTTGCTGGCCTGGATTATCCTTTAACCTAATTTGCACACACACAACAATTCAGCAATAGTTAAGCTATATACTTTAAAATAAATTATAGACACTGCAAAAAGTTTCCCCAGTTTTAAACAAAGAGAGCGTGATTTATGGTGATAAAGCCAAGATAAAGAGGCTTATTAGTTAGTTGCAATGTATCAAAGACTAAGATGCTTGAATCCTAAATTGTAGGACACTCTGTGCTAATTCATGACCTTGTCTGTTGCTCGTGGTGTTGTTAAAAGTATCAGAAGAACTCTGGAATCAATAAGAGCATGGAATGACCTTGGGAAACTCACTAACCCCCAGACTTCATTTCCTCACATGTTAAAAGGGTCAAAGTTCTCACATTGCAAGGTGGATGTGAGAATTATATAGCAACAGGATGGCCTCACAGTATCAGTTAAATGTTGTTTCTTTCCTTTTGCACTGACAAAACTGAAACAGGACCTGATAATTCAGAACACAAAAAAGTGCTGCTAAATACCTACGGAATAAGATGTGATTCCAGGAAACTTCATGGGTAAACACAAGGAAACATCTACTTAGAGATTCTGTTTAGTTGAATAAAAGCCGTAATCTTTTATTTGGGGGCTATCACAAAAGCCGAACAAATAAGATGTGAGTGCTGTGTGTTTCAAGGAACTCCAATAGAGGAAGTAATATGTTGCTTTTAAGTTTGAAGAGTTTGAACCACAGTGGAATCAGTACAGTTCTCCATTCTAAAATGGCTTATACTTTTCTTGCTGATAATTTCATTAGTAATAATTGTATTTTATCATGTATTTTATTATCCCAGAATTACCCGTGTAACAAAAGAAAATTACTATTTGCCTTTAGTTCTTTCTTTTCTATATTTAAAATTCTGTAAAGAAATGGGGCTAGAAGAACACTCACTGATTGTTAATAATTGACAAGCAAATGTTTGCACCTGTGTCTGAATTGATACATACAAAATGTGAATGATACTGCTGAAAATAACAGTCATTAGAATACCTGCATAATTCTTAACTCTTAAGACGTTCCTTCACCTCCATTGGAAAAACAATTTAGTCCTATCAAGAAATACCCTCTTAGAATAGAAGTTACCCATTTCCTTGAAGAAATCTTTAAAATATGAAGAAAAGATTCTATTAAAGCTATATAGAGAGGCAGTTAGGCCTGCCCAGAGATTTTGGTGATTTCTTCTGTGAAAGATAGGCTTATTTCAGGATAGTGTATAACTCTTTAGGTTACATAACAAATAAAAACTTACATACTTTCTACCACCAGATAGATGTAAACTAAGAATTTTGCCTCAGTCTTGGTGTGCCTGGGTGGCTCAGTTAATTAAGCATCTAACTTTGACTAAAGTCATAATCTCAGGGTCCTGGGATCCACCCTTGCCCTAGGGCTCTTGCTCAGTGGGAAGCCTGCTTTTCCTTCTGCCTCTGCCATCACCCCCTACCCCCTGCTCATGCTCTCTCTCTCTCAAATAAATAAAATCTAAAAAAAAAAAAATTGTTTTTGCCTCAATCTTGAAACTATATGATGTGGGGGGCGGGGCGTGAAAAACATAGAAGGTTAAAATGTATCATGGGTTACAAGAGCATTTAGAGTTATCATCTGGCATGCAGATTATTGCTTAGAATTTATTAGACCTCAAATATATTCTACCTTGGTTCTTCACAGTCTGGCAAACCTTTAAGCTAGATCTTAAAGAATACTAACAACCAACAATTACCAAACACTTACTAGGTGTCAAGCACTCTTCTGAGAAGTTTGCTTGGATTACCTCATTCAATCTTACTATTAGAGTTAAATAAGAACTATCATGAGTAATTGAAACTTTTTTACTATATCTTATTATTTTTAATTGACAGTGAATTAGAAACTCGCAGCTTGAACTTTTTTACATTCTCCTTCATGGTCTTTGGTCTTAGAAGACACTGTGCCTGACTTTTTAAATAATTCTCCAATTCTAGTTTCTTAAAATATTCTTCAAATTCTATGTCTGCCTTACCTGTCTTGATATTTCTTTTTTTTCCCCCTAATTTCTCCCTCTCAATATCTTCTGCAGCTTATTCCTTTTTCTTCCCTTTGTACTTCTCTTTATTTTAACATCTTCATCTTTGTTCTTCTCTTCCTCTTTCTTTTCTATATCCTAAATTTTGTTTAATACTTGTTCATTTTGCTTCCCCTCCCCAAATTCTTTGCTAGCAGCATGTAAACAATCCGTTGATGCTTCTACATCATATTTAGATAAGTGTTTTCTTTTATATTCATGTTTCCTCTATGTGAAGGAATATCTCATCTAATAATGGCCCCAATTTCATGCTGTTTAGGAAGTGCCTGTTCTAAGGAAACAAGATGCATTTGTAGTGATGGACAGATATGTTCAATATGGACATTGACTTTTATTTCTCTGCAACAAAATGTCAGTCAATACGAAAAAAGGGCACACACTTGAGAGATGGAATTCTCTTCTAACTTCAAGCCATTTCTGACTATGACATGTAAGAACTGTCACAGTGAGAGTTTCCTTTGATTGATTCTGCCGAAGTTTAGAATAAAAATTTGAGAATAAAAGAAATTTTATACATTGTTATTTTATTTTATCTGTGTCTATTTAGTTCTTTGACCTCATGCTGCCATGCTTTGAGAAATCTCTTTGATATACCTGATCAAAGTAGCTAGGAATACTACTTAGATTCAAGCCCCATAGGCTGGAGGGTTTGAACCTATTAATCTTTCTGAGCCTTTCCTGTCTCAGTGTAAAATAAGAAGATTGATATCTCACCTGCTTGAAGGCCATTGGCTGTCTCCTGATGTATGGCATGTACACCATCTACCTTATTCAATAGTAACCTGATAAAGAGATGTTTAAGGCCTGACATAATTCAATAGAGGCAGCTTGCTAGATTTTTACCCCCAATAATTTAATAATACCAATGATTTGTGATTTGTTTCAACTGAAATGTTTATTATTAGATCAATATTGAGGTTGTAGTGAGAGTGTGTATGAATCAGAGACAGGGTTCAGCTAAGTCTCAATGGCAAACTATTTTGGTACATATTTCAATTTTCATGAATGATTTTTTAGCCTCTCGGTTCTTATGTTGGTTTATATTGATCAAGTGCTCTTACATGCATTTCACTTAATTGATACAGTCCCTAGAAAATAATACAAATGACTTTCAGTGAAAAGTTGTATTATATAAGCCCTTTTCTCTGATTAAATTTGTATAGAAGTCATAAGAGCAATTCTCACCTCATTAATAAATCACATCATCGTTTTACTTAAGTATACAAAGTTAAACAAAAGAAATATTTATGACAACTTTTAATAATTTTTTAAAAATGGAATTATTTCTATAATTTTTTTAAAGATTTTATTTATTTATTTGACAGACAGAGATTACAAGCAGACAGAGAGGCAGGCAGAGAGAGGAAGGGAAGCAGGCTCCCCGCTGAGCAGAGAGCCTGAATCGGGGCTCGATCCCAGGACCCTATCCCGGGACCCTGGAATCATGACCTGAGCTGAAAGCAGAGGCTTTAATCCACTGAGCCACCCAGGTGCCCCGAATCATTTCTATAATTAATTATAAATTATTTTCTCAGTCCTGTTTTTGCTATCATGCCCTTTTTGTTTCTGCTTCATGATAACCTTGGTGCCATCCAGCTAACCTCACATCTTCACACCTACTCATCTCTAAAAGCTAATTAACAATCAGAACTGATTCTCAATGTATCAGGAATCATACAGAGTTAATACGGGTGATGTATAAATTATTTCCATTAACATTTTTTTCTTTTTCTTTTTTGTTCTTCACAACTATTTTGATTTTCCCTGTATACTTTATTCTAGATATGTCTTCTTCTTCTCCTTCTTCTTCTTGACTACTGCTTTAGAGTTAGGTCACTTATCACTCAATACTTCCTGATCCTGCTTTATCTTTGTCTGGTCTGGTGTTGTCTTAGCCTTGTTCTGTGTATATTCCCTAACTATGACTTGCTCGCCTCCTTCTAACTTTAAGCATATATGTTCCTAGGCCATTTGCTTGGACCCATTCTGATTTTATCCATAAGCATGGGATTTAATTAATATCTAAATAAATATTTCAATAAGTAAATCAAAATGATTGTACCTACTAATCATTTCCTTTAGAAGCTAAGTCTTACCAACTTCTTTAGATCTAAACCCAAAGCTATCCACTGCCTCGAAATTGACAGAAATAAAATAAGACTTATTTCATTTGTGTCATACTGAGACAAGCAGATGCATCATTATTAAAATTAACTTTTGAGGGGCACCTGGGTGGCTCAGTGGGTTAAAGCCTCTGCCTTCGGCTCAGGTCATGATCCCAGAGTCCTGGGATCGAGCCCCATATTGGGCTCTCTGCTTAGCAGGGAACCTGCTTCCTCCTCTCTCTCTGCCTGCCTCTCTGTCTACTTGTGATCTCTGTCTGTCAAATAAATAAATAATCTTTAAAAAAATTAACTTTGACTCTGATTCTTTAACATATCAAATTAACTTTTATTTATTTTATTATACTCATAAGTATAATTTTTTCCCATTATTTTCTGCCTCTTTGCTATTTATCTTTCAGGAAGGAAAATACCAGTACTATTGAAATTTGCCATGGTAGCTTATGACTTTGCAATGGACACAGATGCCGTAAGGGACAGCTTCTCTCTTCAGGCTGTGCAGCCCATTGGTAGAGCTATAGGATGTTGACCTTGTCAAAATCTAGAAGCAAATGTCTATTGGTATTGGGGCCACATGATCTTTGACTCAGGAATGGAAACTATCTGGGGTAGAGATGAGATATGTTAAACGGGCCATTTTCATATAAATTTTCATGAGCTTATTGAATACATCTAAGTGCCTTAAATTCTCTTTAGATAGAACCAACAAATACAGCTGCACAAGAATCTCAAAATTTACCATGTAAAACAAGATTTCTTCCTTTGCTGACATCTACCAGTTGCTTCCTGTATAATGTGCTAAGTGCTTTGCATGATTTCTCTCCTTTAACTCCAAAACTGTATGAGGCAATTGTTCTTATTGGCATTTACAAGGCAGAAATTTGATACATAAAGAAGTAAAGTAACTATCCTGTTCCTAAAAAGTCTCAGATCATAAATTATAAAGTCAAAATTTAAACTCACATGTTCTTGACATCAAAACTCCCACTGTTAACTGCAATGTTAAGACTGCCTCTCTTCACCTCTAGCAGTCAATATCCATCATCTCATACAGGTCAAGAACTTCATTTGGAGAGTATGTTTTTAGAGTAGATTCCTTACTTCATCACGATAGTAATAGAAATAGAGCCTGGAACCATTTAGAAGGTCAGATGAATTTGTAGAGTTAGTAAAGAGATGGGTGGGGAATATAACAGTTATCCTAACCATCCTGGAGAGTCTGAACAGTCTTGGGGTTAAAAGTAGTGTTACTGGGCCCCCACGACCAGGTTCTTAAGTCTCAAGGTCATAGAAATGAACACGAAACTCAAGAGAAAGAAAGGAGTGGGGTTTATTGGAGATAGCTTGGATCTAAAGGAGCAGCCAGGAAAGAGAGAGGTTGCTCCCTGATGGTTAATGTGCCGGGTTTATAAAGGCACTTTTCTAAAGGGTGAGAGGGTTGGGAGTGGGGAAGCATCCTTCAGTCCCATGGTCATTATCTTGTGATCCTTACTTTTTAGTGGACATAAGACAATCACAGCATACGTTTCCCCACGGTTGACATTCTTTCAGGGCTCTTGGAGAATAGAAATTATGCAAGCAGGCTTTGAGAGTGTTACTTCTAACTTTGCCCAGACAGCCATTATACACTAACACTGTTACCTCTTCTTCCCAGAAGGAGGTGTTTGTCTCTAAGTTTACGGAAACTTTTAACCCTGGCCTCAAGTAGTGGCTTCATAGGAGTTAAGCTGCTATTGCTTTTCCTACACTCGCTCAAAAGTACGATATAATTTGGAAGATATTTCTTCCTATAACTTAAACAGCAAGTAAGCTATCCTGTTATTTCTGTTGCTTGCATGCATACATGCACAGATACAATTCTGTTGCCTTGCCAAACATTGCACAGCAGCTAATCTTCTTTATAGAATATGGAATTAAAGCCATCGGTAAATGTTAGTAAGGTGCTAAACTTTAGTTTATGAATAGCAATTTTAATAATCCTTCTTCACTAAGTACCCTAGCAATAGCCAGAAGTTCAAGATACATATTTACAGTCTATGGAAATGGTGGTTAACAACAGTTAAGAGCCACTGGGGGCAGGGGGCTCAGTTTGGAGCCCATTTTGAAGTCCTTCTACCTCTAGGGAACCTCAGGTCATATTTGAGATTCAATTCATTTGGCAACCCAAACTTCAGAGACAATTTCAAACCACTGAACAGCAATTTTCACAAAACTTCCTTTCAAATGGCTCATTATTTTCTTTAGGTGCAAGGATATTTATTACTTCCCTCCACTCTGCCACCATCTGATCTTTATCTCATTGGATACAATTTATCCTGTTGATTCATATCTCAGGATGGCTGTGGCTGAAGAGACACAGAGTTTCTTGGGCTAGGAGAAACTTCCAATAATCCACAGAGTTTGTATGTATGTGTGTGTGTGTGTGTGTATTTTAGAGGAATATTTTTCATGCTAATTTAAAGGTATTCTCCAACCTCTCCATGCTATTCTGAGTTATAGAGCCATTTTCAGTTAAAATACTTCAAGCCAGAACTAGGTAGACTCAAACAGTATTCTCTGGCTTACTCCTCTTAAGATGATCACTTTCTTCTCTCCCCATTTGGAATCTCATATCGAGTCCTTGGGCATTTTGCTTGACCTCCTTGGCTTCTCCCAATCTGTAGAGTGAAAATCTTATGCACCTATATTGCCACCCTTATTTCTTTTTCATGAGTTCAATTAAACAATGAAATGGATTTGAGTTTGAATCCCAATAGGTGACCTTGAACCATACTCAAATTCTTCTATTCTTGATTTACTACTCACTTGTAAAATAAGAACAATACTTTCAGAGTTGTCAGTTTTTGTGTACCATGTTCCTTTCAAGACAACAGCACCCAAAATTTTCTGTAAAGAGAGGGTCCAGATAGAACAAAGTTGGAAAATTCTAAATATTATGTCTTAATTTTCATGTATCAAAAATCACATTAGCATATTAATGACTCTGAGAAATACTAAAGTAAGAAAACCTGTTTATATTAACTCAATATTTCCTAGAAATTTTGATTACATATGCTGGGTATTTATGATTTATTAACCTGGTACAGACTTTGAAGAATATGGAATGCCCTTTAGAAAAATGCTCTTTTAAGGACTAAAAAGTCTATTCTAGATCACTTTGCTAAATTTCAGGCTCCAGCTGCATATTTGATATCCTCACTTAGGTGTCAAGGACACAAGCTGTTCAGAACTGAAATCTTGGTTTTCTCCCTAAACCTACATTTTATGCAATCATTCTAAGCTCAGTAAACCTCAAATCTTTCTTTGACTCTGGTCAAAGACATTGAAGGTATTCTTGATTTCTTTCTGTCTCCTACCCTATATGATGATCATTAGGAAATCTTATTGGAAATGCACATGGAATCTGGCTGGTCACTTATTCCACCATTACCACTCTGGTCACTTATTCCACCATTACCACTCTCTCACTCATCTCCACTTTCTCATAGATGAAATAATGTCCTTTATATTGGTTTCTATGCTCCTCCCCTGCCCTTGTACAGGCTTGTGTTTACATTTAAGTCATACTGTGTCCCCCTTCTGCGCATAATTGTCTAACACTATTTAACTTACCAAGAGTAAAAGCTCAAGTTGTGTGAATCCCTCAAAAGATCTTCAGGATTTGCCTCATTGCTTTAATTCTCAGACCTCATTTCCTACAACTATCCCCTTTGTTCCTTCTCTTTAAGCTACCATGGTTTTTTGGTGATTTTCAAATATAGGAGGCATGTTCTTGCCTTAAGGTCTTTGCACATGCTGTTCCCTCTCACTTGAATGCTCTTCCCCCAAATGGCTACATATATCTTGTCTTTCTCACATATAGAAAAATTATCTGCTGCAGTGCATTTTGGAAAATGCATTTCAGAACAGTAAGTATTAATCTGGCTATCTTCCATGAATTCGTATACCTTTCCTGTTCATGAAAGAAATCCAGGCTAATATTTCAGTGAAAACTGTCATAACCATTCTATTAAAAAATGCAGTTAAAAACAAGTCCCTTAACCGTGCAGTATCTTTTCCTATTTTTTAATTTATTTTTCCATAAAACCCTCATCTATTACACCATAAATTTTACTTGTTTGCTATTTTTCATCTCTCTCCACCAGAATGTAAGTAATAGGAGGTCCCAACATTTAATCTCATCAATAACTAATGTATGATTTAATAAATAATATTTTATATAGAAACTTATAACTCTCTATTCTTATTAATTTTGATACTATTGATGCTATTAATTTTGTTACCCTCCGCAATGTCTTCTAATTGCTAATTAAATGTCTCAAAAGAAAACCTAAAATTTTAATTTGAGAGAAGTAGATCCAATATTTTCTTAATTTTATAGACGAGATATCTGGAATCTGTATGTGTTGGTTCCCTTTAATAAGGAATGTTGTGATTATGTTAACTACACCCAGATAACTAAGGAAGAGAGAGAGGAAGATAGATGGCTCCATCTGAGCCCTCCTGACAGTGCCTTCAACATCCATACGTGACATAAGTTTTATCTACTATGATCATTATTTCATTCTGAGCCTTCACGAAGGGTCTTCAACCTCTGTATTTCTACTAACAGACTAGTCTTGGCAATTTAGGGTCTTTGTGTGTGTGTGTGTGTGTGTGTGTGTGTGTGTAATTATAGCAAAGTTCTTCTAGGCCCTACCTATTAACCAATTTCAAAGCTATTTCCACACTTCTTTGGTATTGTTACAACAGCACCCCACTTAGCACCAACATATAACAATATCTAGTTAATTTGTACATTAATATAGTCTTCGAATCAGCAATTCCATTTTGTTTATTCACTAATATGAATGTTCATTAACATTACTAAAAAACTAGAAAAAATTCATTTCTCATCAGAAAGAGAACTCAATAATATCAGGAATATTCCTGTAATAATATACCATACATGGGTTAGAATAAGTAAATTAAAGCTGCATGTTTCAATATGGACAGATCCTAGAAATTAGTTGCTTAAAAACACAAGGTAAAGTTACTATATATATGTGTGTATATGTATATACATACACATATACGTATCAGAATCTATGTATGCATAAAATAATACCTTGGCTAAAAATAACATTAAAACATTCAAAACAATATAGATAAAAAAATTATAAAGGTAGTCAGGTAATGATAAGCACTTAATTCAAGACTGAATTTCCCTGGGAGATGTGAAGAAGTAATAGAGAGAGAGCACATAGTAAGGCTTCAAGTGCTGTGGAGAAGTTATGCAGATGTAGAATACATAAATTGTTTGAATTCTTAAATGTTATCTGGTAAAGTGAAACATGATTAGATGAAAGGGATTGTATAGGTTTATATCATCTTGAAGAAAAAAACGAAGGCTCTAACTGGAGTGGAGTGTATTTACAAAATATTAGCTACATCATCATTTTAAATTTCCCTCAGATTCAAGGAACATAATGCAAGAGATAAGACTGGGTTGCCATCAGGCTGCTCTTTACCAACTGCTCTGTAAATAGTTATAAAAATTCTTAAAATACTCTCTCATTCTATTGGCATTGATCGTTTCTTTCTGGCATTTTGTAAAAACACTTATTTACATGTTGCACTTATACTCCAGGGGCTAATTTTATGAACTTCAGAACAAAATTAAATATGTTGGAAGATTATGTAAGCTCAAATGTTATATTTAAATGATTGAGAACCACTAAGGCAAAATGTCAGCAGTATTCACAATGCTTTGCAAGGAAACTAGTTCCATATAATAGAAAATATAGCCTCAGACCCATATCCCATTAAAATGTAAATAGACAGGCATCCCAATGTATTTCTTTCAAACTTTTTTTCATACAAATCGAGCTGTACTTTATGCATGAGGCTGTAGCTAAAATTGTCTTGTCGTACATCTGCATTGTGATTACTGGAGGTTTTAGCATTTGATGCTGAAAGAGATGAAACTCATATCCAGAAATCCATCTGGAGAAAAGTGAGGGTAAGCTTTTATTCCTTGTATTGTGCATTGTGGATCACTGGATCAGATCCAGAAAGTTCACATTGGTTTGAACCAACTTGGAAAACCTACTGAAAGAAAAAAAGGAAGAGAGGGAGAGAGGAAGAAAGAAAGAAAGAAAGAAAGAAAGAAAGAAAGAAAGAAAGAAAGAAAGAAA
>NC_081557.1:15694992-15756474 GCF_022355385.1 Mustela nigripes
AGGGCGCAGATTATTTTGTTACTATGAGATGCTTTAGATGGTGTAGGCAACACTCACATTTTTGAAAGTTTCTTTATACCTGAAAGACGCTTCATAGTGAAGCATCTGCATAAATTTAGTGAAAAATTTCCTCTAGTCGGATATCATTATACTTTCTGAGGGTTAGGAGAAGGTGATGGTTCTGCTACACCAGCAGCTCAGAATAGTACGGCCTGGAGTAACTCTGTGCTCAGTCACTCATAAGCTATATGCAGACCAAGAGGTAAATTCTCTACCCTCTTGGAGTTCATTTTCATTCTCTGAAATGGGAACAACAAGAATATCTACCTCGTGACATTTTGCACCAGTTAGATGACAGAAAGAACCTAGGATGATATCTTTGACGTGCTAGGAATGGAAAAGTCAGAGTTATTTTTAGCAATAGCCTTATTATTTTAAAGTGACCTAAAATTTAAAGAAGTACAAATTTTACAAAATCATAAATCTTTGTTTTATATATAGATAATATGTATTTATATTATATATGTATATTTATAAATTATATATATTTATTTATAGATATAATTATATATATCTAACTATATATTATGTATTATATATATATATATATATATATATATATATATATATTTGGGAAAAAATCCTTTTTTTAAGGAAGTATTCACAGAGCCATCACCTCATATCTCATTCCAACTATCCCCCTGCATTCTCCCCTTTATTCTTTGAAGAAAGTCTTATCTAGTCACAAAAAGTCTACAGAGTTATTTGAATAATCTTCACATTTTCCTCAGTGATGAAATTTCTTCCCATCTCTGAATTTTTCTATGTCAACTTTTTAAAACTTTTAACACTTTCTTATTTATATTATGGTTATTTGTATTTATTTATTTATTTTTACTCACAATGGTAGCTTCCAAACTCTTTTGACTGATATTTTCAATTAAAAAAAATGTACAGTTATCCAGTGTATGCACACTTATCTTTGCCTTTGTCATTCAAGCTGCTCTAATGAGTTTGATGCTTTTCTGTTGTATTCCATTCTAACCTTCCACCATTACCCTCATCTATTCTGTCCTATCCCAATCTCTTATTTTCTTCCACCTGTTTTGTCATATAACCCAGTATCCTAATATATCCTATCTTACTCTATTTGATATAAGGGTATGTGTGTGTGTGTGTGTGTGTGTGTGTGTATGTGTGTGTATGTGTATTTTCTTTCTTTCTTTTTTCTTTTTTTGAGAGAGAGAGAGAGAGAGCGAGAAAGAGTGTACATGGGGGTAGAGCGTACATGGAGGCTGAGGTAGAAGGAGAGAGAGAATCCCAAGTAGGCCCCACACCCAGTGAAGAGTTCCACCCAGAGCTTGATCTCATGACCCTGAGATCATGACCTGAGACAAAATCAAGACTGGGATGCTTAACAGACTGAGCCATCAAGGTACCCTTATTTTGTATTTTTAGAGAATTTTTTTTTAAAGATTTAATTTATTTATTTGACAGAGAGAGATCACAAGTAGTCAGAGAGACAGGCAGAGAGAGAGAGAGGAGGAACAGGCTCCCTGCTGAGCAGTGAGCCCGATGTCGGACTCAATCCCAGGACCCTGAAATCATGACCTGAGCCGAAGGCAGCGGCTTAACACACTGAGCCACCCCTGTGCCCTATTTTGTATTTTTAAAATGCTAGACTGAACTTCTAAATTGACTGCATGCTCAATAAAATTGTGATCACAGTCTGAAAACATTTCCCCCTCCTTGAGTTAGGATTCATGTTGAAGTCTTCTTGCATCTTCAGCATGATGATGTAAGGAGATCAGCATGATATATCATATACATATGCACAGTAAAAAATTATATATATATATAAACATACATATATGTTTTTAACTTGGAATGCTGATCTACACACAGAGAAGTTTACTAAATCTAAATCTAAAGTTAATCCCTAACTCAGAGCTTTGGGCAAAAGTATTAGAAACTCTATTAGAAACTTTACTAGGCTCTCTGTGGGTTTTTCATCATTAAGATATTATCTCAAACGTATAGAACTTATAATGAAAGAAAGTTTGAGAGGAAAAATTGGGATAACAAATGGTTATTCCTATTGTATTGGCATAGCATCTCAGTTGAATTTAGTGAAAGAGGCTTGATTTCCTGGTTATGGATTGAAGCATATTTCTTTTGATTGGCCAAGATCTTAACCAGCTCTGCTTTATTAGGACGAGGGTAGGTAGGAATTGGGAAGAATAAGTGGAAGATATATGAGAATAAATTTGGACAATTTATAGAGTCCAAAATTATATCAGTAAAGACTTTTTCTTTAACTTGTAGTACTGGTATTTGAAACAGTATGTATATCATATTTACATGTTTTGTTTGAAAAGGAAAAATACATGCATTATCCCAAAGGATTGAAGAAACAGATTCACCATAGAAGTTGCAGTGCAGATATGTTCCAGAATTCTAATTACATTTTAAGATTTAACTGACACAAAGATGATTTTAGAAAGGAATATACATGTACACAGACAAAATAAAATTGTCCCAGCTTTATTTCTCTAGGATGCATTTAGAAGGTAAACAGAGGGTACCATTGAGGACAGATCAACCAAAACAGTTTTATAGAAGCTATGTAAGTATTTTCTTCTTAGAATTTGTTGTAAAAAAAATTATTAAGTAAAGGCCACTTCAAGTATAATGGAATCTATTTGCAAGATCTTCTGTTTTTGTTGAATAACAACCAAGAAAGTTAAAATCATACACCATGAATCATGTAATTGGTGATATTACAGTGGAGTTATTTAAGGAGCTGAGTACTAAAGAAAGGAAAAAAAGAAAGAAAAATAACCTTAGATTAAGCCTTTTCCCCCCCCTGTAATTCTCTGCTTGTAAAAATTTTATATGGGTGACTTCATAGTTGCTAAAGATAAGAGATTGTTACGAATTTCACTTAGCTGCCAAACATCTGGGCAAAGCTGTGACCCATGAGGAATGATATTAATGAAAGATGAGCTATGGATTTTATACTAATTTGGGTCCCACCGATGCCAAGGTCAGCACCTCAGGGTAACAGTACCAAACTATTCATCATGCTTTGTCTTCACAGGAGAACTTGTTCTATGATGAAAATCTGCAGCTCAGTGGACATTGCTCATGACTTAGGGGCTCAAACTTAATCAGATGACAGGGACCAACTGACTTCATGTCTACATACAAAACACACCCTTCAGAGAAACAAAATCAAAGAAGTGAATAAACTTACACATTCCTCTTAACAATTGTTTTCTTAATTCCAATTAGGTCCAAACATGACATTCTAGTAACTCATGAAATTTTCTCTCAGGAGGATGAGCTTGAAAAATGTATTTTCAGAGACTCCTTCTTGAATTACTGACCCACTACCCTTTGTATTTCAAACTAGAATTCTAGGAAAAAAATGCTCAGTGTAGTGCTCTAGGAAGAAAGCTTTTGACCACTCTGTACACTGTATTCCAATGGAGAATACACTACAATGATAGATTCAGTGATAAAATTATGCCCTGACAATGAAAAGAAAAAAGAAAATTAGAAAATATTCTAAAAAAAAAAATATATATATATATATATATATGTATACACACACACACACACATATATATTATTTAAGCAAAACTTTCTATCTTAAGAGAGGAAGATTTGAATATATGAGATTTTAATGAATTTTTACAAACATATTTACATTTCTTATTAACATTTTACAGAAGAACTAGAATGAGTTAAAATTTCATGTTTTACTGTCTACACATGTAATTGCAAAAGGCAACTATAATAAAGCTTGAGATAAAATGATTTCTTTTCAAAGCTAAAACTGATTATCTTCAAATAAGTCATTTAAGTTTGGGGGAGCTATGTTTACTAATCTCTAAAGTATAATGCTGTCTTATAAGGTGATATTATTACAATTTCTCTCACTTTTGCCTTAGCTTACAACAATAATAGATGCCTACCTCAGTGTAGTACTTTCTAGTCAATGTGGGGACAGGGTCCAAGGCTAGTGGTTACAAAGCTAATTCTGTATTAGCAGACAGGGTCTAGAATCCGTTTGGGACAGGGTCTAGAATCCGTTTGGGACAGAGTTTTCCTTTATCAGACAGCACACAGTCAATATTTCTTTTTTATTATAACATATGAGTTATTCTTATTTAAAATATTTTTTTAAAGTGAACTCAAATTATTTCATAGAAATAGATTATTAAAATCTGCCAATATAACTATGATTCCAGAACCAGGAAATACACATCCTACTATATAATTCCAAGCACAATTTAAAATGACATTATATATATATATATATATATATATATATATATATATATAAAATAGCAGATAAATCACATAGAATTGAATTTCAAATATTCACCATCAAAGATATATGATAAAACAGATAGAATCTGAATCTATAAAAATTTATACCTTACTTGATATTCCTTTCCATGAATAGTGTTTTTGCATATGTCTAAGAATTATATAAATGACACAGAAGGTGTGTTTTTCTTGACTTTCTGATGTAAGTTCTCCATCTGTGAGACTTTATACAATAATGTTATTAATTTTACTGTAGGAGCAGATATCTATATGTAATTTCAGCCTTGAGTTAGTCTAATGTGATTATAGGATTATAGAACTGGAAAGAATTGAGGTAAAGAAATACTTTTTTGTATCATCCTCTTTTATCTTCTCTTCAGTTTTTAGGAGACAGCATTCCATATTGTCAAATGGATAATACACAACTATGCTTAAAATGGATCTTTAAAATTAAATGTTTTCTTCCAAATTAGAGTTAACATCCAGATTGAGTTCTATGGCTAAACAGTTTTGTTTTTTTTTTTTTTTTTAAACATCAGACAGTTCTCTATTCAACAAATAAAGACCTTTTTGTAGGAGTTGAAGAAGAGGCAGCTTACTAGTTACCTACGTGTGAAAAAAATACCAGCAGTATTAAGAGGAATAATAAAAAGGCATACACAGATCTTTCCTGTCTACAGGTCATAGCCAAAGGCATCCAGAGAGTAGAACAGGCTGTGAATGTAACAAAAGATTCTGGGGTCCAGGGGCCAATCCAGCCCACTGGAGATGCCCATCTGATCAAAGTTCTTGTGCATGTGGTAGTCAGGCAAGAGGTAGTACAGGGACCCCTGGTGGGGCTCCAGAATGGCTGGGGCTGTCTCCTCTACTGGGTTTCCCCCAAAGTATGTCCCAGCAAGATCTACCTTCTTGTCATTGACTCAGTTGTTTTTCTTGTCTTTACCTACTGGACAACTACAGACCAATCTACCTAGTTCAAAGTGCAGAACTTTGTTCTAATGTGGTGACCTACATTGCCTCCTGGCTGGTGAAGGGCCACAGAACTGATGGGGCATCCACGCTCACTTGCTGCACTCGTTTGCTGAGCAAATCCCACTGGCAAACCTCTTTTGCAAGAATATCTAAGAAGAACAGAGAGTTGGGCGCTACCTCCTGCACTGGAGATTCACAGCACCAGCAGTTCTCTGGCAAAACTCAGTCTTCATGGAATATATTGTCATGGGGGAGATCTTGGTGCTAGTGACCTTTGGAAAGCTGGCTCCTAGTTGGCTTTTGAATTCTTGTTTATGTGTTCTAGTAAGTCTTTGCTCTAACTTCCATTTTCCGTCTTTTTATACATGCCAGCAAATGATGGTTGAACCCCCTAGCTGTATTATATAGTCCACAAATTGTTTCAATTCCATTATGTTTTTCTCTCCAATTGCTAGATTTTAGCAGGTAAGAAAGCTATTGAATTTTAAGGTCCTCTCAAACCTCTCTGCCTAGGTTAATTCTTCGAATCTGAGTTACAAAGGCTATTTACCAGGCTTTTCCTGTTACCTATATTTTTAGTCCCTTTTGGCAAATTCAGGATTAATTTCCCAATAATATGGGGATGTAATGGTAAGTGCTGGAGAAACTCCATTTTTACTTTAGAAGCAGAGAGCAAGTGAGCATTAACAAACAGCTTAAATGTTGTGTTCTATGACTGCCCTTCTTTGCTGACTGGATAAATTTTGTGCTGGGAAGTTTTTCCTGGAAAAAAAAAATTGAGAAAATAATACTAACCTGGTTGTAGTAAAAGAATGTAAGATATTCACGAATCACCAATGAGAAAGGCATTGAAAAAAATAACCAAGACTGACATATATATCCCAAACAATCTTGGGATCTATCTGCTTGTATCTACCCACTTAAAAACTTGCAACAAGTTTGGATCTATCTGGTTAAAAAACTTTGTCCTTATGTGAATTCTTTCCTATGAAAGCCCTTTTATGTGGTTACCATGGGGATTACATTTTATAATTGCCCAAGTATATACTGTTAAAAAAAATTCAATCGAGTAAAAATTAAAGATGTAATTGACTTTATTAATCGATGCATGAATCAGGCAGCATCCCATCCAGAAAGTAGAGGGAAGCCTCAAAGGGCTACAGAGAAGGAAAGTTTTTTTAAAGGTAGAGTGTAAAGGTCTACTTAACCAGAACAATTCCATCTTGGATTAAACAGCCATTTTGTTGTTTATGCAGTAAAACTTAAACTGAGCCTGCCGCCCACCCCAGGGGACTTACTTAAAAGCAAGTCCGGGAAACCAGTAGAATATGGTCGACCAGTTCCTGAGAACAGGGCCCAAATATAAGGGCGGGTCAGGCCAGGTGGAGATAACAGAGCCCGAATGCAGGGATGAGTGGGACCAGGTGGAGACATCCCATCAGTGGGGCATGCATACTGTCTCCCTAGCTACCAAGTCGTGTGGGTTCTGCCTTTTGGGTGCCTTTTGGGCCCAATTCTGACCAAGATGATAAGCTAGTTCAAATAGCTACAATAGGGTGAATTGTAATTCAATTGGCCACCCATGTGTGACCTGGCATGACTGTGCAGCTTTCTCTGTGTGTTACAATCTCATTGGCCACCTGTGTGTGGCCAGGCTGAACCACGTGGCCTTTGCTCTATAACAGTTAATCTGTGAGGCTGGGAGGGGTCACCCTCTCTGTAAGAGGCGGAACGGTGGGTTTGATTCTCAATGTTTGGTGTGAAATTAAGCTTTGCTTGATTTTCGGTTTGTATCAGTCTCGCTCCTTTGATCACGGACCTATTATTGGGGGACCTTTCAGAGAGGAAGTGAAAAAAGGAGTTATTAGCAAAGAATGTGTTGTTTTAGGCACAGTTGCCCTCCTAAGGGGCTTATCAGTAATTATCAGTAATTTCCTAGTGCTGACCAGGAAATTCCCATGTTGACACGTCAGAGGTCACATTTCTGGGAGGTTGAAACTGCAGTCAGGTTAGGTATGAAGTCTTGGTTTACTCACTTGGGATCTTAACCTAAGTCATGCTATTTGGGGCCTGTGTTTTTTGTTTAATTGTTCATGCATTCATTCATTATTTATATTCTTGTAGGCTGGTGTTTGCAGAGGGAGTGGCTCTGCTGGCCAGGGGAGTGGGGAATAATGAGTGACTATTACTGTGCTGAGCCTAAATTGCCCCAAATGAACCCCTATTTACTAAGTCTTCCCTTGGAGGTTGCAAGCCTTTAATAGAGTCACGAGTTCCTTACATCAGACAGATTCTGCCATGTAATAATTTTTTGTCTAGGTGGGGTGACACATCTCTAGTGCTTCCTACTATACCCTCTTCCCAGAATCTTCTTTTGAATTTCTTTTTAACAAGTATATTTCAAAATGATTATAGCACAGGCATTACAGCTAAATTTCTAGCAAGAATTTGATTGTAGAGGGGCACCTGGGTGGCTCAGTCAGTCAAGCAACAGCCTTCGTCTTCATTCCTGATCCCAGAGTCCTGGGATCAAGCCCTGCATCAGGATATTTGCTCATCAGGGAGTCTGCTTCTCCCCCTGCCTCTGCCAGCAGATTCCTCAGCTGGTGCTCTCTCTCTTGCTCTCTCACTTGCTCTCTCTCTCTCTCTCTCAAATAATAAATAAAATCTTTTTTAAAAGGTTGACTATAGAATATAGTTTAAATTATTTCTCTAATGTTCAGTTTTTAAGATTGCATCATCTTGAGAATGAGAAATTAATTTTTTTAAAAATAGTAGGGAGGACGAAAGACACTGCTAATAATGATAAAATCAGCTCCTAGACTGCTTGATATGGTCGCTCAGGAAAGCAATGTGAGGCACAACTCTCTGTGGGGTTGTTGTGGCTCAGACCATAAACACAGAAAGCAAAAGGAGCAGCATACAATTAAAGATATGATGGGTATATTAAGCAAATGGGAAAAATCAATCACAATCGTCGGGATTCTACAGAGGTTGAAGCTCCCTGTTTTGTCTCTACGTCCAGGTTATGAACCATGCAGTTAAATCCATGGACTATCTTCCCGTACTCCTCTAGGAGAGCTGCCAGCCAATGGCTTCTCTTTGATAAATAGAAAGCAGCTGTTGTCTCAAGGATGGCTATTAATCTCCTCACAAATGAAAGTAAGTGGGAAAGCTGAGAAATGCTTTGTAATTAGTGATTCATGCACTCCTTCCCTAAGAATAAAAAATCTTTGAAGCAGTTTCTGCTTGGAAGATGGATAAGTTTTAATTGATACATAGTTACCTTAGGAAATCAAGACATACCAAATGGAGTCTAATCTCAAAAGCTTCTGATTTAGGGTAACTATTACTTAAAGACGTATATTTGTTTGGATTTCTTGTCGTGTTGGGTTATAGAAAAAAAAATACAATCCAGTTTATTCTAGAAGGTGTCCACTAACTGAATTTTTTCTTCTTGGTAATTATTTAACTTAGCTTATGGCATCTACTCAGCTGTACTTTAGGGACAAAAGACTTCAACATAGCGATTTAAGTTTTAGGAAATGAATTTCTTGGACATTAAGGTGGGAAAGTGATGTAATGAACACTCAATCTTATATTAGACTGGGTATTATATAAGACTGATGTATCACTGAATTCTACCTCTGAAACTGGTAATACATTATATGTTAATTGATTGAATTTAAATTTTAAAAAAAGTTTAAAAAATGAATTTCTTTGAAAGAAGTTGTATTTCTTTCATGTACCTCAAATTGTATAGCAGCCATTGGACAATTCTAGTACTTTCCAATATATTGAATATGAGATTCCTTTCTTTTTGTCATGCATATTATTTAAAGTCATTTATATTATTTTCATATCCATCAATAGAAAAATTAATGATCCAAAAGTTCTCTGAACTTTTGTATTAATCAAAGTATTAATCAAAATAACCATTGTATTAATCAAAGTAACCATCTCTCTAAATGAATTAAGTTAATTATGTAACCATTTAATAATGTATAGCACATGCTAACAACACAATAAATATATTTTTTTCATTATTTGGTACTTGAAAAAATGGTAAAATCATATTTAGTCCCCAGCTTTTGCCTATGAATCAATGATCATAGCTCTCTTCCTAAACCCATAATCAGAAACTCAGGGCCTTATATAGCAGAACTTGTAAGGGACAAGTATACAAATGTGTAAGTTGAGGAAACCTTTCCTCTAAATACTTTTAGAGGAATCTGTGTTGATAGAAATCATTTGAGATTAATTCACACTGGAATTTGGAATGCCTTTGTGTCCTCGTAATTTTATCAACTGTTTCTTTGGGTTATCCAAACTAGATTATAACAAAAATATTGATTAATTAAATCCCATAAATATTTAATGAGCAACTACTTTGTGCAAAGCACAGAAGTACTGTTACTACATTTGTGGAGCTTTTAATCCAATGGAAGTAGATAGAAGCTGAAATTATTAGTTATTAGAATATAGGTTTAAAGGAATTCAATGGGAATGTAAGGACAGGGGAGGTTAATTAATATGAATTCACTCAATAATTGGCATATGGTCCTTATTTTTACTATCATTTATAGCTAATCAAGAGACTAAAATTTTTAATTCCATTAAAATTTGATGGCTAGATAGCATTCTAGTGGATCAACTTCTAATGAGGTTTAAACAAAAAGTGGTACCAAAAAAAAAAAAAAATTCCCTAGAAAGTACAACAAAAGCTTTAAAATCTGAAAGGTTTTGCCCTTCTTAAAAACAAAACAAAAACAAAAACATCTTAACAAAGTGCTTTGGCATCCAACCTAAAAAAGAGCACTTTAAAAAAAAAAAAAAAGACAGATCATCTCATCATTTTAGCACACTGTTCCACTTGGAGATAGAAATACTTGTTTCCAAAGCAAGTATAAGTGCAAAATTGCCAACAATTTGTGGGAAAATTAAATATCCATTTGGTATGGAGTGATCTTTTTTTTAAGCCCTAAACTATTCTTTTCCAACATTTTTACAGCACTTACAATATTTCTGATAAAAAAATATGTCTCAAAATATATTAAGATGTTCCAGTTAAAATTTTCTTATATAAACCAAAATATAATGTTAGGTAAGTAGTTGGAATATAAGAATAATATCATTTTTCTCTTAATTCTATATAGAATTCTATACTTTGTCTTATGAAATTGTATGTTTTTACTGATTACCTGTACATATGTGTGTGTGTGTGTATACTCTTGTTTTAGCTCATTGATGATATGACTCACTATTCTCCTCCAAAGTTTTGGACCAGTTGGTAAAAAGTTATAATTTTCATGAAATTAATATTGATAAATAAGGAGGCAACAGTGCTTCTACACTGACTTTTATCATCTTCTACACAGTCACTTTCATTTACCCTAATTACAAAAGGTAGAAGGGATTTTGTTTCTATAGTTTGGGGTACTGAGTATCAAGAATATTTTTAGGTTCAATAAGCTTTTGTCTATTACATAAATGTTCTAACATTTCATATATCTAAATGATATAGTTATTATTATTTTTTTTAAAGATTTTATTCATTTATTTGACAGAGAGAGGTCAGAAGTAGACAGAGAGGCAGGCAGAGAGAGAGAGAGAGAGGAGGAAGCAGGCTCCCTGCCCAGCAGAGAGCCCGATGCGGGACTTGATCCCAGGACCCTGAGATCATGACCTGAGCCGAAGGCAGAGGCTTAACCCACTGAGCCACCCAGGTGCCCAATGATATAGTTATTATTAAAGTACAATTTTACCTGAAAGGACTCCTAAACATCTAGTAGTTTTGGTCATTTTACATTTTCCAAAGTTAAAAAATGCTGAAATGTCTGTTGGGTACACATATGGAAAGCCGTGAATGCTTCATAGTAAACAAATCCTTAACTATGCAAAGGATGGGACAATCATCCGAGTTTCTCTCTTCTAATGTCATTTTTCAAAGCTTTTAGGCAGCGTGCATGTTTATGGGGGAAAAGGAAGGGAGATCAGCTCATTCTTCATTCACTGGAATATCCTGATCAATTCTTAAATTCCTGAGATTGGCACACAAATTAAATCCTTCTAGAGGAATTGGACATTGATTTCATATGAAGCTACAGGACTCTAATCACAGATCTGTCTTTACTATCGGTAAAATAGTAAAGAGAATGTGGTTTATTGTATACTTTTGGAGAACACGTAAGATGTATTCTAGCTATTCTAATCAGGGCTACTCTTAAATTTAAACCTTTGTAATTTTGCAACATATGCAACATGCCCTCTGTGATTGTTAGGATTGCAGTAATTAAACCTAAAAGCCCTGATGTAATTAGGAGGTTGGGTTTTTACTTTTTGTCTTGAAGTTCAGTTGCACATATTGGACTAATCATAATTATAAATTAACCACACAACATGCATGACACTCTCTTAAGATGCCTTATTTAACTATATATATATAAGACCATTTTTGAACATACCATCCAAACCAAGAGCTAGACTATTGCAAAGTTTCTGTTATAAGAAAGGTTGGAAAAGCACACACACACACAAAAAAATTTACACATAAGGTGAAGGCAGCAAGTGCTCCTGGGGCATCTGAGACAGGAGGTGCCATAACTCTTGAAAGAGGGGAAATTTACTGAGATGAATGCGAACAACCCATCTCACTTTTCTCCTTAGGGCCCTTTTTAAGTCTGGCATGGCATAGAGTGATTGGCTAAAAAGTTTGGTAGAGGAAAACCAATGTGGTGCATACAAATGTGAAGCATTTGACAATTTTAGAAAACAGAGAGAGAAAAATGGAATTTGGCCAGGCTGCCTCAGCGGACAAAACTTGTATAACCAAGATCCTCAAGAGAAGCGCTGTACAGAGAAGGTTGAACATGACATTGTCTGGCTTTCTCCTCGCATTATTTTCCAGTTCTTATTATACACTGAGACAGATACTAAAAATCCTAGTGGACAGTGGGTAAGGTGTTTAATGGGGATTTTGACAGTCTCACAATGTTGAATATTTAGATTTTCTGAAAATAAATTGGAGTTCAGTTGGAAAGTGGTAAGCCTGAAATAGATCAAGCATTGATCCGTATGACAAGGAGGCTCCAATTAACGAAGCTGATCGTGGACTAAGGGGATCTTCCCCTACTGCAGAAAGTAACCTGAGACACGACTGGGTGAATGTTCTCTGGAGGAAGATATCCAAAGCCTCTATCACGTTTTATAGCACAGTGTCCCACACATGGAGAAATGCTAACAGACAATCTAAGAGAAGGACTAAGAAAAACAATTGATAGCAGAAACAGTTTTAAGATGGTCCAGATACTGAATTTTTCAGCCATGAACTTTAAAATAAATGTAATTAATACATCAAGGAAAATTAATGACAAGATGGAGAAATTTATCAGATTACAGGAATATATATATTCCATATAAAAAATAATCAAACAGTAATTTTAGAACTGAATAAATGAATACTATGAAAATAAGAAACTATAGATGAGTTTAAGAGCTTCCTGGAAAAAGTGAAGAGCTGACTGGTAAACATGTTAGTAGAAATTATCCAGACTAAAACACAGAGAAAGAAAACAAATTAAAACAAAAAAGGAAAGAAAGAAGAAAGAATGAAAGATTAAGAGAGAAGTACAAGAGACATACAAGAAATTGTAAAATTTATAACTTAGCAAAAGAATTAGAAGAGAAAGAGAGAGAACTGATGTTCAAAAAGATAATGGCTACAGTTTTCTTTTTTTACATTGAAAAAAGACATCAAGCCATAAGCCACATATTCAAGCAGCACAGCAAATTTCACTTAGAGTAAGTACAAAGAAAAGCAACAAAATAGAGATAAAATCGATCACCAACAATCCCATACTAAAATAATACTAACATGAATTCTTCAGACATAAAAATTATGCCAGATTGATTATGGAAATGTAGAAAGGAAGAGACAGTAATGATAACTGTGGTAAATTTAATGGTAACTAAGGGTAACTAATGGTAAATCTAAATAAATATTGGCTGTAGAAAACAATAATCATAATGCACAATGGAGTTCAAAATAAATGTAGAAATAAAGTGCATGAGAATAGTAACACCAAAGGTAGGAGGAAGAAAAAAAGAGGTATGTGTTCAAATGTTATAAAATTGGGGTGCCTGAGTGTCTCAATCAGTTAAGCATTCAACTCTTGATTTTTGGCTCAGGTCATGATTTCAGAGTCATGGGATTGGGCCCTGCTTCAGCTCCATGCTGAACATGCCTGCTTAGGATTCTCTCTCTCCCTCTGCCCCTCCACAGGTGCTTTCTCTCTCTCTCTCTCTTTCTCTCTCTCTCTCAAAACAGAACAAAACAAAAAACAAAACAAAAAAAAAAGAAAAGAAAAAAGAAAAAGAAAGAAGTTGCACAATTGTCTGGGAAGTAATAATAATACTTATTTTTAGGAGAAGCTAGTAAGTCAAGAGTGCATATTGTGCATTTTTAGGATTACCATTAAACAAATAGGAAAATATTTTATAACAACCTAATAGTTGAGAAAATGAGAAAATTCTGATAATTTAGTAGAAAAAGGAAAGAACGTAGAATATGTGAGAAAATAAACAATAAGATGTTATTTATAAATGTAAATACATCTAGTTATATTAAATGTGAACAACCATAATACTCTATCATAAATTTAAAGATAAGTATATATCCTATGTGGAAGAAAGACATGTATTTTTTTATTTTTTATTTTAATTTTAATTCCTGTATAGTTAACCTACAGTGTTGTACTAGTTTCAGGTGTACAATATAGTGATTCGACAATTCTATTCATTACTCAGTGCTCATCGTGTTAAGTGTACTCTTAATCCCCTTCACCTATTTCACCCATTCCCTTGTCCACCTCTCCTCTGGTAATCATCATCATTGTTCTCTGTAGTTAAGAGTCTTTTTCTTGGTTTTTGTCTCTTTTTCTTTGTTCATTTGTTTTGTTTCTTAAATTCCACATATGACTGGATGCATATGGTATTTGTCTTTCTCTCCATGACTTATTTCCCTTAGCATTATACCCTGTAGATCCATCTGTGTTATTGAAAATGACAAGATTTCATTCTTTTTTATGGCTGAATAATATTCCATGCTGTGTACACACACACATGAATTTATCCATTTATCTTCAATGGACACTTAGGTTGCTTTCACACCTTGGCTATTATAAATAACACTGCAATAAATGTATGGGTGCATATATTTTTTCAAACTAGTCTTTTTGTATTCTTTGGGTAAATACCTAGAAGTGAAATTGCTGGATCATATAGTAGTTCTGTTTCTATTTTTTCAAGGGACCTCCATACTGTTTTCCATAGTGGTTGCAAAAATTTACAATTCCACCAGTAGGGCACAAGGGTTCTCTCTTCTGTACATCCTTGTCAACATGTGTGATTTTTTTTTTTTTGTCTTTTTGTTAATAGCCGTTTTAACGGGTATGAGGTAATATCTCATCATGGTTTTGATTTGCATTCTCCTGATGATTAATGATGTCAAGAGTCTTATCATGCACCTATTGACTATCTGTATGTCTTCTTTGGAAACATGTCTGTTTAGATCTTCTGTTTAATTTTTAATCAGAATGTCTTGTTTTTTTCTTTTGCCACTGAGTTATATGATTTTTTATATATTTTAATTATTATCTCTTTATCAGATATATGATTAGTAAATATTTTCTCAGATATATGATATTTTCTCAGATATATGATTAGTAAATATTAGTAAATATTAGTAAGTTGCCTTTTTCATTTGTTGATTTCCTTTGCTGTATAAGATACTTTTAGTTTAATATTGTCCTAATTTCTTATTTTTGGTTTTGTTGCTCTTGCTCTTGGTATCAGATTAAAAAAAATAATAATATTGCCAAAACTCTGTCAAACAGCTTATCATCTCTGTTTTCTTCTAAAAATTTTATGATGTCAAGTTTTAATTTCAAGTTTTTAATCCATTTTGAGTTAATTTTTGTGTATGTTATAAAATAGTGGTTGTTTCATTCTTTTGCATGTGGCTGTCTAATTTCCAATTTATTGAAGAGATTTTCTTTTCCCATTGTATATTCTTGGCTCCTTAGTCATAAATTAATTAACCATACATGCATGGATTTATCTGTGGGTTCTCTATTCTGTTCTACTTATCTGTTTTTATGCCAATACCCTATTTTTTCTATTACTATAGCTTTTTAATGTATTTTTAAATGAGGGAGCATAATGCCTCCAGCTTTGTTCATCTTTCCCAAGATTTCCTTCGTTATTCTGTTTTTTTGTTTTTGTTTTTGTTTTTTGTTTTTTACTGGTTCCATACAAATTTTTGGATGTTCTACTTCTATAAAAAATGCCACTGGAATTTTGACAGGGATTGCATTAACTGTGTAGTATGGACATTTTAACAATATTGATTCTTCCAATTCATGAGCATGGAATATCTTCAATTCCTTTCTTTAATATCTTGCTGTTTTCAATGTACAGGTCTTTCATCTCCTTAATTAAATTTATTTCTACACTTTTTTTTCTCTTCAATGCAATTGTAAATGGGAATTTTTTTTTATTAATTTTTCTTTCTGATAGTTTACTACTAATGTACATAAATGCAGTAATTTTTCTTTTTCATGTTGATTTTGTATCCTGCCACTTTACTGAATTCATTTCTTAATTCTAACAGTTTTTTGATGGAGTCTTTGTAGTTTTTTATGTATCATGTCATCTGCAAATAGTGATAGTTTTATGTCTTCCTTTCCATTCTCAATGCCTCTTATTTATTTTTCATCCCTTATTGCTCTGGCTAGGACTTCTAATAGTAGATTGAATAAAAGTAGAAAGAATGGGCATCTTTGGCTTTTTCTGGATTTAGAGGAAAATCTTTTAGCTTTTCACTGTTGAATATGATGTGGGCTTGTCAAATATGGCCTCGATGATGTGTAGGTACATTCCCATTTTACTAAGACTTTTAAAATCATAAATGGATGTTGAATTTTATCAATTTTTTTCTGCATCTATTAAAATGCTTGTATCATTTTTATCTTTCATTTTATTAGTATGATGTATCACAATGACTGATTTATGGATGTTGAACTACTCTTGAGCATCCTTGAAATAAATTCTACTTGACCATGGTGTATGATCCTTTCAATGTATTGTTGAATTCGGTTTGCTAATATTTCATTGAATATATTTGCATCTATGTTTATTAGTGATATTGGCCTATAATTCTTTATTTGTGTGTGTGTGTGTGTGTGTATGGCATCCTAGTTTGGCTTTAGTTTTGGGGTTATAATGGGCACATAAAATGAATTTGGAAGAGTTCCTCCCCTTCTATTTTTTTGAAAAGTTTGGGCAGGATTGGTATTTTAATTCTTCTTTGAATGTTTGTTAAAATTCACCAGGGAAGCCATCTGGTCCTGGACTTTTGTTTGTTGGGAGGTTTTGATTACTGATTCAATCTCTTTCCTAATAATTGGTCTGTTCAAATTTTCTATTTCATCATAATTCAGTTTTGGGGATTGTATGTTTCTAGGAATTTATTCATTTCTTCTAAGTTGTTCAATTTGTGTGTGTATAATTGTCCTAGTTGTGAGGATATAAGATCCCTTATGATCTTTTGTATGTGGTATGATTTGTAACATGCCCTCTTCCATTTCTGAAATCAGAAATAGAAGAAGTTTTTTTTTTTAATGTGAGTTCTTTAAAAAAGTAATTACTATTGTCTGTTCTAGACATTAAATTAAAAAGAGAATTAAGTTGTAGCATTGATGAAAAAGAGGAAAGTTTTTCCTAGATAAATATACCTAATGCAATACTCAAAGCTATGAAATCTCAGATTGCTCTGAGCTCCTTTTTTTTATCTCCATTATTAATTAACTGCCTTAACTTATTTTTTCCTAGGAGAAAGTTGAAGAGGGGATAATCATACTAAAGTAAGAGCACAATTGTCTGGAAGTTTGTATTTTTAAAATCAAAGTTAAGATAAAAACTGGTAAATTTCTAACTTTGGTTACCTAAACTTACAATTTGATTTTCTAACCTTTAGGTTTTTTTTTCAGTTGCTACCCTACCATATATTTAAAGTCATTGTAAACTATCATCAGAAACATTTAACTTCTAGCTGTGACAGTGTGCTTTATTTTATTCGATATGATGTCTAAGTGAAATATAAGACTAAAGTAAGTGTTTTCTTTCCTTGAAATCAGATTTTCATTATAAAGTTGATCTTTAAATGTCCCATTTTGTTAGGCAAACAACATTATTTGAAATTAGTCACAGGTTTCTTGTTTTGTGCAAGCAAAACTTGATTACAAGCCTTTCTATAAAGCTTCTATTCAGTTTAATAATTCATACCTCTCTGCTTATCAGCTTTAGAATTCTAAAGGAGGAATTTGCCTATAAATCTTTCCCACTGCTGCATTTTATTTTAATGCACAGCAACACAACACTAACATAATTGGTGCAATCTGTTATTTACAGATATGTGGTGAGACGCAGGTGGCAAACTCTTTTTTAGTGTTGTAAGGAAAAGTAAGACCTTCTTCACAACTTGAGTTATGTGAATAAAAATTGTGGCTGGGTTAGGATAGCAGCCATTGTCACTATGGGTGTTCTCTAATTCTTGCAGTAAATCTTTTCCATATGGAATACTTTTCAATTCCACTCTACACCAGAAAGCTTATTTTATGTTAAGAACATTTACTTTCTAAAAAAGTAGATCCATAAAGGAATATTGTTGTGTACAATCTTACTCAAGTGTCCAGAATAAGTTGGCTTATGATTTTTGTTCTAATAAAAATCATCTATAAATTCTTTCTGAAATCTAAATCACATACCATACTTTTTGTGCATCAACCATAACCTCTAAGTTTAAAAGCTTCCAACAAATTTCAGTTTTAGAAAACACATAATCACAGAAAACAAAATTCAACAATGTGGCTTTATTGACTACATATCTCCTCTATAGTTCCATTTATATATTTCCCTTTATATAAAACCTATGAATGGAATGTTTAATATTTTCTATATCTATTTAATCAAGACCATCAATAATAACCATTTATCAAATTCAGTGATCAAATCTTAGTCCTTGTTGTACCTCTTAGTAGTATTCAATAAATTTGATGACTTTGTTCTTAATATTCTTTTTTTTCACTCGGCTTACTCTGTGCATCTCTCTGATGCATTTTTATCCTTCATCCTCCACTCCTTCTTCATCTTTTTTGTTAGAGTTTCTCTTCTTATCCCTAAATGTCTGAGTCACTCATGCTTAGTTTTATAACCACCTTCCTTCTCTATTTGGATCTTCCTTCCATGTGATTCTATTTGGCTTTATTACAGTCGATTCTCAGACATATAGCCTGATATGCTATAGGACCTTACAACTAAGAACTTGAAAACTAACTTTAATTGTCTGTCTTTTTTTTTTTTTTTTTTCCTAATCTGGTCCAGTCTCTATGTAGCCATTAGAGTCATCTTTTAAAACATTAGAGAAGATCATACCACTTCCATAGTCAAAATTTTCTGGTGATTTCTATCACATTTAGAAAAGAATCAGCTTCTTAATTCAGGTCTCAAGGCCTCACTGATTTAATACTAATCATGTATGCCTTCTGCTTCAGCTATGCTTACTCTGTTTGGATCACATGGAACTTCCTGCTATTCCTTAAAACACATCTAGTTCTTTCCTGCCTCAGAGATTTGCACTAGTGTTTCCTACACTAGAATGTTCTTCTTCCTCCCCACCTGACTTCCTGTTTTTCTTTGCCTCCTTCAGGGCTCCACTTAAATATCACCTCATCACAGAGACCTTCCCTGACTACCTTAAACAAAATAGAAAATGCACCACAATTCCACCACTCTGTTTCCTTACTTTGCTTTGTTCTTTTCTTGTATCACTTATTACGACTTTAAGTTAGCAGATGTATTTATTCATCCAGAAGTACCTCCTGATCATCAGGGAAAATGTCCATACCTTGAGAGAGAAAAATATTCTGGAAAATGTTTTTGGAATATTTATCATTAAAACTATCAGATCAGGGATGCCTGGGTGGCTCAGTCAGTTAAAAGTCTGCCTTTGGCTCAGGTCATGATCCCAGGGTCCTGGGATCGAGTTCCCATATCAGGCTCCTTGCTCAGCAGGGATCCTGCTTCTCCCTTCACCTGCCACTCCCCTGCTTGTGCTCACACTCTCTTTCTCTCTCTGACAAATAAATAAATAAAATCATTAAAAAAAACTAGCAGATCAAAAACATGAAGGATTAGCTGTGCCTTGACCAAGAAGTAGGATGATATCAGCTTTCAGAACACACCTACTTTAAGTAACTGTATGTTGATTAAATATATATATGAATAAATACATATAGAATTATCATGAAATGTTCAGTATTTTAAAGAAGTATATTTTCCTTGATTTTTATCATTTTACTATTGTGCATAAATGAACTAATTGTAACATTGTTGATTTCATTTCAATAGCTATTACACACCTCAAATTCCTAGCAAGAGGGTAGGTCTTAGAAGAAAAAATCAGGGGCACTGAGTGGCTCAGTCATTAAGTTTCTACCTTGGGTTCAGGTCATGATCTCAGGGTCCTGGGATCAAGCCCTACATCGGGCTCTCTGCTCAATAGAAGCCTGCTTTAACCTTCTTCCCCTCCCACTGCTTGTTCTCTCTCTTGCTGTTTCTCTTTCTGTCAAATAAATAAATAAAATCGAAATAAAAAAAAAAGAAAGAAAGAAAGAAAAAGGAAAAGAAAATACAGGCTCCTTTCCCCGGGGTGCTCTTCGGGGAATAGGAGAAAACTATTGAACACAACTGACAACTAATGATATGAACAGAGCTCTAAGAAAACATATATATTTATATACAAATTTTAAAAGACTGTGATTGTGGAGACCTTGATGATTAGGTATAATGAGAACTCTTAATTGCAGGCTTAAAAAGGACTTGCAGTTTCTAAAAAAATAGTTCTCAATTTAGAATGAGAATTTTGAATTTAAATAGAAACATTTACTTATACAAAATTTTATAAGTATATGTGAACTTATATTTTCAAAACATATTAATTATGGTACAATTTCCCAGTAGTAGCCCAGAAATAATTATGATCTTTCATGGAAGAACTGCTCATTTTTGTAGGCCACATTCAGAACAACTTGGAACAATTGCCCTACTGCTTAAAATCAGGAAGTCTCTTGAATTATCTGTTGCAGGTCGGCATCTTTGCTGATGTCTATAATGTACAGAGGAATGATCAAAGTACTTAACAACAGATAATTAACATTCTCTTGTTCTGTACAATTCATAGAAGAAAAGTTATTATTTATATTTTAAGTCTATTTTGCAAAATGTGTTTTATGTATACAAAGTGCCATTGTAAGAACAGTCATGACCATAATAAAAGATATCTTAAGGTTTTGCTATTATTCTCATACAACAGTTTCTTGGAAGAATCTGTTTTATTTTTCTAGTTCTTTCAAAAGCAAATAGTGCCTGAGCAGTATGCCTGTATTTCTTCTATTGTGATACTTGTGTCTGTAAGAGTTGAATAGAACCCCCCTTTCTGTAAAAATAATTAGATAATAAAAAGTTTCAGATGAGTTCATAATCCAAAGAATGGATGCTGACATTTTTATCCACCAAATTATCTTAGAACCAATTTGAATGGGTAACATTTAAAATAAATATGGATCATTAATGCAATTTCATCTTTTCACTTTGTCTTTGAGCAGATAAGTTATTAAAATAAGAACTATAAGTAAAAATAAAATCAAGCACAAGGAAAATAATGATAATTGCAGCTATTTAATAAAGCACTTTCTATGTGCCTGGCACTGAATTTGTGCTGTATATTCTCCCGACCCCCGTTTAAGTCTTGTAACAATCTAGAATGTATCTATCGTGTTTATCCCTTTTGGATGGGCTAGCAAACTGAGGCACAAAAAACTATATAGATGCCCATAATAATTTAAGTTACAAGGGCTCTGGTAACAAATGCAGGTGTGTGGACACAAGAGTATGTGCACCCTTGTTAAATTCTCCTCCGTCCATTTACCTTTTCCTTTTGCTAAGAAGGTAATTTTTTAAAAAAGAAAGAATGAGAGAATATAATTAAGACCATGCTTTCATGTTCAGATTGTCAACATGTCATTCTGTGCATTGCCCCATTTTTAGCCATACCATTTTGGACAGATTACTTACCCTTACTCCACCTCAGTTCTTCCCACAAAATGGAGAAGAAACATACTAGGAGAATTGGAGTATTCTTGTAGGAGAAGAAACATACTACGGGAATAAATAGTGCATGGCATAAAGAATTAGTAAGTTAAGGATAATATTTTTCACTTAAATGATTTTTTTAAAGATTTTATTTATTTATGAGAGAGAGTGAGAGTGAGCACAAGTGAGGGGGATTGGCAGAGGGAGAGGGAGAATCTGGCTCAATTCCAGAACCCTGAAATCATGACCTGAGGCAGAGGCAGCTGCTTAACTGACTGAGCCTCCCAGGCACCCCAGGAAATGTTTATTGAGCACCAACAAAGCATGTTGCTTATTACCGGACAGGATATAGCTCTCCTGTCTTTCTGCTTACTATAATCACAATTGTATATTTATTAATGATCTCTATTCTTTCTGCATGTTTTGATGCTTCTGTCTGTACTTATCATATATTCAATAAAAATCTCCTTACTATGTGCTAGCTGCTAGGTACTGAAAGTTTAGAGATCTGTGTGTCCAAACCTACTATTAAGACATACCTAGTCATGTCTGGCAAACTGATGGAGTAAGTCTAATTCACATCAATTTGTATGAGGTAAGGACATATCTAAAAGGAAAAATAATACTAAAACCTACTGAGTGTTTAATAATGCCTGTTTTAAATACTGCTCATGTAATCATGCTAGTCAATTTAATGGTACCATTATAATATTGATTTTAGGTATACGGAATGTGAGACCCATGGAGATTGAGTAATTTGCCAAAGATCATTCAACAATTATGATGAGGAGCCAGTGTTGAAATACAGTCAGTAAGTCTGAGAACCTACACTCTGAACCACAATCCTCTATCATTTTGGACCCAGAACAAGATGTCATAATCCAGTGTTGAAAAAAAGTTTTTTTGGATAGTATAGATAATTTGTTCTTTCACTATCAATGGCCCATAGACTTCTACTGAGTTCTAGTGAGAGGGGAGTATGAGTAAAAGCAAAGAGTTTTGTTTTGTTTTGTTTTTTTACTGAAAACTTTATAAGACTGGTATTCATTTGGGGAGCAATTCGATGTCTTTTTAATGAAATGTAGAAGCAAAATGAGAAGTGTATTCTACTTCCCAAACCACAGAATACCACTCAACCTCAACACCTAGAAAGAAAACAGCTCTTGGTGTAGTGTCTGGCCGGAGAGCGGTACATGGAATATAGAGCAACAATGTCCAACACAGAGAATGGCAGATGGTTTGGGCCAATTCATCAACACTGCCCAGGGTGAGGGGGACTACTGCCCAAACCAAGCAGCGCTGGTGTCAGATATGTCAGTAAGAATCCATAGTGATGTGTGGAAATTTAGCAGAGTCAAGAGATGGTGTGGTCCACAGGGAAAGAGGATCAAAGCCACACAAGCGAACAATAAATAAATTTGGCCTCATGGAAACTCAAGTTTGCCAGAAGTGTTAAGGAGCTCTTGCTAAGTGACTCCATATCCACTAGGAGTGGAGGGATTAATAAACCCTGGAGGGATTATTTCAGCAAGGCATAGAAGAGCCATTGCAATATGGATGATGAACATAATTTTTCCAACTTCATTTATGTCTTGGCTTTGGATATACTCAGATTTCCTAAGTGAGGCATGGTCCCCTTTCTTAAGAAATCCATGGTCTCTAAAGTGAGACAGACAGGCAAAATAACTACTTAAAACATGGCTCTGTGCTTGAGTTCTACACAAAGTTCACCTGGAACTCAATCAGTGACAAGGAGGTTACATTCCTCACTCTTCAACACTCTAACTTGTTCAGCTCTTTCCACCTCACCCCCAAATTTCCTTTTATTATTACTGTGATTGCCATTATATAAATTAAACTTAAATCTTTGTTCACGATAGCAAGTTCATTTTACGAATCACCATTTGCTTACTCTGTTGTTCTGTGCCATGCAGGAACATACAGTCAATGAAATCAATATAGTCAATTTAAAAAACATGTGATAGTTGTGATCTATAAAAGTCACTGCAAACAGTGACTCAATGAATGCTGAGTCATTTATGAAGATACGGGATTAGTTTCCTGTGAGGCTCTGGTCCCATTTTCATCAACCAAATAATACGTAACCTTATTTTGTATGTGTTTCTGCTTAAAGACCCTTATTTAATATGTGATTGACTCATTAACGTTGAGCCTAGAGCCAAGGGTGCTATTGACTCATGCCTGAACAAAGTGGATCCACATATTTGTCTATAAGGCACATCACAGACACCCTATGCTTTGAATAGTAGCTAGCTCCTCAGTACTACACAGGAAGGCAACTTTAAACAATAAAATTACCAAGAGAAAGCACAAACAAGCAAAATATATGGCAATAAATAAACAGCAAAAAAGACACTTGGTCACTCAGGAGAGCTGAAACAAGAGGGCAGAGCCTTGTTTGACCTCAGCCGGAAACGCCTCCCCCAAGGACAACTCAAAAGTTTCCTTACTCTGGGAATGCTTGCAAGTGACTTGAGAGTTACTCATGTGTTCAGGGCGGTGGGGGTGGGGGGGAGGGAGGGAAACGTGAGCTCCACATAAATTTTAGCGAGTAGATGAATTTGCAAATATAGAAATCACAAATAAGGAGGATTTACTACATTGGGCAAATAACATCACATAACTGATTTCCATAAAATCTTTTTCACTTAAAATGTGACTCTAGTTGGGATCTTAATAAATAAAATCACATATATTTTAATCCATTAAATGAGATTCTTTGTTTGTAGCTGATAATACATTAGAAAACATATAAAACTCTTAAAAATCTCTTGTTTAGGGGCGCCTGGGTGGCTCAGTGGGTTAAAGCCTCTGCTTTCAGCTCAGGTCATGATCCCAGAGTTCTGGGATCGAGCCCCATATTGGGCTCTCTGCTCAGCAGGGAGCCTGCTTCCTCCTCTCTCTCTCTCTCTCTCTCTCTGTCTGCCTGCCTCTCTGCCTAATTGTGATCTCTGTCAAATAAATAAATAAAATCTTTAAAAAAAACCCTCTTGTTTAGCATGATGTAGTAATCACTCATATCTCCCCTAATATGTTACAATTAAGTATATATGCATTATATATGTATAAATTATATATATAAAAATACATATAAAATTTTCTATATAAAATTATATATGCATATATAAAAATATATACATATCAGTGGCCAACCTATGAGTTGGTACCTTTATCAAAAGGAAAACATACTCAGTCCTTTCTGAGGAAACTGTCCCCCCCAATATTTTTTTTCTGAACAAATTACAATGACCTATCAGTTTCAATTAGTAAATCTGAAGCTACTGTTCTGGCCACAATTGATTATAGGAAGAATATGTTTGTGAGTCAAAGCCAACCTGTTTAGACAGATCATAGTAAAAGCCAATAGCTAATGAGATGGCTTGGTATAAAACCATCTTTGATGAGGATGGTCCTACTGCATGGTGATAAACTTACCTAGCCATATCATATGTCTTGACAATATTAATAATAGGTATTAATAATAAGAATCCTGGTTTCATCCTATGTGGTTTAATTATTTTTCTATTCCTCTCTCAGCTACCTCATTCTAGTTTTGAAACTCCGGAACTGGTGCTATTATAAAATTGCTAGCACAATTTCCCATTCCATGACATTTTACCACATAGCTTTATACTAAACTCCCATCATCAAAGAGAAACTGTGTCTGTCTGTTTCTGGCAACAGGAACATAGTTGATTATTTCCAAGGCATTTGACTGGCTAAGGTCACACAGGTAGAGGTGACAGTGGTCACAAACCTAATATCTTAACTTACAGGACTTCTGTTCATGCATATCATACAACAGCTACTTACGCTATCAAGATGACCGTTTTGGGACATGCTCCACCTGGCTTTAGTGACAGATTACAATTCCTTGCATGTTAAAAATCCACCCTAGAAAAGGAACTCAATTTCACTCTTAGATATGGACACCGAATATAAATTATTTTATCTTCATCTATAATTTTATTGAATTTATCTTGTTCATCTAATCCTTTTTAGTAGACGACTGTTAAATCAAAAGAGGTTTAGCATACTGGAATTTTCTTGTGGGAGAAAAGACCCTCCGTCTATAAATGAAGGATAAAATAGTCACAGATAAAAGGAAAAATCATCTTTAACCTCAGGCTTACTAAGTAAAGCCTTACAAGGACAAAACACTTGACTTGATATTAATCAAGAACCAGCCTCCCTAGGCAGGAGAGACCTGAACAGGTTGGACTCATGACATGATGCTTGTGAAGTGTCTCGAAATGCTGTCACCCCTGCTGAGACTCCTGATGCTGCTACTTCTAATGCCAGACCTGCTGTCTCTCCATGTTACCCTCTTGTTCACACCACTTCATGCTCATGTCCAATGAGCCAAGGAACACACTCATAATCTACCTGTTCCAGGGGAATAAAAGCATTTTTAGCAACCAAATTAGGGAATGCTGGGGCTAAAGATCAGTAACCATGATTGATTACACTCTAGCTCTTGCATCTGGAAAGGGGAATCCAGTAAAGATAGAAAGCCATGAATTTGGAGCTAACAGAAAGTCATTCTCTAAACCGTTAGTATAAAATAACAATTGGAGCCTGGCGTCATATTTTAATGGTGGTCATCATTGTATAGATATTCATGAATGAGATTTGAATGAGAAATAGAAAAGTACATCTTGTTTCAGATGGGTAAATGTTTTAAATTGGTTTTTGCAACTTATTGATCTATACACATAGAGATATGCCTATGATATTAAACATTTCTGAAATTTCCTTAACTTCACTAATATTTGCTATTTATGCTGTTATTGAAAAATCAATACTGCAATTATTTTGTATGTATATTTATTATTTAAATGACTTATTCAGCCATCCTAGTTGAAACCAATTAGAATTCTATATTTAGCACATATTGTGGAATGAACACTGTATAAGACATTAATAATACAATGATGAACAAGATAGACACTACCCTGCTTTTGAAGAAGCTACCATTTAGAGGAAGGAGAATAGGATTCATAGAAGAATGTATAGGGAAGATATAGTATTAAGCATAGTAATAGGTGTAAGTGCAAGGTATATGGAATTACCTAAGAGGCATACATTTAGTTTTTTTGAGAAATGGAAGCTTTCCTAGAAAAGGAAAAATCATCACTAAACCCAGGCCCATGAAATGATGTGCCTGAGTGAAGAAATGGATTGAGGAAGTACCAGGAACTGGGTTACCAGTGTGCACAAGTACCACCAGCTGGGAGTAGGGTGCATTCAGAGGAACCGCACGTTCTTGTGACTGGTTGTCACACAGAATGATAACGTGAGAGGGATAGAGATAAAAGGAAAAGTGGGGAGAGAGGTTGCTGGTGTAGGAGGCTGGAGAGGGTCTGAGTGAATTCATCAGCATTATGGTGTTTGCTCTTCGCCCTGTGAGCCATGGAAAACCAAGAAGAGGTTTTGAGGAGGGGAGGAAGATACCCAGATTTGATCTTTCAGGTAACCACTCTGGTTTCAAATGTGAAACGGACTGGAGAGCAGCAATGCTGGAAGTAATTAGGTTAGAAGAAAATTGGAGGATGTATTGGGGAAGCCCAAGCCAAACTAGTGGCCATGGAGATGAAGGAAAGGAGATGTTATTTAAGAAATACTGAGGATACAGGGGCATTTGGGTGGCTCCATTGGTTAAGCAACTGACTCTTCGTTTTGGTTCAGGTCATGGTCTCAGGGTGTGAGATTGAGCCCCGTGTATTGCTCTGCACAGGGCATGGAGTCTGCTTAAAATCCTCTCTCTCTAAAAAAAAAAAAAAAAGAAGAAGAAGAAGAAGAAGGAAAGGAAAAGAAAGAAAAAGAAAGAAAAGAAAAGGAAAGGAAAAATACTTCGGACACAGAATGAACAAAATTTGGTGATTGATTAGATTTGTTTGGTCTGGACGGTATTGGATGACTTAACCTTTTGAACTTCAGTTTCCTTATTTGTAGAATCCATATAATAACAGTACTATGCCATGGGATTACTATGAAGGTAAAGTAGGAAAAATCAGACATTTCACATTTTATAACCAGAATGAGTTATACCAGGGTAACATCTGGTTGCCCAGTTTTGGCAAAGAGCTGGCACTTTCCTGTAAAGGAGAAATTGCCAAGAGAGGAATGCATGGAAGATGTCTAGTTTTGTTTCACATTTCATCTCTGTTGTAGCCATTTCTGTCCAATATCCAACATATTGATGTCTTAACTGATCTTGCCAGGTCTTCTTTTGTACTTTCAAAATACTACCCAGATTATAGACGGAGTATTTTTAAACTAAGTATCAGACCATATTACTGCTGGCTTTTAAAATTGTTAAAAGGCTGGGGCACCTGGGTGGCTCATTTGGTTAAGCATCTGCCTTGGGTACTTCAGTCATGATCCCAGAGTCCTGGGATCTAGCCTGGCATCTGGCTGCCAGTTGAGTGGGGAGCCTGCTTGTCCCTCTGCCCCTCCCCACCACTCATGTTCTCTCTCTATCAAATAAATAAATAAAATCTTAAAAGAAAATTTTTAAAAAGTGTTAAATAGCCATCCTTAGGATCTTCTATATTTGTTTAGGGTAAAATAATTCCCTAGGCTAAGGCATTGGTATAAGGCCTTTCCAAACTCTGCAGCTTCATCTCAGAATTCTCTTCTCTCTGCTCTATCTCCCACCATTCCAGCTTTCTTTCCATCTTTCAAAGATGACATGGTTCCTACTGCTCATGGTTCCTAGGCCTATCAGAATTTTTGTGCTCTTGTATTTTTTAACTTTTTCTTTAATCCTTCAGATTGTACAACATTGACATTTAAAAGAAAAACAATGAATGCTTATTATGTGCAAAACATTTTTTCTAAATTCTTTATATGCGATACTTTATTTAATATTTATAAAACTCTATGTGATAATTATTATCTCTATTTTAAATATGTAGAAACTGAGGCAGTAAATTTAAGTAACTTATCCAATGTTATGCACATGCTAAGAGATGGAGATTTTGAAGAAAAATAGGACATTTGCATAGTCTCAAAATATCTTCTTCCAAGGTATTTATTTCTTTTAAGATTTTATTTATTATTTTAGAGAAAGAGAGAGCACAAACAGGGGGAGGGGCAAAAGGAGAGGGAGAAGAAGATTCCCCTCTTAGCAGGGAGCCCGATGTTGGGTTCGATCCCAGGACTCCATGATCGTGACCTGAGTTGAAGGCAGAGGCTTAACTGACTGAGCCACCCAGGTGTCCCACTCCCAAGATATTTATTAATAAAAAAGGGAATATAGAAGCTTTCAGTGGAGAAACACAGAAAACAATACCTTGATATACCGAATACTGAATGCTAGTTTAACTAAAAGATACTAAATGTTCAAGCCTAACATCATGAGTAGTAAGACATCTGATATGATATAGTGAAAAGGATGAAACATCACATCTTTTGTATTCTTATTCAAATGTGTATAGCCAGTCTAATCATGAAAAGGACATCAGACAAACACAAATTGTGGAATAAATTCTACAATATAGAATTTGATATCTACCAGCACTCTTCAAAAGCATCAAGATCGTTTGTGAAAGGCAAGGAAAGCTGAGGGATCATCACAGATTGGGGTAAACCAAAGAGACATGAAAACTAAATGCAACATGGGATCCTGAAATAACAAAGAAAGGAATTATTGGAAAGACCAGGGAATTTTGAGTAAGATCTGTAGTTTAGTCATGAGCAGTACTGTATATTACTTTCCTAGTTTTGATCCTTATACTACAGTTATGTCAATGCTAGCATTAGGGCAAACTGAGGGAAGCATTTGTAGGAACTCTATTTTCATAAACTTTCCATATTTTAAAATTACTGGAATATTAACAGGTGAGAGAGAGAGAGGAAAAGAAGTCAGAGCAGAAGTCCAATTGGAGATTAAGTGAAACCTTTCACATTGTACTCAAAGATGTAACAGAAGCATAAGTGTTCACATTGACAAACATTCCCTTAAGACATTTTAAAAATCCTTGTTAGTATTGACATAATCATGTCAATTAACCAATATGGTAGCCTTCTTTTATCTGGCAATGCCAGAGGGAAAGGTATTCTACCTAAGTGCATTCTTCTGATAATGACAAACACCTAACAATTTCTTACTTCCTTTTTAAAAAGCTATAGTGCTCAAGGGAGAGAGGCTCTGAAATTAGAAAAGTTGGGTGTTTCATACTAGTTGACCCTCCTTTGTAGTTTTGAGACTTTAGCCAAATTTTTTAACCTCTTTGAAACTCAGTAAATTGAGAATCATAATTCTGTGCTAATAGATTCTAATTAAATGCAACTTCCCTTATACATTTATATTAAGTTAATGCGAGGCTAACAACTGTTTGAACATATTTTTATACGAAAGTTTACCCTCAAAATGTATTGACATGTGAACACCTTTTTTGTCCTTGTACTAAGCACTCTGTTACATTCTTTGTGTCTTGTTCCTAATTTTAATTTTTTTTGTCTCTGTTCTTTTGCTATCAGCTTTCTTTTGTCAGAATTGCCAATGTGCTTTTCATCAAAGAAAACATATTATTCAGTTTTGTATCAGTGACAGCACATGGTGAGCTCAAGATTTTGGCAAGTGACTGAGTGAATGAAGAAGCATATAAATGAATGAATTAATTAATACTCCTAATATTTCATGGATTGTGAAACTATTATGAAGAAAATTCAAGGTTCAATGAGGCATTGAAAAATTTTCAGTTATGCTTTTTAGAGGGCTTTTGTGTTTTTTGTGGATCTTTTATTTTATATCAGAATTTACCTTTGCTCAGTATGAAATCCCTATGATAAATAGCAAATATATTAATATTTAAAACTGAGGTTCAACATTAAAGATATGAAAATTCTGTCATTTAATTATAAGCATATATTCGCACATTCTTGGTATTTAAAATATACATGCAGAGATAAATTCTTGAGCTAAAATCAATCACATTAAGTTTTACGGATATGTTTTTTGTGCTACAAAATAAATGATGTACAAGTATCTCTTTCTTTCTCAGAGATACAAAGTTAGAAACTAGAAGACCAGATTTAGAACTATAATGCAAGTCTTCTCATTGATTTTTTTCCATTACATTTAGTAATTTCCAAAATATTAAAAGTCAGTAATATGAGAAATTTTTCAGTATGATTCTTGGCTAACACCTGTCTTGATGTGAGCTATCAGCTCCCTGCCCCCATGTTGTGATAGAATTCTTAGTGGAGTAGTCAGACACCTATCATCTGGAAATATGTAGGTTATTTGCTTTCAGTGGGTGGGAAAGGAGCCGGTGTGACCAAGAGTAGGGCCAAGGCAGCCCCTCTCCCACTACCCACCATTTAAGAATCTCTCAGCATTTGTTGGGGTACCTGGGTGGCTTCATCGGTTAAACATCTGAGTCTTGATTTTGGCTCAGGTCATGATCTCAGGGTCCTGAGATCAAGCCCTGTGTTAGGCTCCCTGGTGGGTATAGAGCCTGCTTCAGATTATCTCTCCCTCTCCCTTGCTGACTCACAAGCTCTTGCTCTCTCTCCATCTCCTAAAAAAAAAAAAAAAAAAAAAAAAAAAAAATCCAACATTTGTTACAGCTTTAAACTCAGTGCAAGATTCAAAGGACCTGAAAATGGATTGTTTATGTAGACCATGCCTCAGTGCAGCTTTTATCAACTCTCTCCTGGGCTGAAGGCTCACTTAGTTTACAGTGACTTTATTTTTAGAAAGAAACACTGAAATCTGATATTCTGAAATTAATATTTTATGGAATTCACTCAATTCCCCCCTCTTTTTTGTTCTCACTTCTCCATTTTTGAATCTTTGCTTCCCCTATATTACATTATATAGTAATAATTTGTGTTTTGATGAAAAACCACTGCCATAGTCTATTAAGAAGGTCATTCTGTTATTTCTGCAAGCTCACGTTCAGATTGGCAGATGAGGAGGAAAATACTGCTTAGGGTGGGGTTGTGTGATTTATTGATCCCTTGAAATTCCCAAGCAAGATTGTAAGACAAAAATAAAGAGTATGAGACATGTTGCATTTATCATGCCACATCCCCAATATTAGTTCTTAATACCGTAAAGCATTTTTTATAATCAACTCCATCTAAGCTGATGCCATGAGAATTGTATCTTATACAGGTTACCAAGCAATGCATCTTTTTCCATGAGCCATTGCAGTAAAGTGTAACCATATGAGTCCTTAAGATTATTATTATTGTTTTTTATGATATGCTCTGTGGCCATTGTGATGGTTGTAAATAAGCCCATTGTCGTCTTTAAGGCTAATGAGGTCATGCATAGGACTTAACTGGATGATTCCTTCCTTAAGCTCTTCTAAATACTGACAAAATCATCTTTCTAAAATGCAAATCTAATTCTATTATTCCTTTTTTATATCGGTCAATGGTTTCCCATCACATTTAAGATTCAGCTGCCTTGACATGTCAGAGATATTTAGATTACCATTCTGGTTTTTCAGACTCAATTCCCAAAAGTCTACTTGGATTTTATTCCCAAGCACACTAGTCCATAATAATTAATAATAATAGTAGTAGTAATAGTAATTTGCACTGCCTAAAATTACTTGGCTGTTTAATTCTTTTGTTGATCCAGTTATGCAAAACAGTCTCCTAGGCATCTTCCTGATGAAGTTCAGCAGAGCCTTCAAAATCATCTCCTTATAATTGCTTCTTTGAAGTTTTTTTTTTTTTTCCTACTTTGAAGCTTTTGTTGGGTTGTTTCTGCAGACAAAGCTTATAACAATCAGCTCTGTTTTACTTGGGTTTAAAACTATTTTTATCATTATACTGATTGTACTACATTAAAAATTTAAGTATTTTTTTCAATTCTGCCATATAAATATGTTAATTTTAAGTATTTTCTCATATTAAACAGAAGAAATCTATTCTTTGATAATAGTTGTATCTTATTAACTTTCTATTTTGAATGCCTATTGCAGAGCCTGACACACGGTGAGCTCCTAATATTTTCCCCTTTATCCAACTCTTGAAAATATATATTTTCCATCGAGTTGCGAAACATTTCCATATTTGCCATGTTGATTTGGGTCCAGATTGCCAGGAATGCCCCGCAATCCCTGCGCTGATGGACGAAAGAGAGGCGGAGGCAAGGGGATCAAAGCTCAGAGATGAAGACCCTTTGCTCTTCTTTACTCCTGCTTTAATTGGTCATTCAGGATAAGCACAAATCCTTATCACTGTTTGTCAGGCACATGATGTGTTACAAGGGGTCTTGCTAGAAATTAGGGCATCTGTTGATGAGAAGCTAAAATGTGCTAATCTCCATGTTCTACTAAACATAGCCTAAGGGACAATGCATATCTCTCTTAGATCACAGGGTGACTGTTTGGGCTAAGAAAGTTTCTTTGGGAAGGAGTGGTCAGGCAGGCTCCAGCACTCCGAAGGCCTACCCCCTTCTCCAAAACCTTCCTCGTCCCCAGCAGCCTCCGAGTTACATTTTAGCAAGCCAGATACTATGGCTGAGTTCATGCTCTCCATTAACCCCAACACGAGATTATCCAGACTTGGGGGAAAATATCTTAATGACTCTGTAAGCCACTATCTCATTAATATGGTATGTGTTTATTTAACTAATATAGATGTTTACCTACTACAGTGATTTTTTTTTTCTTAAGAAAATTAACAATTAAAACTTGATCTCGAAAACTCAATCTCCCCAGCTGAAGCATTGTACATTTGGTTAACAGAGTAAGGCTCCTATTTATTACACATTAGCCTATCATAAAAATACACAAATCATTTTTTCATTATTTCTTTATGGATTTTTAAAATTGTGTTTTAATTCCAGTGTTCTACTAACTTCAGGTGTGCAATATAGGGATTGAACACTCCCATATATTACTCAGTGTGAGTGTACTGTTTGTGCCCTTCACCTATTAGCCCATTCACCCACCCACTTCCTCTTTGGTAACCATCTGTTTATCCTCTATACCAAACTCCTGATTCTTTTAATGATTTTATCATTGTTTCCATTCCACTGAGCACGTTGAGAAAATAGAAAAAGAGATTTTTGAGACAAAGTACTTCCGAACAATGGAATGACTGAAAATGTCTTCAAACTGTGTAATTCCATTGATTCAAGCTGCTACCTCACTACTTTTGTATATCATTGTATAGGTCTATGTGTGTTTTCTAGAAGATATAGTGTATGATATTGATATATACCTGAAAGATTCTTTACCAATTCTTTTATTATGAAATACTAGAAAAAGAACATATCCTTATAGATCTCATCATTTTGACCAATGAAAATGAATTTCTTTATTTCATTCAAATATAAGATAAATTAAATCCAGTCTTTTCACCAATTATCCAAAATGACTTTGTGCACATAAAAGTTATATTGTTACAGTGTTTTGTATGAGTACAACTTATTAAAACAACATATGCTTCCTCTTGAGTCAAAAAATATTTGTGCATATCACAAAGCCTCAAGATTTACCAAATTTTCTCCTATGACTTGAATTTCATCTTATAGCTAATTCAGAAAGTGATATTAAAAAAAGATCAATGTTTATATGTTAGTTTTAATATCTTTGCTTTGTCTCTAGCCAAAAATTCTCATTTTAGCTGCCAACAATTCTAATAATTTTTATTCAAAATGTGTATATGTGATTTTTAAATGTCACTGCAGGAGAGATCACAAAAATTGGCAAGATTTAGACTCACTTGAATATTCTCAAATATAAAATCCATATCTAAAATAAGTAGACAGGTATATCCTAAGCTTTTGGAGTGACAGCTAGACTTAATACAGACTTATCTCTGGTGAATACCATCATTTCATTGTCAAATCACTGTGTGGAGTCTCAGGGACAATGCCATGCCTATCAAAATTCTCCCTGGTTTCAGGTTATTTTTTTGTTTTGTTTTGTTTGATTTAAGATTTACTTATTTATTTTAGAGAACGAGCAGGGAGAGGGGGCAGAGGGTGAGAAAGAATCTCAAAGAGACTCCCCAGTGAGTGTGGAGCCCAACCAAGCAGGACTCAATCTCAGGGCTCTGAGATTATGAGATTATGACCTGAAGCCAAATTACAAGAGTCAGGCACTCACCAGACAGAGTCACTCTGGTGCCCCTGTTTTCTTTTCCTTTAAATTGACATCAAACTTAACACTATTATCTTTCTGTTTTCTCTTCTTTTTGCTTTTCAGTGTTTCTAACTGAAATTAGAATTTAAGACATACTGCTCTATAAATGGTTAAATGAAGAATATTGCAAAAATAAATAACTCCTAGAACTTATTTTTTTTTAATTTTATCAAGGAATTCACTATGTTGGGAGATGGAGCTATATAGTTAGCCCCATCTTTGTAAGCCAATATTCAACCAAGCATTAGTTCAACAAGAAAATAAATTGGTTTTTGAGGAGCAGTAGATTTTGTGTAATAAAAAATTAATAATTCACAGGTTAATAAGGTGACAAGCTAGATGAGCCTCTGAAACTGTTGAGGCACATTATCTTCTCTATGAGACATTAGCTCCAATGGGTTCCCCAAAGGCATAGAAGTACCAACTTTACCATTACTCATGATATATACAGACAACATCTATCCCACCATACCCTCCTTATCCCCCCAAAAGAAGAAGAAAACTTGAGTAGTTTCAACTTCTTATTTAACTTTAAGAGTACAGAAGTCCAAAATTTCATCACAGAATCATTGAAAATCTGATGTTCCCAGCTGATACCCCATATTGTAATTTAATGTTCCTTCTGGGGATGTTGCCCCAGTTTGAGATGCATGACATTAAACTATTGCCAAAATGTCTACTAATGTTCATAATATTTTGATGAGAATTGAAAAGTGCCACATTTGGTTGCTAGTATAGTTTTTTTTTTTTTGGTTTGTTTTTGATTGATATTTCCATTTGTACTTTCTTACATGTTTCTGCTCCAGGTTTGTTCACTAGCATTCAGGATTTAAACATGGGGTATCTTTTGCAATGAGACACAGTATCACTGTCTTTATAGGAACTTGAAATCAAGTTCCTTTTAATAAAAGGGAGAAGCAGCTTGTAGCAGCAGTGTCCCAACTGTGAACACAACACATTACTGATGTTACTTTGTTTCTCATTAGGCTGATCTAATTAGCTATCTTGATAATTTTTTTTTCACCTGATACATCTCCTATGAATCTGTAGTGTCACAGAAATATAAATCTGCAATAAACAAAGATCATTCAGTTCAGTCCCCTCAAACTTCAGGTGAAAAAGTTGACTCCTACAGGGGGGGAAATTAAAATTATTTGCCCAAAGACTCACATTACCCCATAGAGGTAGAGTCAGGTCTAGAAAAAAAACCCAGATACCCTGGTTCCAGTCTGTCAGTTCTCAAACTCAAAAGACCTATCTATCCCATGTATACCTTTGTCTCAGTAGAAAAATAAATTAGAAAGAAACATACATGAATTGTTAAATATGTATACTATTAGAAAACTGGAATTCATATATTTACATGTAAACAATGCAATATAAACAACAACAACCTACTAATTTTATTAAACTTACATTTGTTGTAAGGTAACATAAATTATATAGTGGGCTTTATATTATTTAAAACACAAAAATAATCATAAGCACTTAATTGACTGTGTTAGCTTAAGACTATTATATTTTAACAACCATTAACTGTTTAGTTCACCAGAAGGTAGATCTTTGTAATATGATGAATGGATGACTGTAGAATTTATGCATAATTTCCCAGTCAAAATGGAAAAGATATGCTTATTTATCCAATTGGAATTTTATCAGGGCATTTGAAGTCCACCTCTGGGCCTTTATATTACTTTGAAAATCACTCTTTTTTTTTTTTTTTCCAGTGTTCCAAAATTCATTGTTTATGTGCCACACCCAGTGCTTCATGTAATACATGCCCTTCTTAATACCCACCGCCAGACTCACCCATTCCTCCACCCCTCTTCCCTCTAAAACCCAGTTTGTTTCTCAGAGTCCACAATCTCTCATAGTTTGTCTCCCCCTCCAATTTCACCCAATTCACTTTTCCTTTCCTTCTCCTAATGTCCTCCATGTTATTCCTTATGTTCCACAAATTAAGTGAAACCCTATGATAATTGACTTTCTCTGCTTGACTGTTTCACTGAGCATAATCTCCTCCAGTCAAGTCCATGTTGATAAAAAAGTTGGGTATTTATCCTTTCTGATGGTTGTGTAATATTCTATTGTATACATGGACCACATCTTTATCCATTTGTCTGTTAAAAGGCATCTTGGCTCTTTCCACAGTTTGGCGACTGTGGCCATTGCTGCTATGAACATTGGGGTCCAGATGGCCTTTCTTTTCATTACATCTCTATCTTTGGGGTAAATACCCAGTAGTGCAATTGCAGGGTTAGAGGGTAGATCTATTTTTAATTTTTTGGTAGATCTGTTTTCCAAAGTGGCTGCACCAACTTACATTCCCACCAACAGTGGAAGAGAGTTCCCCTTTCTCTACAACCTCTCCAACATTTGTTGTTCCCTGTCTTGTTAATTTTGGCCATTCTAACTGGTGTAAGTTGGTATATCAATGTGGTTTTGATTTGAATTTCTCTGATGGCTAGTGATGTTGAACATTTTTTCATGTGTCTGTTAGCCATTTGTATGTCTTCTTTGGAGAAGTGTCTGTTCACGTCTTCTCATTTTTTGACACATTATCTGTTTTTTGGGGTTTGAGTTTGGGGAGTTCGTTAAAGATCTTGGATATCAGCCCTTTGTAGTGTCATTTGCGAATATCTTCCCCCATTCCGTGGGCTGCCCCTTTGTTTTGTTGACTGTTTCCTTTGCTGTGCAGAAGCTTTTTATCTTGATAAAGTCACAAAAGTTCATTTTCACTCTTATAGAGGATTTCTAACTATTCTTTTTTTTTTTTTTAAAGATTTTTTATTTATTCATTTGACAGAGAGAGAGAGATCACAAGTAAGCAGAGAGGCAGGCAGTGAGAGAGGAAGGGAAGCAGGCTCCCTGCTGAGCAGAGAGCCCAATGTGGGGCTCGATCCCAGGACCCTGAGATCATGACCTGAGCTGAAGGCAGAGGCTTAAACCACTGAGCCACCCAGGCGCCCTCTAACTATTCTTAAATTCTTTCTTTTTCAGTGTCACTTTTCTCACTAAATTGACCAAATATTTAAGAAAATTGATTCCATACTTAGAGATCCAGGGAATGTAAAATTATAAAGGTGGATATCGTTTAAGAAATTATCATTCACCACCCCATGATTAAGTAGAAACAAGCTAATGTGTATAACAAAAGTAACAATTCACTTTATATATGGATAGCAAGGAGACTCCATACCCACTTAATTGTTTACACTAATTTTTTGAGACATATTTTTGTCACTTGAACCCCCTACCATGAATCTTAAGACCATTTTCATTTTCCTTTCACTTCAAATACAAGGAAACACTGGAAAGAAAAAGTGTTTGGTGAGTATTCTATGATTCTATGGAACTTGTAATATTTTCTTGGAATTACCAAATTCTATTATTATTATTATTATTGTTTTACATCAGAGACTAAGTTTTTTTTTTTTTTTTTTCTGGAAGGAGGAGTCAAGGTGATTGTTGATGGTGAGATTTATAATCGTTCATAGATACTTCATAATGCTTACTGCTAATAAACACATGGCAAAGATGATTAAAATATTTTTCCCTATATTGTTAAATTTTCAGTGTTCCCAAACATGTTGAACATAATTTAATTAGACTTCAGATCTAAAATCCAGTTTATAAGAAGCCCTACAGGTAGAAGGATAAGATAACTGACACCTAGAAGGAATACTGAGAAGGAATCAGGCAAACTCAGGATATGGGTTTGGGGTAGTTAAAGAATTACATCCTCCATGTGTCCTCTTTTTCTCCTTATTTTTTGTTGAAGAAGGTTGATCCACCTATGTTCATAGCTATCTATAAAATAATGTAGACCAGAGTGCCTGGATGGCTCAGTCTTTAAGGATTGCCTTCAGTTCAGGTCATGACCCCCTGGGTCCTGGGATCAAGCCCCATGTAGGGACTCAGCTGGCAGCCTGCTTCTCCCTCCCACTCCTCCTGCCTGTGTCCCCTCTCTTGCTGTCTCTCTCTGTCAAATAAATAAATAAAATCTTTAAAAAGTAATAGTAACGTAAACCATATTCCATGCCTTGCATGTATGTCACCTAACTTCACCATTAAAATAGTGAAGCAGTTATTATTTAACCAATTTTATAGTTAATAAAAATCATTTAGAAAGGTCCCAAATCACATATTTAATAGGTGGTGAGGTTAAAGGTCAAAGGCAATCTGATCTCAAAGTTTATACCTTTACCAATGACACCATTTTTTCTCAGTATAGTTGATGGGAAAATGGCACCAAGAATTTTAAAGACTTTATTAAATAAAAGGCAGATTTTATGCCTGCTGAATTAAAATCTCTGGAGATAGGGTACAGGTATCTGTCTTTGTTAAAGGCTCTTCAGGTAGGTCTATATAGGATACAATTCTAGTGCTTTGATATGTTAGGATGCTGGAGCTGATGTACTGAATTAAGAATATGCAATTATAATTTAAAAAAATTTCAAAAAGGGGGGGGGGTTGGTACCTGGGTGGCTCAGGCAGTTCAATGTCTGTCTTTGGCTCAGTTTGATCCCAGGGTCTTGGGATTGAGCCCTTCATGGGGTTTCCTGCTCTGTGGGGCATCTGCTTCTCCTTCTCCCTTCGCCCCTCCCCCTCGACTTGTGCTCTCCCTCTCAAATAAATAAATAGATAAACTTAAAAAAAAAGAATATGCAGATGATGAACAGCTGATTGAGTAGACACAAGCCATCCAGAGGTGATTGGCAGGTATCTTCCTCTGCATCTGAACTTCCACTCTAGAGAAGTGAAAATCCTGACGGTCCTTGTGATTGAAGGCACAGTTTCAATACATCCACAGACAGGAAGTAAAGTCACAAGAGTTATTACTTATACATTCCATAAATGGGGTTGGGTGGGGAGGAGTGAGCAGTGTCCTGGAAAAAGGGTAGTCATCTATCCTAGGTCATGAGCTATCTGGAGATAGAGAGCAGGGTAGCAAGGATTTATTACCTCAAAGGTAGATGGGATGTGGTGGAAGTGATTAACTTTTTGTGGGTTTTTTTTTTAAAGATTGTTATTTATTTATTTGATAGACAGAGAGAGATCACAAGTAGGTAGAGAGGCAGGCAGAGAGAGAGAGAGGGGAAAGCAGGCTCCCCGCTGAGCAGAGAGCCCGATGTGGGGCTCGATCCCAGGACCCTGAGATCATGACCTGAGCTGAAGGCAGAGGCTTAAACCACTGAGCCATCGAGGCACCCCAACTTTTTGTGGGTTTAACTCTAGACAGCACCTCAGAAAAAACAAAAGTTGTCTTTCTCATCACAGATGGCACTGCACTATAGTGATTCTAACAGAAAAAAAAAAAAAAAAAACAAATATCCCAAAAGAAAACGCAACAAAACTTGTTCTATTTAGTGCAGCTTAAACACTTAAAATAGATCATAAGGCAATGGAAGAAATGAGCTTGAAAGACTTCAGCCATGTTTAAAACAGTTGGCTTTGATTTTATCCACACTCCATTTTTTTTTTTTTTGAAGTATCGCCCTAGAATTCAACTGTTTGACCATGACTTTGATACTTAGCTCTTCTTCCTCATGTAGGCTTGATGATTAGAGTAATGTTTTTAGTGTCAGAGTTTACACATTCCCTTTCCAAATTCACTCAACCTCTGATTCTTTCCATTTTTAGCCACTTTTGGATAATGATTCCACCTAGATGATGATTCCACCTTAGACCCACAATCTAGAGTACAAACCTTAAAGCTCATGCTCCTGGCCCGTGTTCTGACCCAAACTGCCTGATAAAGGAAACTTATTGCTCTAACTGTGTCTTCTGTGACAATTATACCTGCAAGTGGGGAAAATTACACCTGTAAGACTAGACAGAACATGCTGATAGAATTAAAAAGGAATGTGGATAACTACTACTGCAGAAAAAGTATTAAAATACTTTAGAGTTTTTCATCCACATATTCAAGAAATTCAACTGTGGCAATGCTATCTGATTATTTCAGACTCATAAGAGACGTGTAGCTTTCTTGAGTTCATTTATTTTTATAAATCTAAAAATGCGCCATGGAAATCTTCTTCCTTTCTTGGCTAATAATTTTCCCGTATGAGTTTCCTCATTAATTTCTATTTTAGCCCATGCAGAAGTTAGCTAGAATCCTTGGCAGTGTCTCTTCAAATGCCTGGAAGCATCTGCACTCTGACTTGTTGCCGCTGTTTAGTTCTCACTTCCAGTGTTTATCAGGGAAGAATGTCAGTGGTCAGCACTATCCTTTAACATTACTGAGCTCACATAAAGAAGTAGACATTCTTCTTCTACTCTGCATATTTTTTTTTCCTCCTGAATCATGGTGTTTCTCTTTTCTGTTTTTCCCCTACACATTGTCTCTACATTTTCTTTTTTATTTAAATTCCAGTGAGTTAACATACAGTCAAATACTAGTTTCAGGTGTAGAACACAGTGATTCAAGACATCTATACAATACCCATGTCTCATCACAAGTGCCCTCCATAATCCCCATCACCTATTTTTTCTCATCTCCCCAACCACCACCCCTCTGGTCACCATCAGTGTGTTTTCTATAGTCAAGAGTCCTGTTTCTTGATTTTTTTCTTTTTCTCTCTCTCTTTCCTTTGCTTATTTTTTTTTTCCCTTAAAATCACACGGTGTTTGTCTTTGTCTGACTTGTTTTGCCTAGCATGATACTGTCTTGCTCCATCCAAGTTATTGCAAATGGTAAGACTTTTTTATGGCTGAGTAATATCATATAAATACATATATATGTGTATATATATGCCACTTCTTCTTTATATATTTATGTGTGTGTGTGTGTGTGTGTGTGTGTATGCCACTTCATATATATCTCTATCTACATATAGATATAGACGATGATATAGATATAGATAGATACAGATATCTTTTTCTTTATCCCTTCACTGGTTCATGAACACTGGGGCTGGCCTCTACATCTTTTTTTCTCATAACCTTTACATTAGAAGGTTATCTTACACATCTAATGAATCCTTAAGACCCAAATAAAGGATACATTGAGGAAAATAGAAGCAAAGATGCCATCTCTATGTTCTCATCTTTACTCCTGTCGCTATGTGTCATATACTATACAGAAGTAAATGGCCATTTGTCTTTCTGGCCAGAGAAAACAAATTTTAGATAAGAATTATGGCGGACATATTATTGAGTTTATGAAAAGGGTTCCATTTTGCCTTTCAACCAATATTCTACTTGAGTGGGGGAAAGTTAAACTCGCTGGCCTGGGGACACACTGTGAGGTTATGTAACACACATGACAACACAGGTAGGTGACTACTTTGATGTGGGATGGCGAAGCTGACACCACTCTCAACTTGTGAAGTATGAGGGAGTGTCAGTTGTAGTTAAGAACATCTGAACTCACAGATGTACTCCACCATGGTGATCAGGGGTATTGCCATTATCCTTCTGCCAAGACTCGACATTTAGAGAGAAAGAAATTGTTCTAAACAGCAGCTCACAATAAAGAACAGTACACTCCTAAGGAACTGTGCTGGGTCATTTGAAGAGCATGGGGATTTTGTTTCTATTTTGTGATTTTTTTTTTCCAAAAAAAAAAAAAAAATGATAGATGAGCACCAAATACCAAAACCTAAAAGGAAAACTTAAAAGCAAACACACTGTGTGGACACCCGCAGTTTGGGTTGAGACTCTGAGTGTTTTTGTCTCCACCTCAGGACACACTAGAGCTCCTTGGATATCATCACATTGAACATTTGAACCCCCTGAGAGTTATGTCCATTCCTTATTTCTTTTCATTTGAATGAATCTCTCAACTTGTAAGGCACAATGAAAGCAAAACATAGTGTATGCCTCATTTTGTTTGAACTCTATTGTACCACTTTTATCTCCCTTATGAAAAATACATTATTCATTGAAAAAAAATTAATTATTGCCATTTACCCAGATAGAAAAGTTGTTACTGTTGATACAATATAAGAATACCCCCATTAAAGATATTCATTACAATTGCTCAAAACACTTAATGTTTCCATTTTACTATTTAATCTTTGATCTAATTTGGATTTAACTCAAGTTCTGTAGGATGAACACCACCGCGCTTATGTTTTTCATTTAAAACTTCTTGTATGTTGTACAACATGACTCTCATTGGTTTGACATATTTAAAAACATTTTGGATAGTAAATATTGTTCCCAAAATAACATAATAGCATGTAAAGCATAAAACACAAAACAACAGCTTAAGGACCTGTCTTGAAATGGAACAAATCTGGACCTGGGACAAAAGTTTTAAGTTTTTGACTCTGGCTTTAAGCAATTGATGTTCCAACTCATAAACAGTTCCCTTTGCTGTGAAGCAAGGGCACTCAAAAACCTGATGTCATAGGTTGAACGTAATTCTTTTCTTTTTTTAAAGATTTTATTTATTTGAGAGAGAGAGAGAGAGCAAAGAAGGGGGGAAGGACAGAGGGACCAGCAGAGTCTCCCCTGAGCATGGAGACTGACATGGGGCTTGATTTCAGGACCCTGGGATCATACCCTGAGCCAAAGTCAGATGCTTAACCAACTGAGCCACCCAGATACCCTTCAATGTAATTCTAAAAAGAGTTTTTTATTTTTTAAGGATTTATTTATTTATTTGAGAGAGAGGGAAAGAGAGTGGGTGGGGAGGGGAAGAGTGAGGAGAGAGAAACTTCAGCAGAGTCCTTGTTGAGCTTGGAGCTTGACATGGGGCTTGATCTCAGGACCCTGAGATCATGACCTGAGCTGAAACCAAGAGTCGGTCATTCAATCGATTGCACCACTAGGAGCCCCTACAAAGAGTTTATATTTACATGTTCAATTATTTTTCCCTAATCTTTATTAAAACTCAATTTACCTGTTCACCTATAACTTGATGTATTGATCAAAAAAATTTAAAATCATCGGTATTTTCTAAGAGGAGATCAATGCTTATTAAATAAAAGGGTTCAATATGCTCACAATTTTTTTAAATTTTTTAATTAATTAGTAATATACATGTGTCATCTTTTGCTCCAAAACAATATTTAGTGGCTTAAGAATAGTAATTTTTATTTAGATTGCAATTCTGTGGGTTAGCAAGCAGGGCTGGCCTCAGCTGGGTTGTTGCCTGGATAGTTTCTTGGATGGGCTCAATCAAGTCTGGGGTCAGCCATCAGGTTAGATGGGGACTAGTTGGCCTAGGATGCACTTCTCCAGATGCTTTACATGGTTTCTCTAACATCAACCAGCAGGCTCTTCCAGGCTTATTTAGATGGCTTCCAGGCTCCCAGAAATATCAAAAATGGAAGCTGCAAAGCTTAAAAATAAAATGTATCAAGAGTGATGTTGTGTAAACCCAGAGCAAGTCACAGACCAGGCAGTATAAGAAATGGGGAAACAAACAAAACTCTACTCTGCAACAGGAATAGTTGCAAAATATTGCTGCCAATTTGCAAACTTCCAGGGCAGTTAGTAAGAGCGCTAAACATCCATACATAACCAGGATTCAGCATTAGTATATGGGCTGAGAAGTTCTGTTTTCTTTTATTTCTTTTTTTTAGATTTTTATTTAGAAAGTAGAAAGGCAGGCAGAGAGAGAGAGGGAAGCAGGCTCCCTGCTGCTCACAGAGCCCAATGTAGGACTCGATCTCAGGACCCTGAGAGCATGATCAGAGGCAGAGGCTTAACCCACTGAGCCACCTAGGTGCCCTTGTTTTCTTATGTTTCTATATTTTGCAGAGAATTTGGAGGGAGAATCCAGTTCAAGTTAAGTGGTCAAGAATAATAAATTACTGTGCCATTGAAAACCTGTCACATCTTCCCTAGTTACCCCAAACAACAGTTAGCTTCAACTCTTTTTTTGTTATGTTTAACTTAACTGTGTTTTTGTTATTGTTCAGTAAAGATGATCACCTTCAAACTATGTTATCTTATGGGTCAAATTGTGTTTCTAAAAATTTGTATGTTGAAGTCCTAACTCACAATAATACCTCGTCATGTGACTTTGTTTAGCAATAGAACCTTTGAAGAGGTAACTCAGTTGAATGAAGTTACATTTGTAACTAAGTTAAATGAGGTTACATTTGACTCTAATCCAATATGACTGATGGCCTCATAAGAAAAGATTAGAATACAGGCACGCACAGAGACCATGTGATGACACAGGGAGAAAATGGCCATCTACATACAAACCCAGGAGAAATGTCTCGGAAGACCTCAACTTTGCCACACCCCGATCTCAGATAGTTAGCTTCCAAAACTGTGAGAAAATGCATTCTGTTTATTTTTATTAAACACAGAATAGTTTCTTTTCTTTTTTTGTTTTTCTTTGTTTTTGAGGTTTTATTTACATTTTAGTTAGTTAACATACACTATAGTATTCGTTTCTGGTGTATAATAGAGTGATTCAATACTTCCATACAACACGCGGTGCTTATCACAAGTACACTCACTCCATAATTGTCATCACCTATTTCTCCCATCCCCTTACCCACCTCCGCTCTGGTCACCAGTTTGATCTTTGTAGCTAAGAGTCTGTTTCTTGGTTTACTTCCCTCCGTCTCTTTTTTCTCCTTTGTTCATTCGTTTTGTTTCTTAACTTTCATATATGAGTGAAATCATGGGGTATTTGTCCTTTTCTAACTGGCTTATTTTGCTAAGCATAATATTCTCTCACTCCATCCACATCATAGCAAATGGCAAGATTTCATTCTTTATTGTGCCTGAGTAATATTCCATTGTGTATATATACACCACCTCTTCTTTATCCATTCATCACCCGATGGACATTGGGGTGTCCCCATAGTTTGGCTATTGTTAGATAATGCTGCTATAAACATTAAGGTGCATGCATCCCTTTGAATTAGTATTTTTTGTATTCCTTGTGTAAATACCTGGTAGGGTAATCCCTGGGTCTTTTTTTTTTTCTTTTTTTTTAATTTTGAGGAACCTCCATAGTATTTTCCAGAGAAGCTGCACCAGTTTGCAGTCCCATCAACAGTACAAGAGGGTTCCTCTTTCTGCACACCCTCTCCATCACCTGTTGTTTCTTATGTTGTTGATTTTAGCCATTTTTACATGAGGTGATATCTGATTGTAGGTTTTGATTTGTATTTCCCTGATGATGAGTGATGTTAGGCATCTTTTAATTTATCTGTTGGCCATCTGCATATCTTTTCTGGAAAAATGTCTATTTATGTCTTCTTCCCATTTTTCATTGGGCAATTTGTTTTGGAGGCATTGAGTTTCATAAGTTCTTTATATATTTTGGATACTAACCCTCTATCAGGTAAGTAATTTACAAATATGTTCTTCCATTTCAAAGTTATATTTTAGTTTTGTTGATGGCTTCCTTCACTGGGTAGAAGTTCTTGTTTGTTTGTTTTTGGTGAAGTCCCAAGTAGTTCCAGTACTATGTTGAATAAAGTTTCGCTTGCCTCAGGAGATATATATAGTAAGAAGTTGCTATGACCAATTCAAAAGGTTACTGCCTGTGTTCTCCTCTAGGATTTTAATGGTTTCCTATTTCACATTTAGGTCTTTCATCCATTTTAATTTATTTTTGTGGATAGTATAAGAAAGTGTTCCAGTTTCATTCTTTTGCATGTTGCTCTCCAGTTTTCCAGTAACATCTGTTGAAGAGGCTATTTTTCCCTTTGGATATTCATTCCAGCTTTGTCAAAGACCAAATAATTGTGGGTTCATTTATGGGCTTTCTGTTCCATTGATCTGTGTGTCTATTTATGTGCCAGTACCATACTGTCTTGATCACTACAGTTTTGTAATATAACTTGAAGTCCGGAGTTGCGATGCCTCCATCATTGCTTTTCTCTTTCAAAATTGCTTTGACTATTTGGGGCCTTTTGTGGTTCCATATATTTTTTTCTAGCTCTGTGAAGAACATTAGTGGTATTTTGATAGGGATTGCATTAAGTGTGTAGATCACCTAAGTAATATAGACATTTTAATAATGTTTGTTTTTCAAATCTGTGAGCATGGAATGTCTTTCCATTTCTTTGTGTCTTCTTCAATTTCTTTCATCAGTATTGTATAGTTTTCAGTGTAGAAGTCTTTTACTTCTTTGGTTAGGTTTACTCTTAGGTATCTTACTGGTTTTGGTGCAATTGTAAATGGGATTGACTCCTTAATTTCCCTTTTGCTGCTTCATTATTGGTGTACAGAAATGTACCAGGTTTCTATACATTGATTTTATATCCTGTGACTTTGCTGAATTTGTGTATTATTTCTAGCAATTTTTGGCAGAGTCTTTGGGTTTTCTATATAGAGTATCATGTCACCTACAAATAATAAAAGTTTGATTTCTTCCTTGCTGATTTGAATGCATTTTATTTCTTTGTATTTTCTGATTCCTATGGTTAGGGCTGCCAGTACTATGTTGAATAAAGTGATGGGAGTGGACATCTTTGTCTTATTCCTAACTATAGGGGGAAAGCCTTCAGATTTCCCCCATTAAGGATGATACTAACCGTGGGGTTTTCATATATGGCCTTTATTATGTTGAGCTATGTTCCTTCTAGCCCTTTCTAGAGGGCCTTTATCATGAATGGATGTTGTACTTTGTCAAATGCTTTCTGTTTTCTTTTTTTAAAATCTATTGAAAGCATCAGATGGTTCTTATCCTTTCTCTTATTGGTGTGATGTATCACATTGATTGATTTGTGAATATTGAATCACTCTTACAGCCTAGGAATAAATCCCATTTGATTGTGTTAAATAATTATTTTCATGTATTGGATTCCATTTGCCAGTATTTTATTGAAAAATTTTGCATCCATGTTCATCACGGATATTGGATATTGCACTGTAGTTTCCTTTTTTAGTAGTTTTTACCTAGTTTTGGTATCAGGGTAGGCTGGCCTCATATAATAAGTTTGGAAGTTTCCCTTCATTATTCTTTGGAATAGTTGAGAAGAGAAGTTATTCAATATTTGATAAAATTCACCTGTGGCACTATCTGATCTGGACTTTTGCTTATTGAAAGATTTTTTTATATTACTGGTTTAATTTTTTTGCTGGTTATGTCTATTCAAGTTTTTATTTCTTCCTGTTTTGGTAGATTATGTTTCTAGAAATTTATCTATTTCTTTTCCACATTGCCCTATCTGTTAGCATATAGCTTTTCATAATATTCTAACTGGTTTGTATTTCTGTGGTGTTGGTTGTTATTTTTCCTCTCTCATTTGTGATTTAATTTATTTGGGTCCTTTCTCTTCTTTTGTTTTGATAAGTCTGACTAAAGAATACAAATTTTATTTATTTTTCAATGAACCAGCTCCTAGCTTCATAGATCTGTTATATTGCTGTTTGTTTGTTTTTTTCTAAAGATTATTTATTTTATATATAGAGAGAGAGAGCATATGTGAGCAGGGGAAGGGTCAAAGGGAGGAAGAGTGAGAATGCTCAAGGAGACTCTCCACTGAACACAGAGTCTGATGTGGGGCTTGATTCCAGGACCTAAGGTCATGATCTGAGCCCAAATCAAGAGTCTGCAGCTGAACTGGTAGAGCCACCCAGGTGCCCATTTTTTTTTTTTTTAATTTCTGTATCATTTATTTCTGTTCTACACTTTATTATTTTTCTTCTTCTCGTGTATTAGGCTTCATTTATTGTTCTTTCTCTAGCTTCTTTAAGTGCAAGTTTAGGTTGTGTATTTGGGATTTTTCTTGCTTTTTGAGATGGGCCTGTATTGCTATATACTTCCCTTTTAGGACTAATTTTGTTGCATCCCAAAGATTATGGACCATTGTGCTTTCATTTTCATCTGTTTTCATGTGGGTTTGTTTTTTTTTTTTTTCTAATTTCTTCTCTGGTTTTCTGGGAGACCCATTCATTGTTGAGTAGCATGTTGTTTAACCTCCTTGTATTTGTGGTCTTTCTAAATTTTTTCTTGTGGTTGACTTCATTCCATAGTATTGTTATCAGAAAATACACATGGTGTGATCTCAATCTTTTTGTACTTCTTGAGGCCTGATTTGTCAAGACTTAATATGTGACCTATTCTGTTGAATGTCCCATGTGTTCTTGAAAAGAATGTGTATTCTGCTCATTTAGGATGAAATGTTCTGAATACGTCTTTTCAGTCCAGCTGGTCTGTCATTCAAAGCCATTGCTTCCTTGTTGGTTTTCTGTTTAAATGATCTGCCTACTGATGTATTTGAGGTGTTCAAGTCCCCTACTATTATTGTATTATTATCAATTAATTCCTTTATGTTTGTCATTAATTGTTTTATATATTTGGGTGCTCCCATGTTGGATGCATAAATATTTATAATTATTAGACCTTCTTCTTGGATTGTTCCCTTTATTATGATATAGTACCCTTCTTCATTTCTTGTTACAATCTTTGGCTTAAAGTCTAGTTTGCCAAATATAAGTATTACTATTCTGGCTTTTTTTTTTTTTTTTTTTGACCTACATTTGCATGATAAATATTTCTCCAACCCCTTACTTTCAATCTGCAGGTGTCCTTAGGTCTAAAGTTAGTCTCTTATAGGCAGCATATAGATGGGTCTTGTTTTCTTATACATTCTGACACCCTATATGTCTTTTGATTAGAGCATTTAGTCCATTTACAGTCAGAGTTATCATTGGTAGATGTATAGTTAGTGCCATTGTATTTCTTGTTTTGTTATTGTTTCTGCATATTTTCTCTGATCCTTTCTTGTCTTTGTTGATTTTGATCTCTTCTTTGTACTCCAAGAGTCCTCTTTAATATTCCTTGCAAGGTGGGTTTAATAGTCACAAACTTCTTATTTTTAGTTTGTCTGGGAAACTTTCTCTTTCCTTCTATTCTGAATAATAATTCTTGCTGGTTAGAGTATCTTTGGCAGCAGATTTTTCCCATTTAGCAATTTTGAATATATCTTGCCACATTCTTCTGGTTTGCTTAATTTCTGTTAAGAAATCTCCAAATAGTCTTCTGGATCTTCCCTTGTAAGTTAAGGACTCCTTTTGTCTTTCTGCTTTTAAGATTTTTTATTTTTTTTTTATCATTATACCTTGCAAATTTAATTACAATATGTCTTGGTCTTAGCTTGCCTTTGTTGATTTTGGGGAGTTTTCTGCCTTCTGGATCTTAATGTCTGTTTCTTTCCCCAGATTAGGGAAGTTTTCTGCTATTATTTCTTGAAATAAATTTTCTTCCACCTTTCTCTCTTTTTCTTCTGGGACTTCTATAATATGAATGTAATTACATTTCATGGTGTCACTGAGTTCCCTAAGTTTATTCTCCTTTTCCATAATTCTTCTTTCTCTCTTTTGTTCAGCATCATTATTTTCCATTATTTTGTTTTCTATATCACATATTTATTCCTCTGTTTCTTCCAGCACTGTGTTTATTGCATAAAGCCTGTTTCCAATCTCATTTATTGCATTTTTCATTTTTGACTGATTTTTTTTTTACTCTTTTATCTCTGTGATAAAAGTCTTTCTGAAGTCTTCCATTCTTTGTCAAGCTCAGTGAGTATACTTATGACTATAGCTTTAAATTCTCCATCATTCATGTTACTTATATCTGTTTTGCTTAGATTTCTGAGTGTGGCCTTATCTTGTTCTTTCATTTGGGATGAATTCCTCCATCCTGGCATTTTGTCTGAGTCTCTGCATTCTTCTCTGTTAGAAAAGCTCATTATGTTCCCTGCTTCTGAGAGTAATGGCTTTATGAAAAGGAGGGCCCGGTACTTCAAGGAGTATCTCTGGAGTGTGCTGCTTGTGCTCTACTACTGTGTTTTGGGTGCTCTATCCTTCAGGCCAGTCTGCAGAGGTTCTCCTTGCCTGCTCTGGGTGTTTGGTCTTTGGCCGGAATGTGGAGAGTTTTAAGTAGGTGTGCTCTGATCTGCTTGTGAAAAAAATCCTGGTTCTACTTCCACTAGAACTGAAGTCCCTCAGAACTCTCTGGTCAGAAGATGTGGCAAGCAAAGGGCCCACTGCACTGGGGTTGAGGCAAGCCTGAGTGAGGGTCAGTCCTGCCAGAGCATAGGACTGTGGGACTTGGTGTAAGCAGGTTAGGCAGCCAGTGTGGGCCCTGTACTACTTCCACAGGTGGTTTTGTGTTTATGCTGAGAGAATAGGGGAGGGAAATGGCATTGGCCAGGTCCTTAGTCCCGAGAGAGGCATCTCCATGAATGTTGCCTCAACGGGAAGTGCTCCTAGAATAGTGAATAATTTCTCTCGTGTGCCCCAGGGGTTCTTATATTAGTTGTTTCCACACTGTCTGCCCCTGGGTTGTTTGTCTGCATTCTGTCCAGGAGTAAAGCCTTGCCATCAGGGCTCTAATGCAGCTCAGCCTGCTGAACTTTAAAACTCCAACTCCTGTTGGTTGCAAAAACTCATAACAATTACCCCCTCTCATTTTCTAAGCCAGTGGTTTTGGGGAAATGTTCTCTTTGTGGATTGCCCTATGTGTGCCCCTCTCTCTCACATTTCTCTGAGACCAGGGCTCCTTCCCCTCTGCAGCACCTCTTATCCATTTTTTCCCTAAAGTACATCTTCACATTTCCTACCTTTTTTCTTTTTTTTTTTTTTTTTCAAGATTTTATTTATTTGACAGGGAGAGAGAGAGAGAGAGAGAGATATCACAAGTAGGCAGAGAGTCAGGCAGAGAGAGAGGAAGCAGGCTCTCTGCTGAGCAGAGAGCCTGTTGTAGGGCTTGATCCCAGGACCCTGGGATCATGACCTGAGCCTAAGGCAGAGGCTTTCACCCACTGAGCCACCCAGGCATCCTTTCCTACCTTTTTCAATATGCTTTTTCCCTTCCTTTAGTTGTGTGATTTTTTTGGTCAGTCTTCAGGTTGACTTCTGGGGTATATAGAATGATTTGGTAGTCATCTAGTTGTGTTCGAGAATAGACAAGCCCAGGGTCCTCCTATCCACCACCATCTTAGCTCCTCCATACATTTCTGTTTAAATCACTCAATGTATACATTTTGTTATGGCAGCCCTAGCAAACTAATGCATGCTCTATGTAACTTCTTTTTTTTTTTTTTAAAGATTTTATTTATTTATTTGATAGAGAGATCACAAGTAGATGGAGAGGCAGGCAGATAGAGAGAGAGAGGGAAGCAGGCTCCCTGCCGAGCAGAGAGCCCGATGTGGGACTCGATCCCAGGACCCTGAGATCATGACCTGAGCAGTGGCTTAACTCACTGAGCCACCCAGGTGCCCCCCTATGTAACTTATTTTCATTCTTTATTGTTGTTCATAGTTTGGAATACTTCAAAATTCATAATTTAATTTTAATCACTTGTAATAAAGAATACTGAAAAGCATAACGAAGGATGAAAAATTATAGTTAATGACAAGAAAATTAATATTTTGAGAAAAAAATACTAGTGTTATTTTCAATTCAGTAAAGATAGCCATCTCAAAATTATAAAGTGTACCTAGGACTAATAATCGTATCCCATATACAAAATAATTTGCATACATTATTTTAATAACACAAATGAGTAATTAGACACTGTTGCAATTATATCTTGCTGCATAGCAAATCCAAAACTTGGTGGCTGAAAACAAAAAATTTAGTATTAATATTTATAATTCTTTGGTTTGACTGGACTCAGCTGGATAGCTCTCTCTGGATTTCACATGCAGCTGCAATGGGAAAACAGCTTTGATTATGATTACTAAAGGCTCAACTAGTCTTAGTAGAAAGGTCCCTTTGTTCTTGCAGCTGACACATTGACTTCTTTAGCTGCTCTTTTTCTCCATGTGGGATCTCATCTTGTGTATGTGGCTTGAGTTTCTCAGAGCAAAGTGATCCCAGGGTTGTATTTTGGGCTGGTCTCAGCCTGCCAATAACCATTGTTATGGCTGGGCCAGCCCTTGTGGTTGCTATTATGATTATAACACATGGTCAGCAATAACCATCAGGAAACTTGTGTGTTGGGGGGAGGGTTTATTACTTACAAGTCCTAGAAATAACACAGCACACAAGGGGCTACACAGTGAGGTCACTGGGGAAAGAGAAAGACAAAGACAGAGGCGGAGACAGAGAGAGAGGGTACGCACTTAGCATTTTGCTTATTGGGGTAGAGGGTGGGGGCCTAGGGTTTTGTAGTCTTGTTCTTTATTGGTGGATTATAACATAAGACTGGGAATTTAAAGTGGAGAAAGAAGATAAACAAGTTTTCAGTTATGGAAATAAACCAGGATCTTTAAAACAAAGGAATGTAGGGATGGGGCATGGCCTGGCTCTTTATCTTGCCTGCAGAGGCTGGGTATTTTATCTGTGGCTGCCAATTAGCTTATTAGAAGAAGATATCTTTTTCAAGTGGATGCATCTACAATCAAAGCTTAGGTCAGGGGCACTTGGGTGGCTCAGTGGGTTAAGCCTTTGCCTTTAGTTCGGGTCATGATCCCAGGGTCCTGGGATCGAGCCCCGCATTGGGCTCCCTGCTTGGCGGGGAACCTGTTTCTCCCTCTCCCTCTGCTGCTTTGCCTGCTTGTGCTCTCTCATTCGTTCTGTCAAATAAATAAATAAAATCTTTAAAAAAAAAAAAAAAAGTTTAGTTCAGTCACCTGCATCAGAAAAAAGAAAAGCCAAGCGGGCTAATGCTACAGGTGGTCATACTTCTGACACAGTGGTAGGTTTCTAAGAGGAAGAAGAAGTTCACCGCTAAATGAAGATTTCACCCAGAGCAGAGCTGGCTATTTATAGAAGCAGTTATAAGGCCTACCCATTTTCAAAAGGGTGGAGAGGGATTCTGTTTTTCTGTGTGGGTGTGGCAGGTTACATTATAGAAAGCATATGGGATCAGAGAAAGTTTAGCCATCTCTAGAACACAAAATACACCATAATCATCCACACCATTTTAATGATAAAGAGAGTGGATCTCAGAGAGAGTAGATGAACTGCCTGATATGTTATAGCTGGTGGGTGGCAGTTGCTACTCAAATTCATGTCCGTCTAGTTCTAAGACCTACAGTTTCCTTAGAAACCATAAAAATGAATGGCTGTTATTTAAAATACACACACACACACAGAATAAACACCATTTGGGAAGTCTTATCTTTATGATGTAATTGTTAGAAATCTACTACACAAATTTTATCCACATATTTCCCTTGTGAAAGTGAAAAAAAAATTAATTCCATAAGGATTTGGCTTACATTACATGCAATACTATAAGATTTTTTTAAAATAAGGTTAATATTTTGATCACAGTTTGATCATAAGTATTATTTTGATCTTATTCTGTACCTTGATAAACTATTATGATTAGCTATAATCTGTCTTTAAAAAATTAGGAAGAAGAGAGACATATCTAGCTTATTTGTCTTGGTCTATCAGCATATACTCAGTTTTATGTGACACGGTATTTAGTCAATGATTTGGGTATTTAATTAACCGCATTAACACACACACACATATTCAGAAAAATTGTTTGGTAAAATAGAGTTAATATTGCCAAGTATTTAATTTATATTTTGGAAGAAAACTGGCCATTCTTTTTTTTTTTTTTTTTAAAGATTTTATTTATTTATTTGACAGACAGAGATCACAAGTAGGCAGAGAAGCAGGCAGAGAGAGAGGGAGAAAGCAGGCTCCCTGCCGAGCAAAGAGCCCAATGCGGGGCTCCATCCCAGGACCCTGAGATCATGACCTGAGCTGAAGGCAGAGGCTTTAACCCACTGAGCCACCCAGGCGCCCCAAGACTGGCCATTCTTATTAACAAATGTAATTTTTATCTTGTTACAAAGGTGGCCTTTATGTACTTCTCAGCTTGACTAAACTTTAGACAGCTTTTTTTCTTACTATAGGCCCTGGCCACAGAACATTTACTTTAGAAAACTTGCAGTTTTTAATTCTTTCCCTACCTCTTAAAAACATAAGTCTTTCATGACCTAGCAATAGCTTTCTCAAGGACCTGGGAGCCATCCCTTTGTAATGTAATCATCAGGAAAAGCAAGGCCCCTATATCCTAGTCTCTGTGGGAGAGTAGGTGCCCAACTTCCATAGTACCAGTTAGCAAATGCAAATGACATAATCACATTGACCAACCCTACCCCTCAACTCCTCCAGTATTTCTCCACTAGCTTACACCAGCACTTAAGAAACCTCCTGTCTTTTATTTCACAGGGATTGAGTTCAGTCTCTCACCCCTATTGCAATAATATTGAGCCCCATTGAAATTGTCTTGAGTAAAGTCTTCCTGTCCTATTTAACTCTGCCTGGTACAATTTTTTCCTTTGACCCTTGAAATAAGTTTGCTGTTTGTAAGATATAAATTTAATTATACTGTTTTCACTAGTATCTCTTTGACCTCTACAAATAGAGTCCTGGAAACTTGACATTAGTGTTCTTCTTTGATACCAAATGGAAGGAATTTTTAAGGTGCTTTGCAGATATGTAGAACATGATTTAAGTACTTCAATAATAAAGATCGTAATGACAATGATGTTGATACTAGATAAGGAAAAGTATTTTTGGTACTTGTATAAGGAATAAAACAGTAAACACATAAACATATTATGTTTAAGTTCAAATGTCCAACAGCTTACATTATCTATGCTGCTATTTTGAGAGAGGTAACAAAAAACCATGTATACTATAAAAAGAGATTAAAGTCATGGCAAATTGTTAGTCATATACCAATATGTTAATATTAAAAGATCACAGTGGTTCTACTTACTAAAAAAGTGAGAGGGTTTTTCTTTTCTGTTTTCTTATGAAAACACTTAGTGAAATCTATACTATTAAGTAAAACTGGAGAAACCATCTGGATTCAAAGGATTTTATATTTTGGGGCTGATCTGGCAAGAGTGTGATTGACAAAAGAACTTACTTTTTTTTTTCATTTTTGTTTAATAAAAATTGATTGTGCTTATTCCAGCTTCATGCCATCACTCTATTGCAGGAGCTGAGGAGGCATTTCTTGATAAGCCCTATTTGCAGCCACTTACAGGCTTCAAAAGTGCATCAGCCTGAAATTCATCATCATTTTTCTCCTCACTCCTAAATGAGGATTTTCAGTGAAAATTTGGTGAAATTCCATTCTCCATTTTTTGAGGTACTGAAGCAATAAAATTAGATATTTTTCACCTGCACGTTGTTTCAGGTATAATTTGGAGTATTTTCCTGGTGAAGGTCATTGAAGAAAATTCTGGTGTAAGCATAGTTCAAAAATTGGAAAAAAATTTTATTTGATATTATATATTTAAAACCTTCTCTATGTACATTGGATTTTGAAGTTAACATAAAGTAAAAATGTAGCAATTTTGGTTGATTTTTTAATGAGAGTGTCTGTATTTGTCAGTTCTCCTATCCTATTCTTTTTTCCCTTTTCTTATGGTATGTAAGATTCAGTAAGAATCATTTTTCCCATTATAATCTAGAATAAATGTTTCAACACTATATTGGTTAAGCTACCTTAAAGGCAAATTCTATATTAAAAATAAATATGTTCATGTGATTTTTATAACTTTCCATATATCATACATGTTATCATATAACAAAAAGGTCACATGACTTTATCTGAATTCCATTAGTTCTATTAACCAGTAGATTTGGATCTTGAATGTAAAGGGAACTCTTGAAAGTAAAAATGTTTTCCTTTATTAGAATTAGAAAATTAACAGCCACTTAAAATTTGGGAAAATAATCAAATAAAAAGAAAATGAAAAAATAAAAATCTCCCAAATCCCTACACCTATACATAGCAATATAAACAAATAACATTTCAGGGTGCCTGGGTGGCTCAGTGGGTTAAGTCTCTGCCTTCGGCTCAGGTCATGATCTCAGGGTCCTTGTATTGAGCCCCCACATCGGGCTCTCTGCCCGGTGGGGAATCTGCTTCCCCCTCTCTCTCTGCTTGCCTCTCTGCCTACTTGTGATCTCTTTCTCTAATGAATGGATGAAATCTTAAAACAAAAACAAAAAAGCAACAGATAGCATATCTTAGAAATATTTTAACTTAGACACACACACACACACACACACACATATCATTTGTGACAGGCTAAAAAAAGACTCCCCAAAATATAACCACATCCTTATCCCTTGTGAATGTTACTTTACACGTCAACAAAAGAAGTACTTTGCACATATGTTTAAATTAAGAATCTTTTGATGAGAAGATTATCCTTAGTTATCCAGATGGAACTTAAACACAATCACCTATATACCTTATTGCACATGAAGAAGGAGATGGAAGGAGTAGGCACATCGAGAAGGTGATGTGTCTATGAAAGCAGAGATTAGACCAAAGTGACTATAAGATACGGAAGGCTGACTACCACCAGAAAGTGTGAAAAGTGAGGAACAAATTCAACCCTAGAGCTCCCAGAAGAAGTGTGGCTCTGCTGACATCTTTATCTTGACCCAGTGAAACTGGTTTTGGACTTCTGACATCCAGAACTCAGAAAATAAATTTCTGTTGTTTTAAGTTTGCAGTAATCTAAGAAACTAATATAGCATATAATTATAAACACATTATATGTAAAATTTTGTTTTCTGCTATTGTCATATTTTTTACTTTATAGTCTTTTCACTAGTGTGTAAGATTTATATATATTGCACTCTAGTCACTGGTAATTACAGATCCTTATGAATTTGTGATAAGAAATATATGAAATAATAATTAATTATAAATATATAGTTTATTATTTTTCACTTTAGATCGTTATTTGCGGTTTCATGTTATAGAATATTTTTTAAAAGACTGTGGTCTTTTACAAATTTTTGCTACTCTTCATAGTGTTGTATTGAATATATTTATGTTTAATTTATTTCTTTATTTGTCATTGCTTTCCCTAGGATATGCAAGTCCTTTCGTGTCTGTGCATAGTTTATTCATCTAGAAGAGGTAAAATTTAGACAAGATGACTCCTAAGATCACTTTCCACTACTGTATTCAAATTATTATTTTTTAAGAAATAGTGGGAGATGACAGAAGTTAGAAAGTAAAAAATATTCAGGATAGTTAAAAAAAATATGCATACAGTCAGGACATGATTATTTGACCACTATGTATCCTTTTAGAAAAAATATCTAGGAGTAAACACTGCAAGGTGATAGAGAGAATGCTAACAGAACCTAGTGTTTGATGATGTTCTAAAGACTTTCAACTTTGAGTTAAATTAGCAATTTCATGTTTATTTTAGCACATTAGTTTGTGAAGTAAAATTATCATTTATTTCTCAAACCTTGCCTGCTAAAGTACTTGTGTTAAGAGATCTGGAAATCTGACCTGAGATGTGGCCCTTAGCTCCAAGTAAAGAATTCTTTTGAGGTCTCTGATAGATATTTTTTTTAATTCTCATGAAACTGGTATTCTTGCCATGTCTTTGTCTTTTCCATCAGTCATACAAAATTTAACAGTTCAGCTGTTGCTTCCAAAAGGAAGTAAAATATGCTGATATAGCCTTCAAATGTTGGTAATTCATATTGACTTAATAAGTCTTGCACAGCAGAAGTCTCTCTATGTGTCTGACTCTCTGTCTCTTTCTCTCTCTTTCTATGTGCCTGTGATTTCTGCCAATTCACCAGCTGGTAGCTTTTCATGGGTCCTTAATCCAAAGTGATGTGATAGTGGTCCCTTTGTTGTAGAGTCTTGGAAACAAAGCATTATACTGATTTTTTTTTTTTAAAGATTCTATCTATTTACTTGACAGACAGAGACCACAGGTAGGCAGAGAGGCAGGCAGAGAGAGAGGAGGAAGCAGGCTCCCCGCCGAGCAGAGAGCCTGATGCGGGACTCGATCCCAGGACCCGGAGACCACTACCCGAGCCCAAGGCAGCAGCCCAACCCACAGAGCCACCCAGGCGCCCCAGCATTATACTGATTTTTAAAGGTGTGCTACCTCATTACAACCCAGCATCATTACAAGAATGAACCTAGGCTTGAATCTTGTGAAAATGACCTAAACTCCTTAGAGGAAAAATATAGTATGGAAATACCATTAAGTAAATTTTAAATGTTCTTGCGGTAACTTGAAATGCTTCATTTGCTTTTAGACCACTGCAATTATGAAAGGACTCTAGATAAAAAGTTTGAAGAAAATAATAGATTAAGAAGTTCTCATTTTGGTTTTTCAGATGGAGAGAATCTGCAAATAGCTCACACTGATGCAACAGAAGGGGAAGCAGTGAGTACGTTTCTTCCCCACCTTAAGTGATATGACAGATCTTTTTATTTAGGAATGAGCTGCACTTTTAGCCATATAAAACCTCTCTGCTTGTCTTATTTTATAGCTGTAATTTATTTTTAGTAATTACACATGTTAAGCAATGAAACTATAGTGCCCAGAAATCTCTGACATTAAAAGGATTAATTTGAGACTTAGTATCACGCTGTCAAGCTAGCAGGCTTGCAGATCTGGTTCCTTAGTCTGGCTCTACTAGCTTATTCGTTTTTGTGGTGGTGGGACATGGGGCACTTCATCCTTGTGAAAGAAGCAACACAATTCTCAAATGAATCTTCCATTTCTCCAGCGTGTACAGATTTTGTTAGGATGTGTATGTGTGTGTGTGTGTGAGAGAGAGAGAGAGAGATGGATGGAGAGAGAGCATACCTCAAGGATGAACGTTTAAATGGCTGTCAGTGAGAGCCTGCTCTTCCTGAATTTCTCTCCAAATGGGGCACGATTCAATACTAGCATTTCACGTGGCATTGCATTTTTCTTACACAAATGAAGTTACATTTAACCTTACAAATTGGAGCAATGGTGACTGCGTTTACAATTGTTAGGAAGGCACACTTTTTTCTTTGGACAGTTGGGAATTCAAGGCAAGAAATACATGAGGCAGAGCAAGTATATTCATTTCCTGGGGCTGCCATAACAAAGTACCACAAACCAAGTGGCTTCAATAAGAGGAATTTATTGTCTCACAGTTCTGGATGCTGGAAGCCCGGGACGAATGCATCTGAGACTTGCTGCTGCTGATGATGATCCTGGGGACTATGGGAAGAATCTGTCCTGTTGCTCTCTCGTACTTCGGGTGGCCTGCTGGCAATTTTTGGCATTCTTTGACTTGCAGATCTCTGCTTTCACCTTTAAATAACGTTATCCCTGTGCATGTATTTGTCTTCAGATTTCCCTCTTGGTTAAGAACATTTTGTCACTTGGACTAGAGAGTATTGTTACTCCAGTATGACCTGATCTTAATAAAGCACATCTTTTTGTTGTTGTTGTTTTTAAGATTTTATTTATTTATTTGACAGACAGAGATCACAAGTAGGCAGAGAGGCAGGCAGAGAGAGAGGAGGAGGCAGGGGGAGAAGCAGGCTCCCGGTGAGCAGAGAGCCCAGGACCCCGGGATCATGACCTGAGCTGAAGGCATCGGCTTAACCGACTGAGCCACCCAGGTGCCCCTAATAAAGCACATCTACAACAACCCTGCTTCCCGGGATAAAAAGGTCGGGTTCTGATGTTGCAGAAAATAATCAGACCCACGAGAGAGCAAGTGACATTCAGAGAAGTAGGAGAACTCAGATTTATTTTATGCCGGCGGACCCAGATGAGCTCGTGCTCGAAGTTCTGGGCCCTGGGCAATGGGTTTATAAGGCTTTCATAGGGGACTGCAGGCAGGCAGGCAGGCAGGTTCCAAGGACTGTGCTGACTGCTAGTAGGCAGGATTAAACTGGGGGAGCGAGGGCTGCTTTAGGCGGAACAGTAGTGCAGGGAGCCTATGGCAGGAAGCCTGTTTACAGAAGCAGAAACGTCTGGTTATCTCTTGCTCCCAGTAGGGCTTCTGGTTCTCTCTAGCTTATTGTCAGTAACTTCCCAACTTCTGGGACCTCCTGGCCTGAGCCTGCTCTGGGTAATTTTCTTTTTCACTGGAGCACTGGGGAGTCAGACTTCACCATAATGAATTTGGGAGGAACACAATTCAACCTATAATGGAAGTATCCTCCCTGAGTTTAGACATCTTTTTGAAGCTCCAGTGTAGGCAAACTCAACAAGATAAAGGAATAGAAAATATCACTGGTAGAATAGCAGATGTCTATGGGAAGTGACAGTGATAACACTTTTGGAGACTACTTTCAAAGAAAAATTAAGAGGAAGGTACAGAGACTTTCCATATGCCCTGTCCCCCAGACATGCACAGTCTTTCCCATTATCAACATCTGCCACCAGAGGTGTATTGGTTGTAATTGATGAACCTACAAGTCTCGTCATTATCACCCGAAGTCCATAGTTTACCTCTTCACTGTTCACCCTTGGTGTTGTGCATTCTGAGGGTTTGAACAAATACGTAATGACATGTATCCATTGTGATAATATCGCACGGAGTATTTTCCCTGCTCTAAACACCCTCTGTGTTCCACCTGTTCATTCCTCCCACTCCTCACCCACTGGCACTTACGAACCTTCTTACTGTTTCCATAGTTTTGTGTTTTCCAGAATGTTATATAACTGGAATCATAGAGTCCAGAGTCTTTTCACATTGGATCCTTTCACTTAGCAATATGCATTTAAATTTCCCCTGTGTCTTTTCATGGCTTGAGAGCTTGCTCGCTCTCTCTTTCTCTCTCATTTTTTTTTCCTCTATGTCCAACTCAAACCTATGACCCAGAGATTAAGAGTCGTGTCCTCTTCTGACTGAACCTGCCAGGTCCCCTGTGAGAATTCCGTTTTTTTTTTTTTTTTTTAAGTGCTGAATAACACAGATTTATCCAGATGTACCATTTTTATTTACCCATTCATGTCCTGACACCTTGGTTGTTTCCACATTTTGGCAACTGTGAATAAACATCCATATTCAGGTTTTTACATGAATTTAAGTTTTCAATTCCTTTGAGTACATATTGATGAGGGAGCAGAAGTCTAGCTGAAGACAAAGCACAAGACAACACCTTTCGTGTTGTCGTGTCGTCCCCCG
>NC_081557.1:15756574-15833772 GCF_022355385.1 Mustela nigripes
GGGTGGAATTTGTGTGACATTCCTCCAGGAAACTTCCAATTATCTTAATGTTAATGCCTTGCTAGAGGGAAAAACAACCTTAGCTTGGCAATGGCAAGGCCTCTGGGTATCCTGTGAGTCTTTACCATATGAAAATCCTTTGAAAACCCCCTTTTGCTTACTTTCCCCAACTCCCAAATATGTAATCAGTCACCCCTCACAATCTGGAGGCAGCAGCTCTTTCTGCCCATGCGTACTGTCCCTGTTTTAATAAAACCACGACTTTGCACCAAAGACCTCTCAAGAATTCTTTCTTGGTCATCGGCTCCAGACTCCACCCCATCAAACCTCGCCTACATTCCAAAACTACATCAATATCAACTAGCATAATTGCTGCATCTTATCAGAAGAGTATGTTCAGTTTTATAAGCAAACACCAAACTGTCTTCCAAAATCGTTACCATTTTGCATTCTTACCAGCAATGACTAGTGTTATTTTTGTTCCATAATCTTGTCAGAATTCAGAGTTGTCAGTGTAAGGACCTATTTAGCAAGAGGCTTTCATTAAAGTTAAACTGTCCCTGCTCCCCTTCCCTCAGGGGATTTACTTGGAGACAAGTCCCAGAAACCAGCTCCAGGTAACAAAGCCCAGATACAAAGGTGGGGCAGGCCAGGTGGAGACATCCAATCAGTGGGGAGGATGCATACTATCTCCCTGGTTACCAAGGAGTATGGGCCCCACCCTTTGGGAGCCTTTTGGGTTCCAATCCCAACCAAGGTGATAGGCTGGGTCAAATGTCTACTAGGGTAAATTGTAACTCAATTGGTCACCTAGCATCACTGTTGAGTTTCCTGTGTGTGTTACAATCTCATTGGTCACCTGTGCATGGCCAGGCCCGACCGCATGGCCTTTGCCCTTAAAAACTAGTCTGTGAAACAGAGAAGTGTCGCCCTCTCTTGTAAGAGGTTTGTCCCCAAACATTTGGTTGGATTCTTGATGCTTGGCACGGAATAAAGCTTTGCTTGACCTTCGCTTTTTATCAGTCTCGCTCCTTTAATCACGGACCCATTATTGGGGCATAATAGTCAGCATTCCAGATTTTGGGCATTCTAATAGGTGTGTAGTGGTATTTCATTGTTGCTTTAATTTGCATTTTCCTGACGACCTATGATTTGGAGTCTTTTTTTCATATGCTTGTTATCTGTATATCTTCATGGTGAGGTGCTTGTTAAGGACTTTGGATCATATTTATTTATTTATTTATTTATTAAGAAGATTTTATTTATTTATTTGGCAGACAGATCACAAGTAGGCAGAGAGGCAGGCAGAGAGAGAGAGGAGGGGGGAAGCAGGCTCCCCACTGAGCAGAGAGCCCCGATGTGGGGCTCTATCCCAGGACCCTGAGGTCATGACCTGAGCCGAAGGCAGAGGCCTTAACCCACTGAGCCACCCAGGTGCCCCTGGATCATATTTAAATCATGGTTTAAACTTTCTTTTTGGGGCACCTGTCTTCACAGTCCCTTGACATTGTCTTTTGCAGAGCAGTCTTTAATTTTAATAAGCTCAGGGTCATCTTGATTTTCTCTTATGCTATCTCCTAGGAATTTTTCAATTTGCATTTCACATTCAGATCTATAATCGTTTGAGCTTATTTTTCTGAAGGGTGTAACATCAATGTCTCGATTCCTCTTTTTTTTTTTGCATGTGAAAACGCTCAGTTTTGTAGCACCATTTGTTGAAAACACTTTTTTCTGCTGCATTGCTTGTGCTCCTTTGTCAAAATTACTTGACCATATTTATATGAATGCTTTTCTATTATGTTCCATTATCTTTTTTTCTTTTATTTTGTCTTTCTTTTTTTTGACAAAATCACATTGCCTTAGTTATTATACCTTTATAGTAAGTGGTGCAGTTGGATAGTATCAATTTCCCACTGTGGTTTTTTCTTTTAATATTGTATTGCCTATTTTGGTCTTTTGACTTTCCATGTAAATTTTAGAATCAGTTTGTCTATATCTACAAGATAACTTGCTGCTATTTTGATTGAGATTGCACTGAATCTATAGAGCAAGCTGGGAAGAATTGGCATCCTGACAACACTGAGTATTCTTATTCATGAAACTCTCCATTTACATAGTTCTTCTTTGATTTCTTCATCAAAATTTTGCAGTATTCCTCACATAGATCGTGTACATATTTTGTTAGATTTATATCTACATATTTCATGCTATTCGGATACTAATGTAAATGACTTTTTTTTTAAATTTTTATTTATTTTTTTAAATTTCTTCTCAGTGTTCCAGAATTCATTGCTTATGCACCACACCCTGTGCTCCATGCAATACATGCCCTCCATAATACCCACGACATTGTATTTTTAATTTCAAATTCCATTTGTTCATTGCTGGTATACGGTAAAGTGATTGCCTTTTGTAAATTAACCTTGTGTCCTGCAAACTTTTTAGTATTATTGAATGTTGCAGAGTTGGCATAAATTCCTCCCTCAGCCCTCCAGGTAATATTTAAAATTCTGGACAGGTATGCTATTACCAAGTTCATTTATAAAAGTAATTAATATATGTCAATTTAATTCAGGACTGGCATTTGAAATAAATTCTCCTTACTTTGATGCTATCATTCCTGATTTTGTGTGTGTTTGTATGTGTGTGTGTATGTGTATGTGCTTGTAGCTTTTGTGGCTTAATCCCCCCCCCCCTTTTTTTTCCTTCCCATTTACATGGCTTTGCCTGTAGCACATTTTCTTTCTTGATGTTAGGTCTTTTATTTTTATTCTTCTGAGACCAGTCACCAAATTGCACATCTTTCCCCTGAAAACCTAGATTCTCATTTAGTGAAATTCCCCAAGGAAAGAGAACTTTATTTATTTATTTATTTCTATTCGTGAAACTGCTTTCCAGATTTCATTGATTCTATTCCTTTAGTCAAAGTTTCACATAACAATTCTCAAAGTTCCTTTGACCTTGTCATATTTTGAAACCCTTAAATTTTTATAACATGCTTGAGAAAATAAAAATGCCTAATGAATGATCACAATAGTCTTCATCACGATGCCTTTCTTGTCCTCTTTCCTTCCATGGCTTAAGACTTCAGGAGTCAAGGTTTTCCTACATACCATTAAATGAAATTGCTTTTACATGAAGAAAACTTCTTAAGCAAAATTCAAACCATTTTTCTTGGTATTTTCTGCCATGCATGACCATGAGTCCTCTTTTGGTTGTTTATTATAGAATTACAGTATGTTTCCCTTTGTCATGTAATTGAAAACAATATTACTGTCACTGTCAACATTGCTATATGATAGAACATACCACCAAGAACTTCATTTACTTAAGTTTTCTGAAGGGCTCAGTATATAATGCTTCACTAATGAACATATAGAAGAAGTCCTAAGAAACACAAGTAAATAATCTGAGGTAGACAGTTTGCCCCAAATTGCTCTACTTATTATGCACATATATCTGTCCCTCTAAGAAACATGAAATTAAATATTCTGAATTACTACTAACATTTTCAGTCACCTTTTTAGCATAGCTATTGTAAATACTAATAAAGTTTCCAGTGAAGTAAAATATGTCTTTGTTAGTTTATATATCTCTCAGTTCTATTAACGTCTAATAGCCACATAGCACAACAGCCTTGGTTCTTATTCCATGACTTCTATTGTCATTCACAACTCTCACTAGACTTAATGTTAGAGTTCTAGAACTATGAGCTTATATAGAGGCCACTTTGACAGCTAATTTCCCTCAGTCTTTGATAAACTCTTATTGAGCCTCTTAAAATATGTCTATAAATTCCCTTGGGCCCTACTTTATGCCTATTTCAGATTAAGTAGGGAAGGTGGTATATTTGTTTTGAGTATTCTTTTTTCTACATATTTAAGTTCTACTCTTCTCAAATATAAACTAGCTATTTCGATTGTGTGTCAAATTGTCATTTATCACATCTTCAATTCAATTCCATTTTATATCTCTTCCCTGGTCTGTAAAATTATTGCTTATGACACCACTTATATCTGGAAAGTTATTTCTACGGACATAAAAGTGAGCAATCTAAAGTACAATTTAGTTGTTTTATTTGCACTAGGAATAAGTTGTATAGTCAACTCTGAAATTTACGCCCCATACAATTCCTTGAAGTGTTCATATTTATTATTTTATTTGTAAAAATACAGCCTTTCAGTATTAAAAAATATACCTAAAGTAAGAATAATTTGCATAATTTTAAGATTTGTTTCCCGAAGTTGAGTTGATCTTATTTATTTTTAAGGAGTCTAAAGAAAACTAACCTCCAATTTAATTCAGATAAAAGTATTTTACTTCAATGATCAACAGTCATCTAAGCATCTAGTTCCCCCTTTTCAATAAACATTACATGTATCTTCTATAAAACATTTTCATTCATTCCTCCAGTCTTTCAAAGACTTTAATTTCATTTCTGAGTTTTTTACTATCATTTCCATCACCCACTATACCCCTAAACTTTTGGAAATAGTTTTTCTCCCACTTAAGCTTTCATAATTTAGTTCGTATGAAATTTTCAAAGGGTCTTGAGAAGTTGTGATTATTTTTGAGTTGTAGCTCCAAATATTCAGTTAATTTCAACCCACATAAGTGTTGCAGGATATTTAAGCACAACAGTCAAGAAAGAATCCTTGAAACCTTTTACAGTTTAACTTGGTAAGTTTATGTAAATAGCATGGGGACAGGCCCTGTGGGCAGAAAGTGAACTTTTACTGGATGAACTTGGTGATATATATGCTTAGTGCTCAGGAGGGAGAGGATGTGCAGGGAGTATTAGATCTTAAGTGTTTCTTCATATTTTATACTTATAAAACTACTTTTGCAAGATTTCTCTGGTGCTTATCATTCAGTTCAATATTAGCTATAGGTGAGATTTATAGACATTCATGAGTCTCTTTAGGTAATGTAGCAACCAGTGTGTATTTGATCCTATTGAAACTATGCAGATTCTAGGTCAACCTTCTAGACTAAAAGTGAACATTTTCTGCTTCTATCCCTCATCGGAAGTAGAAGTAGAAAAAAATAGCTATTGGGCATGCTATGTGCTTGTTTTTCATCTTTTCCCTACCATGATGATATCTAGAGTGAATATTACGAACAAAAAAAAAAGAGGTGGGGGGGAGGAAAAGACAAGTGTAACCTAAATAGGTGTATTAACTCATGTGTTATATTCACTTTCTTAATAAAGTTCTAGAATGCTAATTTTTTTAAAGAAAATTATTTAAATCTAAGAGACAAGAACATTAGAAGCAAATGTGAAATAGTTTCTATTGGCAGGGATTCAGGAAAGGGATGTCAATGTTTCTTAACCTTTGATTGTAATAAAAAAAAAGATAAACAATCATTTACACAAAAAATTTAACAGAAGGAGTAGCATATTGTGTGTGCCCAATCCTTATGGCATAAGCTAAAATTATTTGCCAAAATCATAAACTTTGAAATTCAAGCCTTTAGATAAAAAGATATTCTTGATGAGCTCTCCATAATATGTTTATGACAGACCCCTTAAAATAAAATGACATACTATGGTCACAAAATGAAAAGATGCTCCTGAGACTAAATATAAGAATAAATTCTGACTAGAAATGTTAGCTGAAAAATTAAGAATTTTGGAATTAAAAATTATTTTAATCATAACAATATAATGTCTGGAAAGCACAGAAAAGAAAAAAAAAAACATTGTTCCACATTCCACAGATAACCATTGTTAACATTTTGATAGACTTTTAGAGTTTTTTAAAAAATTATAATATACTGTATATAAAATTCTAAGTCCTACTTTTATTATGTTTTTAAGCTCTAAAGCACAGGGGCATCTGGGTGGCTCGGTCAGTTAAGGATCTGACTCTTGGTTTTGGATCAGGTCATGATCTTACAGGGAGTGCCAGTGAGCCCTGCATAGGGCTTTACGCTCATTGCAGTGTTTACCTCAGATTCTCTCTCTCTTTTCCTCCTGCTCATGCTCTCTCTCTCTCAAATAAATAAAATCTTAAAAAAAAAAAACACTAAAGCACATTTTATTCTTTAAAAATGATGGATTTGGGATAAATTATTTGAAGTAGGCTTTTGTGTGAGAACTTACTTCAAGGTTCTCCTATGGTTGGCTACTTAATGAAGTTTCCATTTTTTATTCATTATAAATAACCTCCTCAAACACAATTTGAATATAAATATTTTTTCCCTAGATCTAGACTATTTTTTAGAATAGTGTTTATGTGATGGAGTTAATAGCTCAAATCTCTAAATTAGATAATGCCAAATTATTTTCCCAAATAGTTATACTTAATTTACCTTCCACTGTGATGCAAGACTTAACATCAACTGAATATCTTTATTTTTAATCATTGATAATTTCTATGAAAGAAATTGTATTATTGTTATATTTTAGCATGTGTTTTATTTTTGGTAAAATTTCTCATATTCTTTTTTCTCTATTTAATAATAGTTATTGCATTTTAGACATGCATGATCTCAAATTTTTCTTATAATTTCCTTCATTACCTTTATTTTTTAAGTTTCTTTTCCACTTATTTTTCTTAGAAAGGATTCTGAACATACAGAATATATGTAGTAGGCCACCCACCACTTGACTTTGTAAGACTTTAATGTTTTATCATGTTTACTTTGTGTTTGTTTTTTCAACAATAATCTTTTTACCTGAAGCATACTTCAGAATATGTGGCTCTAAAATATATACAAAACTTCCAACCAAAAAAAAAAAATACAGTACACACTTTCTTTAAGTACACATAGAAGAATCTTTTGGTTAAATCATAAAAAAGAGATATCACAAGTATTACAAATTTAAGAAGATTAAAATTATGCCATGTATATTTTCCAGTCACGTTGGTACAAAACTAAAGATCAAAAATAAAACAAAGCTGGGAAAACTACAATGTAAATATTAAATATTTAATATGTAAATATTTGATATGCAAATATTAAAAGACACACTATTGCACAAACAGTGGGCCAAATAAGAAATAAAATGGCAAATCAAAATGTGTCTCTAAACAAAAGAAAAAGAAAGTACAATATTAGAGAACCTATAGGATTCAGCAAAAAGCAGATTTTAGAGTGAAATTTATGCTATAAATGCATGTGTTAAGAAATAAAATTCAAATAAACAACTTAGAAAAACTAGAAAAAGAAGAAACTTAGCTAAAAATTTGGTAGAGGAAGGAAATAACAAAGAAAAATGAGAAATAAATTTATATAGACAAGAATAAACAGTAAGATAACATTGAAAGTAATGACCAGTTAAAAATAAAAAACAAAAAAACCAAATTGGCAATGCTTTAACTACATTAACTAAGAAAAAAAGAGAGAAAACTCAAAAACTAAAATGAGAAATGGAAGAGAGAACAATACAACAGATAGCCATTGAAATATGTAATGTGGTAACAGATTATGATAATTATGTACTCACAAATCAAATAACAGGGAAAAAAACCGAATATTCCTAAAAATGCACAAGTCACCACAATTGAATCATAAATTTTGAATTCAAGAAATAGGAAATCTTCTTAGACCAATAAAAAGAATCAAAGTTGAATTAGGAATCAAAAATCTCCCAGCACAGAAAAGTACAAAGCCACAAGGTTTCATTCATGAATTCTACCAAACATTTAAAGAAATGATTAATGACAATGTTTATCAAAATGTTACAAATAATGGAATAGAGGGAATACATTCAAAATTATCCTATGAAGCCAGGACTACCCTGATACCACAGCAGATAAAAACAAATAAAACAAAAGGTCTAGTTTGTCCCATGTGAATATTGTTACTCCTACTTTCTTTTGCCATCCATTTGTGTTTCTCCAAACCCTCACTTTCAATCTGCAGATGTCTTTAGCTCTAAATGAATCTCATATATAAATAGGTCTCATTTTATTCATCCATTCTGACACCTTGTGTCTTTTGTTTGGAGCATTTAGTCCATTTACATTTAGAGTTATTATTGATAGATCTGTATGTAGTGTCATTTTATTACTTGTTTTGTCATTTCTGAAGATTTTCTCTGATCCTTTCTTGTCTTTGTTTTTTTGGTCTCTCCTTTGCACTCAAAGACATCCTTTTAATATTTTTCACAGGACAGGTGTAGTGGTCACAAACTCCTTTTGTTTCTCTTTGTCTGGGAAACTCTCTTTCTATTCTGAATGATAACCTTGCTAGCTAGAATATTTTTGGCTGCAGGTTTTTCCTATTCAGCATTTTGAATATATCATGCCACATTCTTCTGGCTTGACAAGTTTCTGTTGAGAAATCTCTAACTAGCCTTACAATATTTACTTGCTTACAAAGTAAGATTTGTCTTGCTGCTTTCAAGGTTGTTTATCACTATATTTTGGAAATTTAATTATAGTATGTCTTGTTGTTGAATATCTTTTGTTGATTTTGATGGAAGTTCTCTATGCCGTCTGGATCTGGATGTCCATTTCCTTTCCCAGATTAAGGAAGTTTTCTGCTATTATTTCTTGAAATAACTTTTCTGCCCCCTTTCTCCCTCTTTTTCTTCTGGGACTTCTATAATATGATTATTATTATATTTCATGGAGTCACTGAGTTTCCTAAGTCTATTTTTCATGTTGCATATTTTTTTCTCTCTTTTGTTCAGCTTTATTCTTTTCCATTACTTTGCTCTTTAGGTCAATTATCCCTTCCTCTGCTTCCAGCATTGTGATCATTGCATCAAGGCTGTTTCCAATCTCATTTGCTACATTGTTCATTTTTGACTGACTCTTTTTTAACTTTTTATCTCTGTGGTAAAGGTCTTCCTGAAGTATTCTATTCTTTTGTCAAGCTCAGTGAGTATCCATCCTTATGATATTGCTTTAAATTCTCCACCAGGCATGTTACTTAGATCTTTTTGCTCAGATCTCTGTCTGTGATCCTATCTTGCTCTTTCATTTGGGATGAATTCCTCCATCTTGTCATTTCATCTTGGCATTTTATCTATGTCTATGTCTTCTGTGTATCAGAAAAACCAGTCCTTATGAAAAAGATGTCACGTTGTACCCAGGGTCTGGTGCTTCTGGGAGTGTTTCTGGTGTATGCTACATATGTTCTGCTGTTGTGGTTTGGCTGCTCTATCCTTCAGGCCAGTCTGCAGAGGTTTTCTTTGCCTGCTGTGGGCCGTGTTTGGTCCCTGGACTGAATGTGGCAAGTTTTCACTAGGTATGCTCTGGTCTGCTTATGAAATGACCTGATATTAGCTCCACCAGAATTGAGGTCCTGCAGAACTCTCTGGTAATGAGATGTAGTATGGACAGGGGTTTGTGCTGGTCTTCTGGAGAAGGGGCCTACTATACTGGGAATGAGACAAGCTTGACAGAGAAGAGCAGTCCCACCAGAGCACAGGGATTGAGGCTTGGTGTGAGTTAGGCAGCCAGTGTTTGCACTGAGCTGTTTCCTTCAGGTGGCTCCAAGTTTATGCTGAGGGATGGGGGAAAGATATGGCACCAGCCAGCAGCTTTGTTCTCAGAGAAGCATCTCTGTGAATGCTGCCTCTCAGAGAAATGTTTCTAGAATAGTGAATGGTCTCCCCACTCTGTCTTGCAGGCATTTTACAGATTGCAGTTTCCTTGCTGTCTTTCCTGAGTTGTTTGCCTGCCTTCTCTCCAGCAGCAGCACAGTTCCCTCCAGGCTGTATCCCAGCCACACCTGCTGAACTACAGAACTCCAGGGTTTTTTGTTTTTGTTCTTATTTTTGTTTTTGTTTTGATAGCTGCATAACATTCCATTGTATATACATATATCACATCTTCTTTATCCATTCATCTGCTGATGGACATCTGTGTCCTTTCCATAGTCTGGCTATTGTGGACATTGTTGCTATAAACATTCAGGAGCATGTGCCCCTTCAGATCACTATATTTGTATCTTTGAGGTAAATACCCAGTAATGCAATTGAAGGGTTGTAGGGTAGCTATATTTTCAACTTTTTGAGGAACCTCCATACTGTTTTCCAGAATGGCTGTACTAGTTTGTTTTCCTACAAATAGTGTAGGAAAACTGCATCCTCATCAACATCAGTTGTTTCCTGACTTGTTAATTTTATTATTCTGATTGGTGTGAGATGGTATCTCATTGTGGTTTTGATTTGTATTTCTCTGATGCTGAGTGATGTTGAACATTTTTTCATTTCTGTTGGCCACTTATATGTCTTCTTTGCAGAAATGTCTGTTCATGTCTTCTACTCATTTCTTGATTCAATTATTTGTTTTTGGGGTTTTGATTTTGATAAGTTCTTTATAGATTTTGGATACTAGTCCTTTATCTGATATGTCATTTGCAAATAGCTTCTCCCATTTTGTTGGTCGTCTTTTGGTTTTGTGCAAAAGATTTTTATCTTGATGAAGTCCTAATAGTTCTTTTTTTCTTTGCTTCTCTTGCCTTTGGAGATGTGTCTAGCAAGAATTTGTTGCAGCCAAGGTTGAAGAGGTTGCTGCTTATGTTCTCTTTAGGGATTTTGATGGGTATGTTTCTCACATTTAGGTCTTTCATCCATTTTGAGTCTATTTTCATGTATGGTGTAAGGAAATGAAATCTTTCCATTTGCAATGACATGGATTTAACTAGAAGGTATTATGCTAGCAAAATAAGTCAGTCTAAGAAAGACAATTATCATATGATCTCACCGATATGCAAAAGTTAGCAAAGAAGGCAGAGGATCATATGGGAAGATAGGAAAAAATGAAACAAGATGAAGCCAGAGAGGAGACAAGCCATAAAAGACTCTTAATCTTAGGAAACAAACTAAGGGTTGCTGGAGGAGGGGGGAATGGAGAGTATGGGGTGGCTGGGTGATGGACATTGGGGAGGTTATGTGTTGTGGTGAGAGCTGGGTGTTGTGCAAGACCGATGAATCACAGACCTATACCCATGAAACAAATAGTACATTATATGTTTAAAAAATATTTAATTGACCCAAACAAAACAAAACTAAAACAAACAAATAAAAACCTCCAGCCTTTAAGCTCCACTGGTTATAAGAACTCGTGAAATTCAGCCCGTCTTCTTTTCTGAGCCAATAGTTTTGGTGAAATGTTTTCCTGTGCATTCCCTGTGTGCTCCTCTCTTACCCTTTTCTTTAACCACAGCTTCCTCCCCTCCGTAGCACCCACAATCCCTTTCTCTCCTAAACCAGTTCCAGTACTTCCTACCCTCTTCAATGTGGTCTCTTCCTTCCCTTAAGTTGTGGAGTTTGTTCTGTCAGTCTTCAGGCTGATTTCTAGGGTCTTTCTGATAATTTGATAGTTATTTGGTTGTGTTCATGGGGCCAGATGAGCCTATGGTACTTTAATTCCTCTGCCATATTTGCTCCTCCCCTTTTAAATTTAAGTCAGTTTCCTCTAGAGATTTCATAATTACTCAAATATTTCTACATTTCAAAGTTTTATAGTTTTTGATTTACCTCTTTATTTAGAATTGATTTTTGATGAAATATAATGTCTCATTTTTAAAATAAACATTTACAGAAAAAACCTTTTCCCTAAATATTTGAAATATTTTTAAAACCTATCACATTAGAGAATTTTATATACTATGATTTTTTTCAAATCTATTCATTTTTCCTATAATTTTATGCCAGTATTTCTTTTAAATTATCTAATTTTATAAATTTTGATAATATTAGAGCTTATCTATCCTGCATCCCTATCTCAAGCCAAAATAGTATTTCTTTCATTTTTTTTTCTTTTTCTTTAATGACTATGTCTTATCTATACTGTTGGTGAATATAGATAAATTGTATAGTTAACTTTTTGTGTTTCTCCCACAGTTATGCTCCAGATATAAGAATGTTTTACATTAAAAATGTTAGAATTTCATAATTAGTTGCAATGTATCCTGGCATCTTGTAGTCTTCTTACTCATGAACATTTATAGCTTTTATTTTATCTGTATTGTACATTATTAGAAAACCATGGAGCAGTAAAAAATAGTATCATTTGATGCTCTATTGTTCTTTTATAGTTGCATAGTTGTTCATATAATTTATTCAACTATGTTCCATTTGATTGTCATTGATTACATTTTCTTTTTAAATGTCAAATTTTGCAAAATATAACTTTTATTTTAATACACATATATTTCTCATACAGCTTTACAATTTTTAAAAAATGTTATTCATTATTCTGAAAAGATTCTTAGAATAAAGAGAGTTGTTAGAAAAAAAGAAAGAAACAAGTATTGTCAAGTCAAAGAATATAGATATTTAAACAATTCTAATTTGTATTTTTGCAATACTTCCACAATGACTTAACCAATCTATATCTCCAGAAATATGAAAGTATCCATTTTCCTACATTTTCAGACATTAAATTTTATCACTTTTAATATATTTTTGCTAAAGTGCTCAGTGAAAAATTATCTTTTGTTGATCTTCTATATTTCCTTTTTTTTTACTCACTTAATAAATATTTATTGATTGCCTGTCATTTGCTACTCACTAATTTATACATGAATGGTGAATAAACAAATGTGATTTTCTTGGAGCTTACATGTAGTTGAGAAAGACGGATAATGTATAAGTACTGTCATAAATTAGATGATTTTAGTTAGAAAAAATATTGTAAAACAAAAACAAAAACAAACAAACACAAAAAACCACCAAACATTTGATGAGACTGAAAGACTGAGCTACTTGGACAATTTTAGGTAATAGGGACTGAAGAGGTGACTTTGATGCTACTCATTAAAAAAGCCAGGCAGATTGGTCCAACTCAAGGAAAGAGAATATTAAAAAGCACTATTAAAAAGTAGATTTTCATAATAGACCATATACTCAAATTCCAGTGCAGAGACTTACTAATTAGAAATTTTTATTAGTGATTACCAGCTGGGTCTCTGGAATTAGTTGGTCATAGGTTTAATTCTTAATCCCTAATCTTCAGTTTCTTTATTTTCTAAACAGAAGTAATGTTTCGTATCTGAGTCATTATACAAATTAGATACAGAATATATAAAAGGTGCAGTAAAGAGTCTTTTCATTCAGTAACAATTACTATTATTATTCAATGGTTGTTAAGTAGAGAAAATAGACACAAATGATTTTGACTAGGGATTTATATTTAGAAGATACAGGCTGGATTTACATAACATAATAGCTGTATGGCCAACTTAACTTGCTAAGGTTCAGTTTATTTCATTTACAAAAATAAGTTTCATCTATCTTCCTTTATTTCTGGAGCACTGCTTGATACCCAATTTCTTCCCACTTTAAGTTTCTGCCTTTCTGAGCACATTAATTAACTCATATATTACTCATTGTGCCATTAGATCTTCAACATCAAAATCTCTGCTTAAAATCTCCTCAATCTTTGTCTGTACCATAGTGCTAGAATATTCCCTTTGTCCTCTCTAACAGAGTCCTATCCACTAACCAGCATTTCTGCCTGCTGCAATGTCAAGATAGTCTATGTTGCCAGAAAACTTGTTTTACATACAGGCTCTGCCTATTTCTAAACCTGTCCATTTACTAACAAGCTACCATATTAACCCCTATGAATGCAAAAATATAATGTGTAAATATGTTATCCACTCAACAACTGAGCCAATGAGATTAAAATAAGTTTTGCTTTTTCTTGTAGATCTAGAAGTTTTATACAGAGTATGAGTTTTGATATCAGTGTTTCTTTTAAATAGGTACTTTTGAATGAAATTTTTAAAAAAATAACAAACTATAATGAAATTATGAGGAAAGGTATAAAGAAATTAACTTTAGCTAAAGTTAAGTCCTATTTGTAAGATTACTCTATGAAATTACATATCTGTAATTATTGTCTCAATTTTTCTTGCATTTTCTGAAAGGTTTTCAGAAAAAAAATCATTAATTACTTGACACAATTTAATAATAATAACAGAATGTGATAGTAAAAAGTCACATGTATTTGCTGAAAGGGATTTTAGTCCAGTAAAGGAAGGAGAATAGGATATAAGCTTACCAATTGAGATATCACCCGTAAGTAAATGAGGCTAATTGCCACAGCTGGCTTCATTTTCAACTGACAATGCAGTAATCAACAACTGACAGACAAGGGAAACCTATGACACTAGAATACTAAACCATTTCAATAAATTATAAAAACAACATTTGACTGACAGTTATTTTTATATTTAACGTAACATTATCTATTTTCCCAGGGAAAATCAACCACATTGATAGAGACTTTTCTCCCAGTTTATTTCTCAACTTAAACTTATGGTAAATAACTTTTGGAAAGTATGCCCCCCCCCCCCAAGAAGGTAATACCAGATGAAACTCGGTAAAACTCTAATTAATACAAACAAGGAGAGAGAAAATTTATCTGTTCTTCCACCTCCCTTCCTCCATGATTTCTATTTGTTCAATGCAGATCAACTTTTCCCCAATTTCAAAGGCATGATGGATGACCAACATTCTCAACACCCACAATGCAATTGTGACTTCTCATGGATCCAGATTTTAGTCTAGTTCCCATGTGAATGGTAAACTTTGGGTCTTTGACATGTTTTAAGTATTAGATCCATTGTGCCTGAGACCCCAATTCTTGTTTGCTTACATTTGCATCATATATATATATTTTTAATCCCAGTTTCCCTGAATGGCAGTTATGTTCCAAACTCAGAATCTGGTAATAAATGGGAATAATTGATGCTTTCCTTAAGAGATGAAAATGCACTTATTTCTTCATCATATTCATGAAGTATTAGACATCTTTAGTCTTAGAGGGGACAGGATTATTAGAATGGCTCTAATCTTTTGTTCTTGAAAATATAAAAATCAAACCTATTCTGAAATTAATCGAGTGCTATTTGGGTCATTCTATGTCAATGTGGAAAACTTGTTGTTCTTTAAGGAAAAAAAATAAGAGAGAGATAGGAAGAGAGAGAGAGGGAGATGGCGCAAAAGGAGAAATGAGGCAAAAGACACAGGCTCCAGTTAAATACTGTATATGCACAGTTTTGGAAACATGTCTTATGAATAGCTAATTAAAAAAAAAAAAAAGACTTTTAAAACACTAGTAATGAGTTGCCTGGGTGGCTTATTGGGTTGAGTGTCTGCTTTCAACTCAGGTCATGATCTCAGGGTCCTGAGATTGAGTTCCACATTGGGCTCCCTGATCAGAGGGGAGCCTGCTGCTCCCTTTCCCTCTGCCTGCCACTTCACCTGCTTGTGCTCTCTCTTTATATCAAATAAATAAATTTTAAAAATTAAAAAAAAAAAAAAAACACTGCATCAGGAACAATTGGAGACACTTCTGCCCAAGGATCTCCAGTGTATCTGAAGGTGTGCCCAAGGACATTTTAAAGACATGTGTTTCTACTGCCAAGTTTTGCTCTGAGGCCTCAAGTTAAAATGCCTATAACTGATTTTTAGCTATTTAGAAATCCACTGCTGGACAATTTACTAGCAAAGAAGAGATATACAGATTATTCTGAAAGGCAGAAAAGACTGAAAAAAACATTAGTAAAACACCAGCTGGCAGACAAGATAGAAGGGCAAAAAAGGGAAAAGACAGGTGAGAGACAGATGGAGAAACCAGGATGGAAAAAATGGTATTAATACAAGTATGTCAGGGGCACAAATCCTGTAATTTATGAGCAGAACCTGCAAGTTAGGTATGGAGGGTATTAAAATTATTACAAAGCAGTAAAGATTATATTGCTTAGTAACTGACAGTGCAAAGAGAAGCAGGCAGATATTCGCACATATAGGAAATGTAGATACAGACAGAATGGAAGAAAATTAGATAAACATAAAAATAGAATGATGCATAAGCTTTATGTTTCCTTACTAGAAGGGGCATATCTAAAACAGGATAAATAGAACCTGATGCATGGAGATTGTCCTCTATGCAACAGCATTTAGATAAATAAGTCTTATCCCATTTAGATAGGACTGCACATTTTCTGTTAGAGCTAAGATTAAAGCAATTTTAAACCTATGAAGGGACAATTCTGTTCTGCTTAAACCTTACCTGAATGTATAGACAGTGTTGCTATGAAAACCAATTTGTAAGCCCCTAAGTCTCAGGGCAGTACTAAAAATAACATTGTCCATGTCCACAAGAAACTAACCATTCAAATATTTACTGAGTACTGAGGATTGAATTAGAAAAAGGTGTGGTCTCTATTCTCGTGCAGCAATAGCATAGTGAAGGGGAAATAAATTAAACAAACAATTCCAAAAATAGTGTGCTTTATATGTTGTGATAAAATCTGTGCAGAAATAATACAAATTATCAGGTGAATCTATAGCCAAGGGAGTATGTAATGTTAGATTTGGGACCAGAAGGAAGGCTGCCCTGAAACACGTACTTTGATCCAAGATCTAAAGGAGAAGTAGGGGTCCTCTAGGAGTGGGGGAAGAAATGGTAAGATGATGGGGGTTGGGGGAAAGCAAAGCAAAGACCTAGACCTGAAGGCCTGTCTTGGAGAATGGGAAAGGAATCAGTAGGTTGGGATTCGATAGAGTGAATGGATGTAGGGTCTAAGAGAAGACTGGAAGTATAGGCAGTGGTAGATCGTGAAGACTTGGTAGGCCATGTTTCAACAATTAGGGCAATGACGTTTAAAAATTACAATGCAAATTTAAAAAGAGTGTTCAAAATAAAAATAAAAAACAATGTTCACAAAAGACACTAATGGAGTGTCCTCAGGAAGGAGTGCACAAGGAGAGATCATTCTTACTGAGAGTTGATTGAAGGCTTCTTGGGGGAAGTTCACATCCGTGTGGGGCCTTGATGGAGAAATAGCATTTTAATCGGAGAACTGAGATGAGATAGACAGGGAAAACAGACAATTGTTACAAAAGCACAGAGGAGGACATAGAGCGGATGAGGAATGAAGAGTCTATTTGAAAGGATATAAGTGGAGATGTAGCTGAAATCATGGATTAGAACCAAATCATGAAGAGTAACTCTGGTTACATGAAAAAACTTTTACTTTATTTTATCTAACTCTGTAAGTAGTAAGAAATCTATCATATTACTTAGACCATGGGCTTTGGGTTTGAGTTCCAGCTTTGTCACTTACCAGTTGTTTGAATTTGGGCAAATTGACATGTCTTTGCCTGTTTTTTCAAATACAGCATCTTTGAGATGATACAAGGAGAAATAAAGATTCCTAAGATGAAGTGTATAAAAGCTTAGTTCATAAAAGTTTAATGAATTGTGGATATTTTTACTGTTACTATTAATAAAATAATCCACATTGGCCTGGAGGATATTTCGAGATAGGATACTTGGTAGAGAGATCCTTGGGCTAGGGATTAAGACCATTGTAGAAATTAAGATAGGTGGTGATGAGAATTTGAACTAAGAGCGGTGTTTGCAGTGGAAAGGGTGGAAATGATACCGTACGGACAATGTGTAGAAAACAGCAATATGGCGATGAACCGTTTAACAACATAAGGACAAAATACAAAAGTCAGAAGTGACTGAGGTTAGTTAGGTGGATGGGTTAGGGACATGGTGTTCGCCATGCATTGAAATCAGAACATTAAGAGATAAAAAAAAAATTTCTGAGGAATCAATGTGTGAGTGTGAATATCATTCCCTGACTAGTGAAATGAGACATGTCTGATAAGAGACAATATATATTACCCATGACTCAAATTTAATTCACTCATTTATCTCTTTAAGACTGTCCAAAATAAAAGCATGCTGTTTGAAATTTACCTCATGATTTCTTGGAACCTGCTCATGTAATAGTTTGATATAAACTATACAACACACACACACACACCCCGAAGTGTTTAGTAGAATGTGATGTTGTGTACCTTGTGTACCTAACTTTTCATTTTTTGTGAAGTATAGTGCATGACAAAAATGTATGAAACAAATGTACCACTTAACGGGTTATAAAAAGAATGCTTAGGTAATCACATCCAAGACAAAGAATATTACTTGTATCTCCAAAGCCTCTTTCCATGCCTTAATTTTATATTAATTATTATATTATATATTATATATCCTTAATTTTATATTAATTATTTCCTTCCCCTCTGTTTTTACAATTTTACTGCCTAACTATGCACACTTAGACCAATTCTTTAAGTTTTGCCTATTTTTAAAGTTTATGCAAATGATATGAATGATGGATTTTCTTTTCCCTGTCTTTTCTTCAAACTTTGTTTTTTATAAGATTTGTCTTTTGGGTCATTTATGATTATAGCTCTACAAGTATTTACCTGGATGGATAAGCCACTATTTATTTGTTAATTATATTATTCAGGTGTATTTGCATTGTTTCTATTCATGGGCTAGTATAAATAATATGTTTTGAGTATTTCTATTTATGCCTGATTGTACAAAAATGGATCTGTTTCTATAGGTATATAGGTATAGAAGAGTATAGCATATTTGCCATATAAATGGCAAGCCATTTCCCCCAAATAATTAGTGCAATTACACTCCTATCAGTCATGGATGAGTGTTTGTGTTGTTACATATCATAACCTATATTTGGCATTGTTATTTAAAAGGTGAGTAGTGGGGATTCCTGGGTGACTCAATTGGTTGGACAACGGCCTTCGGCTCAGGTCATGATCCCGGAGTCCCATGATCGAGTCCCGCATCGGGCTCTCAGCTCCATGGGGAGTCTGTTTCTCCCTCTGACCTTCTCCTCACTCATGCTCTCTCTCACTGTCTCTCTCTCAAATAAGTAAATAAAATCTTTTAAAAAATATTAAAAAAAATAAAAGGTGAGTAGTGGTATATCGTTGTGACTTCAATTTTGACTTTTATGAGAACTTTTTGGTTATCTTTATTGACCATTTATTGTTTTCTTGGTAAGTGCCTAAGTCTGCTGCACATTTTTCTATTATTTTCCATCTTTTCCCCAAAGATAACCAAAAAAATTTATGTAATGTTGTTATGATTTCTTTATTAGCTACATTTTGTAACTATCTTCTCCCAGTCTTAAAAGAAATTGTAATAATTCTAATGGTGCCATTTTGGAGAGCTAATTCTTAATATTTAACCAAATTTATCAAATTTTTCTTTATAGGTAGTACTTTCTCATCCTACTTAATAAAATTATTTTTATATTATTAAAACTAATATCTATACCTATACATCTATATCACATTTAGGTTTACTTACATAGCCATATCATCTGAAGTTAATCATGGAAATAATTTATGTATTCTTTCGGAAATAAAGTAGCTCTATTGTATTTCTAATTGCTGTAAGATTTTCCCCTATTTATCATGTATGTTCATAATTTTTCCTTTATTCTGTTAATGTGGGGATTCTGATAAGGGAAAAACTATACTATAAGATGGCCACCAAACCAGCAAGGGAATTCCAGTCCCTATCTCAAAGCCCTTCTAGGTTCTTCTTCCCTACCCCATTTCCTGCCCATGCTAAAAGTACCAAGTATGTGGAAGTAGAAAGGTATAAATTACCCTCCCTGCTCAGACCTTTGGAGAACACTCTCCTCTGAGCCCACCAGTGTTAGATAAACCTCCAACCCTCCAAAGTCTCTGAATGTCACTTAGTTCTTCCATCAGGATCCAGTCCATGTTCCATGATAATTCTGCTCACTGCTTCCCTAATATTAACTAAAACATGTGTTTCTGTGATAACCCCATCTTGGTCCTGATGCATTTTCTCTTCTGTTGTAGTCCTATTTACATAGTGATATTTTAGTTAGGAATTTTACATCTAATTTTCTGAGTGACATTCCAATGTAATCTCTATATTTTATAGTCATTGTGGGTTTTAGGATCAAGGTTGTTATAGCATGTAAATGATGGGAGAAGATATCTGGTTGTTGTCCTCTTTTCTGGGAGAATCTGTAAGATCAGTATTATTGACATTACTTATTCCTTAAATATTAGAAAGAATGCAACAGTGAAGCTATCCAAGTTTTCACTGTGGCAAGATTTTTAGTTACAGATAATTATAAAAATACTTATAAGATTATTTTATATACATATATTTTTATTGCAGTACAATGTTATAAAAATTGCCATAGTAATCATTTCAAGTGTACAATTCAGTGACATTAACCACATTCACAATGTTGTGCAACATCAACTATTTCCAATACTTTTTCATCAATCTGAACAGGAACTCTATAACCATTAAGCAATGACTTACTTCCCTTTTTCGCCTTTCTCCTAGTCCCTGGTAACTTCTAATCTATTTTATGTCTCTATGAATCCACCCATCCTAGATATTTCATATAACTGAGATTATGTTATATTTTTTCCTTTGGTATCTGGCTTAATACCCTCCCCCAGGAATTGTTTTCACTTTTATGCATTTATTTGCACAAAATTTGCACAAGCCTGACTTCATTCACCAACACAAAACACAACCAGGACACATACACAAGGCCTTGGGGAAGGCTGTCAGGTACTTTGAAGGACAGAAGGGAATGAACACAGTGGAGTGGGCATTTGGTATCAATTGCAGGGGTCTAAGGAGACCTCTAGTCCCTCACAGAAGAAGTAGAGGTATGAGAGACAATAAATAGAACTCTGGGTCCAGCCTGCTTTGATCCATGGTGGGTGCATCCTTGAACACCTGTCCTGTTCCTGACCCTTCACCAACAGCTGGAGACATGTCCCCTCCAAACAACCCCCAGGGCTCCTGCAGGGCACAACGTGAGACTAGGCCAGCCTCCACAGATGCTAGCTGTCACTGTCTGAGGCCCAGGGTTTTTTTGTTTGTTTGTTTTTGACTTTTTTCACCTCCTCCAAACTTTCAGGGAGCACATGATGCCATCCTGCACCAAGGCCTCCTCCTGACCACCTGCGGGCTCTGGCTACAGCTCCAAGCCTACTTTTGGCCAGGCTGGTTTCTGGTTGCTGGAGGACTGCCTCTGTATCTGACCAACACTACCATTCCGGGTCACTGTCCTTCAGGCCTTCTGCCCAGTACTCACTGGGAGCCTGATCTAGGATTTCTCTAGATTCATTTTGATGGTTTGTGTGTAGTCACCCTACGTGGCATCATAAAATTTCTTGAAACAGTAGACTGATACTATCTGTATATTTTGGAAAATTCTCAGATGCTACCTCCTATATTACTTGTGTCTCATTAATATGCTTTTCCATGTTGGAGTCTCTAATTAAACATATGTCACAACTTCTCCTATATCCTCTTTGTTTTCTCCTGGATACAATTTTCCAAATTTCTGTCTCTAAGTGCTGCATCTAGCTTTGCTTGTTTGGTGTACAATTTACAATTCATCATTTCTATTTCACTTTGTATAATCTGCTATTCAGTATGTCCATTGATCCCTTGTTTTATTATTCACTGCACGAAATTCTACAAAAAATTTTCTTCAGTATGCTAAGTCTCTATTGTTTCTAGTATCTGCAGGAGCTTAGCTTTTATCTTCTTTACTGCATAAATATATACTATCCTCAGTCTGAGCCTGATAATTCCAATATTTTCAATTTCTATGTATCTCTATAATATCTGTGTATTTATTTTTCATATTTTTGAAGTTTCTTGCATATGTCATCTTGCCACCTTTTTCTTTTCCTTGCATGATTCATTTGATTGTGTGTACAGTGTATTGTCATTGAAAAAGTATTTATAGAAGAAATTTGAGGATGAGGATCATGTTACCTATGATAGTATTTTACTCCAGAAAAGAATTCTCATTAACTTCTGGTTGTTATCTGTGGGTTTTAGCAATCCTTATTTAACTTAATGCAATGGCACGGTTTGAGATTTTCTGCACTATTCATAGTATTCCAAACTGGCCTTCATTATGCGTGTTCATTATTCCATTCAACTTTGGAGTGAACCTTTGGAGGTGCCGAAGGGAAATGGTTCACTGAAGTTTGTTTCCTTTGTTCACCTTTGCCTCTACTTGTGTTGTTTTAGTTCTATGAGGTTGTAGGTTATAGATTGGATGTGTGTGTCCTTTCCAAATTTGTATGTTGAAGTCTTAACTCCAACATGATGGTATTTAGGAGGTGGGACCTTTGCAAGATAATTAGGCCATGAAGGTACAGTCTTCATGATATTGGGATTAGTGACATTAGAAAAAGATTAACTAGAGAGCTTACTTTTCCTATTTTTCTTCTCTGTCATGTAGAGCATAATGAGAAGATAGTTATCTATGACCCAAGAAGTGGGCACAGACCAGACACTGGATCTGCCAGCGCTTTGACTTTGGACTTCTCTTCCTCCAGAACTGGGAGAGATAAAATGGTTACTGTTTAATCCACCCAGTCTGTGGTAATTTGTATGGCATCCCAAATGGAATAAGACATTGTCAAAAATAGAGTTCATCTCCACTGCTTTTTAGGATCAGCTGTACCCAGGACAAGTGTAATCTTTTTTTGAATTTATTGATATATTTGAGAGGGAGAACCAGAGAGAGAGAGCAGGGGGAAGGGCAGAGGAAGAGGGAAAAAAAATCCCAAGCAGACTCCCTGCTGAGTGCAGAGTCTCTCCCTGCACAGCTCCATCTCAGGACCCTGAAACCATGACCTGAGCCGAAATCAAGTCAGACACTTAACTGACCAAGCCACCAGGCTCCCCCAGGATAAGCTAAAATGCTCTACTTATTGCTCTTAATTCTCCTTCTCTCTTTATTTGAAGCTAACAAATACCTCACTATTTTGTTAACTCTTCGCTTTATTTTATTAAAGAAGATTTAATTATCTGCTTCGAAGTAATTAAAAGTGGAAGTTCTATGATATTTTTAAATTAATAGCTCTTTGATGAATTTCCAACTCAATAACTATCTTTATAGAAATATCTTTCTTTCTTATCACTCAGTAAGACTGACTTCAATGTTACTCTCATCATTTTATTTCTGATTCAAATTATTTCTACGTATTTGAATTGTAAGCTCTTTTTTGTTAAATATGAACCTGTGTATTACAAATGAATTAAATTTATAGAATGTTTGTGGATTTTTTTTCCAGAAAGCAAACCAAAAGATAATTTCCCAGGCTTAAGAATTATATAAATACAGAATATCTTAAAGTTATATATTATTCCTTCATTATTTTTTACATAGTACAGTATAGCTTTAATATAGATCAGAATCTTTGCAATCATTTATAGTCTTTGCCCCTTCTGTGGTAGGTGCTCTGCTAGGGTCTTTTTGCATTATCTACAAACTCATATTACATAACCGAAATTTAAGTGTTGAGGGTTTAATTCCCTTAACCCTGCAGGTTAAGATAAGTGAGACCTCAAAAGGGCAACCAATTTGTCCTTTGTGTACACAGTACTAAATAAGTAGGGCAAAATTAAAAAATTCTTTCTTTCTGACCCCAAATCCTTTTTATTTCTGTAGCTTCCTTAGAAACTGGCATGTAGTTAAATAATTAAGTTATTGAAGAATATTTTTAGTTGTTATTGGGTGAAAGGGAGGACCCAAAGTTGAATTGCACTTGAGTAATTGTGATTTTTTTCAAAGAATGTTCATTTTAGGGGCTCCTAGGTGACTCAGTTGCTTGAGCATCTGACTCTTGATCTCAGCTCAGGTCTTGAACTCAGCTCAGGTCTTGATCTCAGGGTTGTGAGTTTGAGTCCCACCATGGGCTCCAGGGGGGTGTAGAGCCTGCTTAAAAAATTAGGTAAAGAAGAATGTTTATTTTATCCTTTACCTTAAATAACAGCATGACTATATTTAAGAAACGTTTAATCTAACATGTTCTTCTTAAAAAATATAATAGGGTAAACTTTCTGGAAACAAAGTTATTTAAAAATTTTGCTTTATAATTATTTTTCAGCAGCAATATTCACTGAATCAACACTACACAGTCATATCGGTGATAGGAGATATAGTTAAGAGACATAGAAGTCAGATGACCTTTTTCTACTTCAAGGTCAGAATCTGAATCCTAATTTTATTTGAATTAGAACATACTATCACTTTTAAGAAAAAGAAAATACTATCCTTTTACAGATCTAAAATAAATTAAAAGATGGAAGAAAATCAATCATTTGCTTACCAGCTCTGTATTAATCTCTGCCTAAGTTGGTTCACATGCATTATCTCAATGATACTTCATTCATTTTATAATCATATATTTTTTTCTAGTGTAGCTTAGAAATGTTAAAAAACAAAAAACAAAAATCAAAAACAAAACAAAAACAAAAACAAGAAAATCTTGCCCTAAATTGCAAGGTGAATACCCAGGCCAATTTTCCTATTCCTCAACTTCTACCATTGTCTCTCAAATATGGGCTGGAAACCTGTTCAAAAAGCAAAAAAATTGGGACGCCTGGGTGGCTCAGTTGGCTAAGCAGCTGCCTTCAGCTCAGGTCATGATCCCAGCGTCCTGGGATTGAGTCCCGCATTGGGCTCCTTGCTTGGCAGGGAGCCTGCTTCTCCCTCTGCCTCTGTCTGCCTGTACTTGCTCTCTTTCTCTATGATAAATAAATAAAATCTTTAAAAAAAAAAAAAGCAAAATAATTTAGGGTGGCTCAGTGGCTCAGTCGTTAAGTGGCTGCCTTGGGCTCAGGTCATGATCCTAGGACCCTGGGATCGAGGTGCACATTGGACTCCCTGCTCTGAGGGAAGCCTGCTTCTCCCTCTCCCTCTGCTACTCCCCCTGCTTATGTTCCTTCTCTCTCTGTCAAATAAATAAGTAAAATCTTTAAAAAATAAAAACTTAAAAAAGCAAAAAAAAAATTTAAAAATTAAATTTAATGTACAGCAATTTTTACTTTCTGCCCCACGCCCTTTTACCATCATTGTGTAGCTATTCTTTATAGCTCATCAATCATAGTTTTTTTCATCTCTTGATCAAATCCTTTATGTAGGATTTATATAAATTATCAAAGAAGTAGGTTTATATTCTATGTTTTATATGGAAACTGTTTCTCAAAGATATGAAGTTACTTAGTGAAGGCAACAGCTGTAAAAAAAACGACAACGGTTAGAATTGAGTTCTCCAAAACCTGTTCTTTTCCTACCTTATGTAGATCAGGGTGATTATGAAGATGAGACTAATTCTTGATCTGACATGAGGCATGAATGACGGATATGGATTATTATGATGCTTATTGGCAGGAGGTAGATATCTTTTAATCAAAAAAATCCCAAACATACTTTATTACAAAGCAGATGTCATCACATGACTCAAGCAATATCTCTTCTACCTACTGATAAAATTACCCTTCTTGGTTACCATTAGCAAAGAATACTTAACATTTACTCTGTTCATTTATGGAAGAAATATTTTACCTAAATAACTAAGCAAACACATCTTCCTTTTGTGTCTCAGACTAATTATGCTTATTGGTGAAAACTTATGAGCACTTTGTGTGTTTGAATTTCATAAGGAGTCAACCAGACTTAGACAAAAGCAGAGTGTTGCCAACAAATATTTATCTTTACTTCGTGCCATGTACTGAGGAGAAAATGCAGAGGTTGATGTAGTCTTCATTCTTTAGGATATCTTACTCTGTTAGAGAGGTTTTCATTTTTTAAAAATTCTAATAAGGATGGTAATAATTTTTATTTTAGAATAAGTCATTGCTTTATTAAACAAATATATAACTATGCTAGACAACAGAATTTTATTAATTTGTTAGTTTTTATTTCCTGCTATGAACATTAACAATAACATTAACAAGAGCATATATACAGTAGAATTAAGTTTTGATGCTAAATTGTATCTCAAAGCAATATAACTGAATGCATTCTGCCCAGCATCGAAGAGAGCTAAGTTTTTGCTTTAGCTATGTTAATAACTGACTTTGTGATTGTCGAAAGTTATTGGATCTCATTCTAATTCATAAAATAAGGAACATAAAATGGATATTACTTAAAAATTTATTAGGAATTCAAGGCAAATAATAAAAAATATTATAATTTTTTATTTAAATATTTATCAAAGCCCACCTAATTTAAGTACATTTTCATTGTTATTTCCTCACATAAATTGTATTTCTTAGAGGGTAGGGTTATGTTTTCTATGGGCTTTGTTGTTCATTGTTACAATGCCTAGCGCATTGTTGATTGCAGAATATGTGAAAAAGGCAAAACTATATCCTCTTTTTGTACAAATAGAAAAGCTGACATCTTCAAAGAAAGAACAAAAGATGTTTAACATAATTTTCTCTGAACTTAATGACTTCATTTTTAAAATCTGAAAAAAGTTAAAATCTAAGTAAACATTTTCAGTGTAATTGGGCTATTTTTCTGACTAAACAGAAATAACTTAATCAAAGTTTGATTAGAAATTTGCAAAAATATGTATGAGTGGTTGCAGTGTTAGTAATAATGAAGTTGTTAGTTTTCTTTTAATCATTCTTAAAAGATACTTTGCAGTGATTGAAAGGATAATGATTTTCATATCTTATCTAAAAGTATACAGTATCCAATATTTGTTGACACAGCAAAATGTGTTTTTTGATATGTGACCACATAAGTATATATATATAGTGGTGTGTATATGTCCTATATTGAGATAGTGGGTGTCTATTTTTGGTTAATGGATAAAATCTAAATTGAACAACTCTATATGTCACAAATAAAAAGAAAATATAGTATTTGAAAGAAGAAAACCTCTCTGAGAACACAGAACTGACATAATCAGAGTGTTTAGGCACATTAAGTTTCTTCTGGTAATCTCTATGATATGTGGAAGATGAATGTAAGTTTGAATGGAAAATAATATAATTTATTAAACTGAATCTATTAAGTTTTTTTGTAAAAATGAATGATGGTCTTAATTAAATTATTTTAAAATAATAGATCAAAATGTCAATTTATTTTCACTGAGTTAATGGGGGAAGAGGTTAAGTATTAAATATACAGGGGAAAAATAAGAAAATCTTTATATGGAGAAAATGACAGAGAATTTAAGAAAAATAGAACTTGAATAGCTATTACTATTAATAAGTAAGTTTATTTTCCAAAGAATATCAAATTAATTTAATGAACCCACATGAAATTAAATATCTACTTTAATAATAATTTAAGTCAGAATGTTAGCAATAATACTTTAATGGTAATTACTAACAATTCAGGACATCATGTTTACTGTGAAAGATTTGCCTTCAAAGGACAAAAACTAGAACTTACAATTTCCAGCTTATGTGGGGGGGTCTTTTTTTTTTTTTTTTTTAAGAACTAACCTTGTTTTCTCTCTCTTTTTTTTAAGATCTTATTTTATTTGACAGAGAGATAGAAAGAGCACAAGTAGGCAAAATGGCAGACAGGTAGAGAGAGAAGTAGGCTCTCTACCGATCATCTCCGCCAGGCAGGGAGCCAGATATGGGGCTCTATCCCAGGACCCTGGGATCAGGACCTGAGCTGAAGGCAGCCACTTAACCGACTGAGCCACCCAGGTGTCCCATCCTTGTTTTCTTTAAAAAATATTAGTAGTAGAAAAAAAGTAATAACTAAATAAGTTTCTGATATCAATAATCACTAAATGGGATAGTAACACAATTAGCATTAATATTTTTAAATTACATTCACTATGTAAGTTTTTACATAATAACAAAATATATTTTATATTTACATCCTCCAATGTAATAAATTTGATATGAAGTTGGATGGATAATCTTCCTATAATAACTGTGTTTCTATTATCAAACTCTCATTGTTTTATTATTTTAAAAAATGATTTTTATATCAAATGATAGCAAATGTTGCTTCAAAAACTCTAAAGATTTTATTTTCTCTGAAAATATTTTCAGTAGAAAGTCAGCTTTATGATATATTTTTCCCACAATATATGAACATCTATGTCAAGTGGTAAATAACAGAATTATTCAGAATCCAGTCTTGCCCTGTCTTGGAATGACACCACGAAGATCAAAAGGAAAAAAATTAACCATAGCTCAAAGTTTGATTTTGCTAGGGCTAGCAACTGAAAAACATTACATTTCTTTATAATTTGAGGCTTATACTTTCAGAGATCTTATAAAGTGACATGCTACTCTTTCAAGACATAGGTGGTATTTTTTGCGTGGTTTAAATATGTCTCTCTTCTGTGTGTGTGTGTGTGTGTGTGCGCACGCACGCGTTTGCATTTGTGCCGAGGGCGGGAGTTAATTTAGTCTCAAAAAAGATATGAGGATTAGAAAAAGAGAAGAAAAATACCTAAAACATACATATCCATTTCCTTCCACCACACTCACTTCATATTTTTGTCAAAGAAAATTCCTATTGCATGTGTGTATCTACATCTATTTCATATAAAAATGTCTATTTATGTTGTACATGTATGTATGTGAAATATGGGGATGGATTTGAAGCCAATTAAAGGGTGTACCACAACACATTACAAACGTGTCTCAATGAAGTGTAATGTACATTAAGGCACCCTCTTATCTATCACTGACATCACAGTTATCTTTGAAACCCTGCATTTTCTCATTTTTTGTCTTCTAATGCAATTTTAAGATTTATTAAGTCCTAGTCCAAACTGTATCAATTCTTTTGTGGGGTCACATGCAAGCGATTCGCTTATGCAAGATAAGTAATGCATTTGTCTGGATAACATGGTAATTTCTGTCCATGTCTGTGTTAATCAGGGAACTATTATTCCTGAATGAAAGAGATCCTGTCTTATTCTCCTGAGTATTTCCTACTCAATCAAACCATATCGTTTGAACCAAGTGAAACTTTCACACACTTGAAGATACATGAAACATTTCCTTAACTTTGTATTTTGAAAAAAGGAAATTAATCTTAAACAAGTTGTGAGATGTTGGAGAAAAGCATTAAGAGAACGTGATCCTCAGTTGACCTGTGAGCTGGACCAAGGCAATCAGAGACTCCTTGTCCCTTCCCCTGTCCTTGGAAGGTGTGCTCTGCTTACTTTCCCTGTGCAAGCTGCCCAAGTAAACAGGCCTGAGATAATAACACGGTGTTGAGAACAGCTGTGCAGTCTACATGACAGAGCCCAATTAAAGCATCTGCATAAACTTTCGAGATTTAACATGTGGGTGTGGAGATTTGCATGTCTTGTGACCATCCAAGACAAGCCTTTTAATATAAGTTCCCTAGCTTATTAAGCCTGCCACCTATGATGGAAGTAGCCTCTTTCTCTGGTCTCTCCCTACCCCTCATATATGAGCTGGTTTGAGATTACACTCTAGAAGTTTCTAAGGTTGTGAACCAACAATTAGCAGCATCTGTGAGGCATCTGTGAGGGAATCCCCAGTTGGCCATCAGCCTCTGTGTGAGGAGGGGTGGCCTATATGTTAGCTGTATATGGACTGCCTTGTGAATATGTGGACTCCTAGAAAACCCCTGCTGGTCTAATGCATTTATGTGAGGAACTGCACAGAGTGCACTGTAGCAAAGAAGGGAAACCCATGGCTGTCACAGTGGGCCTCTACTGTGGGCGGTTCATCTGGACACCAATGCCCAGCTAAATCTGTGTCAGAAAATTGGAAGAAGAGCTTAGGTTATAGAAGGATGTGTGGGAGTCCTCCACTCCTCTACTGGCTTTGGTGGGGGAAAGAGAGCTGGATAATAAATTATAGACCTTAGTGTGTCATTTTGCAAAGCTAGGAGGATTGTAAGATCCCATGGATTAAGGTCCCAGGGTGTGTGACATTTTGATTGGGACATTCAGAGGTAGAATCCCCAGGACAAGAAAGATGTAGTGGAGACTGACAATGAAATGGATTCAACACTCTGCCTTCTGACCTGCCCTCCAAAAAAGGAAAGCAAAAACACTACAACAACAACCTCAGCCAGCAGAACAGTCCCCAGTGCAGGAAACATTCATGATGAGAGAATATACTCCCACTGAGTTTGGGAGTATATTGGTACAGCTGCCAAGTTGCAGCAAAAGGCCAGGGCAAGAATCTAAGCATGGTCAGTGCAGCTTACAGGATTGAGGGGGATGGCATTTCTCTGACCGGGCAAGAAACAGAGAATATGAGTGATATCAATGGGTTCAAGGTACCCATTCCTTTATAAATTGGAATTCCAGCTTAAGGGAAGCTTGGCTCAATGAGGGAGCCATCCCTGAGCTGGTGGAACTGCTCTATAGAGGAAATATATCAAACTCTTAGGGAATTGGGATTGAGACAGGCAATCTACATCCATCTTTGAAGGCCCTGATTGGGTCACATTCACTGCAGGAATGAAACTTGAGATTCTGTGGTCCTCCCCCAGCACCTGATGGAACACTGATAACCACAAAGAGCCCAGTTGTGGGGCAAGATATTTATGATGCTAGATAACGTATTGCTGTTCTTGGGTAAGCTGACAAATCCCAGGAGTGGAAATGGGAAAACGGGAAACAGAAAGAACCACAAGGCTCTTCCAACCACTGTAAAGGGTCTGGGAAAAATAACCTGGAAACAAATGTGGTTTGACATCATTGAACAGGTAGATCAACAAACCAGTGCTGTGTTGGTTGGCCTTTGGAAAGCTTTAAAACCTGAACAATAGTTTAGTCCTGCCCCATCTGTTCCTACCATCCCTGATGCCCTACCTGGCCCAGCAGAGGCCTCAGGAAAACCGATCAATTCAGAGAGTGTGGATCCCATGCCTCACATGTAAGATGAAGCCAAGATTGCCCTCAGAGGCCTCAAAATGAGCTCACTATCAACTGGTCCTCCAGAAATAATCTAAAGGTGATAGTTCTGATGGATACCAGAGCCAAATGTAGTTTAATATGTGGTAACCCTCAAAATTTTTCTTGTTCCCGCCGTACCTTCAGTGGGTTACAGAGAACAAATATTTATGGTCTGGAAGACCCTCTTAATACTGCAAGTTGGGGATTCTCCTCCTTCTCCCCCCAAATATAAGATTTTTATCAAACACCAGAGAATGTATTAGATGTTGATATCCTACAAGGTCAAACTCAGACAATGTCTCATCAGTGAAGTCCACCTCAGGGTTAGAGTAATCAAACCAGGACAGAAGGAAAACACACTTGGGGACTGGCAAGCCTGTATCATTCTGAAGAACAGTAACCATCAAACAATACGAATTGCCCAGAGGACATAAGGAGATAAGAGAAACTACCAAGAATTGTACCAAGTGGGTATTGTATGCCCTGCCCGTAGTACCTTAAATAGCTCAGCCTAAACAATAAAATGCCAGGTGGCTCATGGTGGATGACAGTGGGCTACAGAGAATTGAACAAGGTAGTGCTCCTCCCCCTATTCATGTGGTTGTGCCCAAAATGACACCATCTTAGAGACTTGGCCATGGTCCAAGGCCATCCCTTACCACTGAGTCACAAGATCAATTTGCCTTCATGTAGGAAGGACAACAGTGGACCTTTCACGTACTTGCCAATGTTGGCCTGCACAGCCCCAACACATATTATGGGATGATAACCCTAGATCTGTCCCTTTTCTGCTTCCCTGCATCAATAAAATAGGACCAGTTTATTGATGATATAACGTTTACCCATGAAGACTTTCCTCTGCTACAGGATTTGCTGGAACATCAGTAAGGGAGAAGATAGACAATGAATCAAAAGGAAACTCAATGCCTAGGCAACACCATAAAGCTTTTGGGAGTCATTTCATATGGCCAGGGAGATGTGTGTTATCTTAGGAGCTGTGACTGACAAGGTGCATTTCTGTCCAATGCCTAAGAAGGTGAAAGAGGTGTAAGCTTTTGTAGGGATTTTGAAGTTTTGGAGGATTTTTTTTTTTGGAAGACTTTTATTCCCCACTTGGTATAGTGCCTTCATCCCTTCTTATACTACATGCTAAGGAAAGGCCACATGTGGGATTGGGGATCAGAGCAGCAAGTTTCCTTAGAGAAGACAAAAATATTAGTAAAGCAGATTAAAGCTCCAGGTATCTCTCCAGCAGAGCTACTATTTAGTTTAAATGTATATGTGACTCCAGCAGTAATAATTGGGCACTGGTGCAAAGATAACAGGAGAGAATACTCCCAGGATTTTGGTCCCATTTTTGGAAAGGAATAGGAACCCAATATATCTCCTCAGAGCAACAGCTCCTCGCAGAAGAGCCTTTAGGAAAGAACATGATCAAGGTAATAACTTCTTTCCATCAAGGGATAGGTTGGATTTTGTTCACATCCATGAACTTCTGTCATGGCTCACCACCCACTTTGACTATGTGGCATGCATATTTGCAGTAAAAGAGTACCCTGTCCCCTAATCCACTGTGTCTAAACCTACAGATGCTATTAGATCCTCCAGTTGCCCCACCTCCATTCTTGTGGTCCCTGAGGCCTATAGAGTGGAAGGGGAGGAAATACCTCCCCTTGTGTCTGATTTATAGATGCTTCTAATGGAGGAGATCGATGCACAAGGACCACAGTCACTATTTGGCCCAACACTGACACCATCCAGACAGAAAAAGGAATGAACCTCAGCTGCTGGTGGGCTGAACTCAAGAGCTATTTGACTGGTGATCACACATGAGCCCTAGCCTCTAATTTTGCACTGACCATTGGGCTGTTTGAAAGAGATTAACATGACTGAGACAATGGCAAACTGAGGGGTGGATGATTACTAAAAAGCCCTTTTAGGGTCAGGATATATGGAAAGGCATTTGGGATTTCCTGAAAGAGCTTGAGGCAGTTCTAAGAGTCTTCCAAGTCCTGACTCATGAGACAGTGACACTTCTTGGCAATCAGGAAGCTAATACTCCAGCTCAGGTACAAGCCCTAGCAACTGACTTTTCAACAGATGCTGCAGATTAGCTGCATAGAAAGAGTGGCCATTACAGTGGTGGAATGGCAAATTGCCAAGGATGCCTGATGGTTTCTGAAATACAGTGACTTGGTTAATGCACTAACATTGTGACTTATGTGTTCCAAACAATGCCCAAGATGCTGGCGAAGGAGTCTGGGGCCATCTACCAGAGTTCCCAAACAATGAGCGATTGGTAAATTGATTATGTTGACCCCGCCCTCCCTGTGATGTGAGGGGTCTAAATATGCCTTGGATTGTGTGAACACTTACCTAGACCGATTCAAGCTTTCTCCTGTCACCAAGCAAACCAGGCTGCCATCATTAGGAGATTAGAGAAGCTAAGTATGGTCACTCTCATTGAACAGACAGCAATTGGTGATCACATTTCAAAGCTTATGATATACAAGACTAGGAAAAAGAACATGACATTGAATGGAGGTGTCATCTCCCATATAACCTGCGAAGAGCATGGTCAGTAAAAAGAGAAATAGAATATTAAAGCAGCAGATTAAATGACTGACAAGTAACACCACCTTGATTAGAATAACTGAAGTATCATCCCAGGTTCTAATAATTTGAATGATGAATGAGTAGGACCTATTGCCCTATATGCCAGACTGGGGACTTCTGCTGAGATCCCCAATACTGTAAAGGTATAGAACTTGTGGGGAACAACCATTGCCCTGACTCTCACTATAAATCAACATGATGTGCTGTTGAGAACACCAAACCCCATCTTGCTGGGGAAAGGAATTTCCTACTGGAATTCACAATTAGATGTCCTACCAGGATGGGTGGGTTACTTCATACTTATAGATGACATGGAACTACTCAGTCTGCACTGGGGTCCTGTTGCCTGTTGAAAGCTGGATCTGTTGAAATGCATTATACCTGGAATGGAACATGCACCACTAAAAGAGGAGAGAAGATGGGGGTTCTTCTCTGGCATATTCCTCCACCAGTCTATCTCCTCACTCTTGATAGTGCTGTCTTCCCTGGCCAACAGGAATGGTATGCACAGCCTGGTCACATTCCTAAAGCTACAGCCACATTGACATCTAAGCATCAGTCCACAAGTGCAAATTTTATGGAAGAGGAAACCCTTCCCATCCATACAAGTTCCTAGTAAATAACTGTCTTTTGACCCTAGATTTCAGCTGCTCCTGTGGTGACCATTCATGGGATGGAAGTACCTTTCTACAGTGGGCCTACCTGTGTGCCCAGCAAAGAGATCAATCCACCTGTTGGATATGTGGGCCAGTGCTCTTCTCCAGCTCATTAGGATTACCATGGTGAGTATCACCACTCCAGTAAGAGGATTGGGAAGCCTTAAAGCAGTATATTAAGGAAGAACAAACTAGAATGACTACTATTAATTCATCTGATCCAGAAATCTGGCCTGTGGCACAGACTATCAGTAACGCTGGAAATAGTATTCTTTTCATGACAATCAAACCACATAGGCATCTCCTCAAACTGCTGACCAGAGAGGTCCTAGAAATACCACCATCAGAGCCATGGATGGCTATGTTCAGATTTGGGATGGATTTATGTGTCTTACCCTGGGTTATGGACATTTAAGCACCCAGGCATCCCCATGTTGGGAACAACAACAACAAAAATCACTCTAAACAGAGCCAACCCAATTGAACTAGAAATATGGAGTGGCTATCACTGGAACTGTGTAGTCATTCTGTCACATTAAAGGATAGTGGCTGGTTTGGCACTGACTGGTATGCTGCCCAGATATTTATTGGGTTGCCCCAAATGAAACCCAGTAGTTCATGGCATGAATCTTTGGCTGTGTTTTCCACCTGGGTGGTTGGGCTACTGCATCTGGGGTTTTAAAGGGCACAGGCAAGAATCTGCTTCATGATAACAACTGCCAACTTCACTCTTTTCAAGGCCAGATGGGAATGCTCTGTTCTCCACTGGTATGATCATTTGGCCATCATATTTGTTCCCTCCATTGGCCTGGAGGATATTATAGCACACATGTAAATATAGCTATTGTTGCTGTGGCATCTGCTTCCTGTGTAGCCAGACAGCTGCCAAAGGAGTCACCTGCAACCTTCTAAAACCCCTTGCTGACCAGGCAGGTCACATTTCCAAAGGCGGGGTGGGCATATGAGATCGTAAGAGCTGTCACAGAGGAGAAATGTCAGAGAAGGTCACTGAGAGGATAGGGTAGCTAGTTGGCCTGTAAGCCATACTCTAGCAGTTGGAGGTTCCTTACCTTTGACCCTGTCTTTAGAATGTACATTCTGCTTACCCAGGACATACCCTTGGGATACCAATATGGTATTGAACCTATCTGGATGATACACATAACAGTCCAGTTAAGGCCCCTGTATAAGGATTTAGTGGGCAGGTGCAGACATCTATGCTTGTGGCACCCCCAAGACAAGCCTGGTATGTAAGTTCCCTTGCTTATTAAACCTGCCACCTACTGATCTGTCTGGAGTGGCCTAGCTCTTTCTCCAGTTTTTCCTTGCTTTCCATATATGGGGGATGGTTTCAGATTACACCCAGGAAGCTCCAAAGGTTTCAAACTAACATAAAAATACAATGAGTGGGTGCCTGGGTGGCTCATTGGGTTAAGCCGCTGCCTTCGGCTCAGGTCATGATCTCAGGGTCCTGGAATCGAGGCCCGCATCGGGCTCTCTGCTCTGCAGGGAGCCTGCTTCCTCCTCTCTCTCTGCCTGCCTCTCTGCCTGCTTGTGATCTCTCTCTGTCAAATAAATAAATAAAAAATCTTAAAAAAAAAATACAATGAGCATTTACGTACCTACCATCTATATAATTCTCTCTCTCTCTCCTTCTTGTTGACATTTACTATTACTGCTTTCTCTCTCCCTCCTTTCCTTCCTCCTTTTCTCTTTCCATAAGTATGTGTGAATGTGTGTGTGTGTGTGTGTGTGTGTGTAGACACACATTATTTTTCCTAAAATAGTGGAACATTCTGGTTAATAGTAAAACGTGTCATCAATGAACAAGTATATTCTCCAACATAAAAGAATATAGTGAACACAATCAGTAAGATTAACGCATATATACTACTTCTTATTAATCCATAACCCAAGTCTGATTTCCCCAATTATCTGAATAATATACTATATATAACTGTTATTTTTATGGCCCAGAATCATAAGCTGAATAATTTGTTACTTTTACGTGTCATGGATTTAATTCTCTTTTAATGTAGAATTATTCCCTAAGAATTTTTTGCCTTTCATGACATTGAAGTCTTGCGAAAGTATGTAATTGAGCCTTTAGAATCTGCTTTTCCCACAGAAGCATGGGTTTTTTTGTTTGTTTGTTTGTTTCGTACAAGTGGGAATGTGTATATAAATATAGTATATAAATTAGAATGAGAAAAGCTTAGCTAGTTCTTTCTAGTTTGTGCCCAATCCAGCAGATAATTACACTAAAAATAATAGCACTGTTTTTTATTTTCCTCAGAAATCTCATTTGTGCCTTATAATACAGTTTACTTAAATGTAAAAGGTAATATGCACAGTAATATTTAAAAAGAAACATAAACTCTTATCACACTCTCTGTCTCCACCATTAAATTTCTACAAAAATTAAGCCAGTTGATTTCATCTGAAAAGTAATAAAGGTTTTATTTTGAAGCAATTTCACTAAATATATATCAATGTTGAAACTGGTTAGTGGGATTTATTGTATACTTTCCTAAAATGCAATAAAATATAATTATTGGATTTTCTGGACTGTGCTTTAGTATGTAAAAACTGGCATGCATTTATCTACCCTGTAATTTCATGGTGTTACAATGTTATTACTCAATAATGACTTAACAATTACTCTATAATTACCCCATCACTGAATAGTAATTATCACATAATTAGAGGATCAATTTCCAAAGATTGGGAAAAAATACAGCAATTTGGGCCATGTAAACAGTGATTGTAAACTTACATGTATTCATAAGATTATTGCTTACATATAAAATGAAACGAATAAACATAATTTAGAATCCTGTAACTAGATCACAAGACAAGTTGAGGATTAAGTTCCTGAGAAATAAATAGTAATGCGCTTATATTAATGGAACAATTATTCACTTCTCATTAAAAACCTATTAGTAAGCCATTGTTATTATTTATATAATAAATAATGTGTACACTTGGAAAACAGTTGGTATTAGGAATTAATAAGTGATAGTTTTTATTAGTGGGAAAACGATAAATGAAATGCAGCCAAAGAGGGCTCCCTCCATATGCCATTATACAAAAATATTCACGAGCATTAAATATGGTAACAATTTAAATAAAAATCAAAATAAGAATATATAAAATGAAATAAAATTCTCTGATTTTGTTGTTTTTTTCTTGTGCTGCATGGTGCTGCTAGTAAATAATTAGTGATGTTATTTCTCTTTAAATTAAAATTCTGAAGGAAATAAATTTCATTTAAATCTAGATAAAATACTACAGATCCCCAAATTAATTATTATTATTTTTTTAATATAATTTTTTATTTTTTATAAACATATATTTTTATCCCCAGGGGTACAGGTCTGTGAATCACCAGGTTTACACACTTCACAGCACTCACCAAAACACATACCTTCCCCAATGTCCATAATACCACCCCCTTCTCCCAAACCCCCTCCCCCCAGCAACCCTCAGTTTGTTTTGTGAGATTAAGAGTCACTTATGATTTGTCTCCCTCCCAATCCCATCTTCTTTCATTGATTCTTCTCGTACCCACTTAAGCCCCCATGTTGCATCACCACTTCCTCATATCAGGGAGATCATATGATAGTTGTCTTTCTCTGCTTGACTTATTTCGCTAAGCATGATACGCTCTAGTTCCATCCATGTTGTCGCAAATGGCAAGATTTCATTTCTTTTGATGGCTGCATAGTATTCCATTGTGTATATATACCACTTCTTCTTGATCCATTCATCTGTTGATGGACATCTAGGTTCTTTCCATAGTTTGGCTATTGTGGACATTGCTGCTATAAACATTCGAGTACACGTGCCCCTTTGGATCACTACATTTTTATCTTTAGGGTAAATGCCCAATAGTGCAATTGCTGGGTCATAGGGTAGTTCTATTTTCAACATTTTGAGGAACCTCCATGCTGTTTTCCAGAGAGGTTGCACCAGCTTGCATTCCCACCAACAGTGTAGGAGGGTTCCCCTTTCTCCGCATCCTCGCCAGCATCTGTCATTTCCTGACTTGTTGATTTTAGCCATTCTGACTGGTGTGAGGTGATATCGCATTGTGGTTTTGATTTGTATTTCCCTGATGCCGAGTGATATGGAGCACTTTTTCATGTGTCTGTTGGCCATCTGGATGTCTTCTTTGCAGAAATGTCTGCTCATGTCCTCTGCCCATTTCTTGATTGGATTATTTGTTCTTTGGGTGTTGAGTTTGCTAAGTTCTTTATAGATTCTGGACACTAGTCCTTTATCTGATATGTTGTTTGCAAATACCTTCTCCCATTCTGTCAGTTGTCTTTTGATTTTGTTAACTGTTTCCTTTGCTGTGCAAAAGCTTTTGATCTTGATGAAATCCCAATAGTTCATTTTTGCCCTTGCTTCCCTTGCCTTTGGCGTTGTTCCTAGGAAGATGTTGCTGCGGCTGAGGTCAAAGAGGTTGCTGCCTGTGTTCTCCTCAAGGATTTTGATGGATTCCTTTCGCACATTGAGGTCCTTCATCCATTTTGAGTCTATTTTTGTGTGTGGTGTAAGGAAATGGTCCAATTTCATTTTTCTGCATGTGGCTGTCCAATTTTCCCAGCACCATTTATTGAAGAGGCTGTCTTTTTTCCATTGGACATTCTTTCCTGCTTTGTCGAAGATTAGTTGACCATAGAGTTGAGAGTCTATTTCTGGGCTCTCTATTCTGTTCCATTGATCTATGGGTCTGTTTTTGTGCCAGTACCATGCTGTCTTGATGATGACAGCTTTGTAATAGAGCTTGAAGTCCGGAATTGTGATGCCACCAACGTTGGCTTTCTTTTTCAATATCCCTTTAGCTATTCGAGGTCTTTTCTGGTTCCATATAAATTTTAGAATTATTTGTTCCATTTCTTTGAAAAAGATGGATGGTACTTTGATAGGAATTGCATTAAATGTGTAGATTGCTTTAGGTAGCATAGACATTTTCACAATATTTATTCTTCCAATCCAGGAGCATGGAACATTTTTCCATTTCTTTGTGTCTTCCTCAATTTCTTTCATGAGTACTTTATAGTTTTCTGAGTATAGATTCTGTGTCTCTTTGGTTAGGTTTATTCCTAGGTATCTTATGGTTTGGGGTGCAATTGTAAATGGGATTGACTCCTTAATTTCCCTTTCTTCTGTCTTGCTGTTGGTGTAGAGAAATGCAACTGATTTCTGTGCATTTATTTTATATCCTGACACTTTACTGAATTCCTGTATAAGTTCTAGCAGTTTTGGAGTGGAGTCTTTTGGGTTTTCCACATATAGTATCATATCATCTGCGAAGAGTGATAATTTGACTTCTTCTTTGCTGATTTGGATGCCTTTAATTTCCTTTTGTTGTCTGATTGCTGAGGCTAGGACCTCTAGTACTATGTTGAATAGCAGTGGTGATAATGGACATCCCTGCCGTGTTCCTGACCTTAGTGGAAAAGCTTTCAGTTTTTCTCCATTGAGAATGATATTTGCGGTGGGTTTTTCATAGATGACTTTGATGATATTGAGGTATGTGCCCTCTATCCCTACACTTTGAAGAGTTTTGATCAGGAAGGGATGCTGTACTTTGTCAAATGCTTTTTCAGCATCTATTGAGAGTATCATATGTTTCTTGTTCTTACTTTTATTGATGTGTTGTATCACATTGACTGATTTGCGGATGTTGAACCAACCTTGCAGCCTTGGAATAAATCCCACTTGGTCGTGGTGAATACTCTTTTTAATGTACTGTTGAATCCTATTGGCTAGTATTTTGTTGAGTATTTTCGCATCTGTGTTCATCAAGGATATTGGTCTATAGCTCTCTTTTTTGGTGGGATCCTTGTCTGGTTTTGGGATCAAGGTGATGCTGGCCTCATAAAATGAGTTTGGAAGTTTTCCTTCCATTTCTATTTTTTGGAACAGTTTTAGGAGAATAGGAATTAGTTCTTCTTTAAATGTTTGGTAGAATTCCCCCGGGAAGCCGTCTGGCCCTGGGCTTTTGTTTGTTTGAAGATTTTTAATGACTGTTTCAATCTCCTTACTGGTTATGGGTCTGTTCAGGCTTTCTATTTCTTCCTGGTTCAGTTGTGGTAGTTTATATGTTTCTAGGAATGCATCCATTTCTTCCAGATTGTCAAATTTATTGGCGTAGAGTTGCTCATAGTATGTTCTTATAATAGTTTGTATTTCTTTGGTGTTAGTTGTGATCTCTCCTCTTTCATACATGATTTTATTTATTTGGGTCCTTTCTCTTTTCTTTTTGATAAGTCGGGCCAGGGGTTTATCAATTTTATTAATTCTTTCAAAGAACCAGCTCCTAGTTTCATTGATTTGTTCTATTGGGTTTTTTTTTGGTTTCTATTTCATTGATTTCTGCTCTGATCTTTATGATTTCTCTTCTCCTGCTGGGCTTAGGGTTCCTTTCTTGTTCTTTCTCCAGGTCCTTTAGGTATAGGGTTAGGTTGTGTACCTGAGACCTTTCTTGTATCTTGAGAAAGGCTTGTACCGCTATATATTTTCCTCTCAGGACTGCCTTTGTTGTGTCCTACAGATTTTGAACCATTGTATTTTCATTATCATTTGTTTCCATGATTTTTTTCAATTCTTCTTTAATTTCCCAGTTGACCCATTCATTCTTTAGAAGGATGCTGTTTAGTCTCCATGTATTTGGGTTCTTTCCAAACTTCCTCTTGTGGTTGAGTTCTAGCTTTAGAGCATTGTGGTCTGAAAATATGCAGGGAATGATCCCAATCTTTTGATACCGGTTGAGTCCTGATTTAGGACCAAGGATGTGATCTATTCTGGAGAATGTTCCATGTGCACTAGAGAAGAATGTGTATTCTGTTGCTTGGGGATGAAATATTCTGAATATATCTGTGATGTCCATCTGGTCCAGTGTGTCGTTTAAGGCCTTTATTTCCTTGCTGATCTTTTGCTTGGATGATCTGTCCATTTCAGTGAGGGGAATGTTAAAGTCCCCTACTATTATTGTATTATTGTTGATGTGTTTCTTTGATTTTGTTATTAATTGGTTTATATAGTTGGCTGCTCCCACGTTGGGGGCATAGATATTTAAAATTTTTAAATCTTCTTGTTGGACAGACCCTTTGAGTATGATATAGTGTCCTTCCTCATCTCTTATTATAGTCTTTGGCTTAAAATCTAATTGATCTGATATAAGGATTGCCACTCCTGCTTTCTTCTGATGTCCATTAGCATGGTAAATTCTTTTCCACCCCCTCACTTTAAATCTGGAGGTGTCTTCGGGCTTAAAATGAGTTTCTTGGAGGCAACATATAGATGGGTTTTGTTTTTTTATCCATTCTGATACCCTGTGTCTTTTGACAGGGGCATTTAGCCCATTAACATTCAGGGTAACTATTGAGAGATATGAATTTAGTGCCATTGTTTTGCCTGTAAGGTGACTGTTACTGTATATGGTCTCTGTTCCTTTCTGATCTACCACTTGTAGGCTCTCTCTTTGCTTAGAGGACCCCTTTCAAGATTTCCTGTAGAGCTGGTTTGGTGTTTGCAAATTCTTTCAGTTGTTGTTTGTCCTGAAAGCTTTTAATCTCTCCTTCTATTTTCAATGATAGCCTAGCTGGATATAGTATTCTTGGCTGCATGTTTTTCTCATTTAGTGCTCTGAAAATATCATGCCAGCTCTTTCTGGCCTGCCAGGTCTCTGTGGATAAGTCAGCTGCCAATCTAATATTCTTACCATTGTATGTTACAGACTTCTTTTCCTGGGCTGCTTTCAGGATTTTCTCTTTGTCACTGAGACTTGTAAATTTTACTATTAGGTGACGGGGTGTGGGCCTATTCTTATTGATTTTGAGGGGTGTTCTCTGAACCTCCTGAATTTTGATGCTCGTTCCCTTTGCCATATTGGGGAAATTCTCCCCAATAATTCTCTCTAGTATACCTTCTGCTCCCCTCTCTCTTTCTTCTTCTTCTGGAATCCCAATTATTCTAATGTTGTTTCGTCTTATGGTGTCACTTATCTCTCGAATTCTCCCCTCGTGGTCCAGTATCTGTTTGTCCCTCTTTTGCTCAGCTTCTTTATTCTCTGTCATTTGGTCTTCTATATCACTAATTCTTTCTTCTGCCTCATTTATCCTAGCAGTGAGAGCCTCCATTTTTGATTGCACCTCATTAATAGCTTTTTTGATTTCAACTTGGTTAGATTTTAGTTCTTTTATTTCTCCAGAAAGGGCTTTTATATCTCTCGAGAGGGTTTCTCTAACATCTTCCATGCCTTTTTCGAGCCCGGCTAGAACCTTGAGAATTGTCATTCTGAACTCTAGATCTGACATATTACCAATGTCTGTATTGATTAGGTCCCTAGCCTTCGGTACTGGCTCTTGTTCTTTTTTTTGTGTTGAATTTTTCCGTCTTGTCATTTTGTCCAGAGAAGAGTATATGAGGGGGCAAGTAAAATACTAAAAGGGTGGCAACAACCCCTGGAAAATATGCTTTAACCAAATTAGAAGAGATCCCAAATCGTGAGGGGGGAGAAAGGGGATAAAAAGAGGTTCAAAAAGGAAGAAAGAAAAAAAAGAAAAAAAAAAAGAAAAGAAAAAAGAAAGAAAAAAAAAAGAAAAGAATTAAAAAAAAAAGAAAACACCTAAGAAAAATATAAAAAAGAAAAAATATATGTATTAGATAAACTAGTAAAAAATCGTTAAAAAAGAAAAAGGTAACAGTTTAAAAAAAATTTGTACCCGAAGGCGAGAAAAAAAAGCAAAAAATGAAAAAGAAAAAAATTAAATTAACCGCAAGACTAAAAAAAATCACAGGGCAAAAGCCATGAGTTCCGTGCTTTGCTTTCTCCTCCTCTAGAATTCTGCTGCTCTCCTTGGTATTGAAACCGCACTCTTTGGTAGGTGAACTTGGTCTCGGCTGAATTTCTTGTTGATCTTCTGGGGGAGGGGCCTGTTGTAGTGATTCTCAAGTGTCTTTGCCCCAGGCAGAATTGCACCGCCCTTACCCGGGGCCAGGGTGAGTAATCCGCTTGGGTTTGCTTTCAGGAGCTTTTGTTCCCTAAGTGCTTTCTGTAGAGTTCGGAGGACGGGAATACAAATGGCGGCCTCCTGGTCTCCAGCTTGGAGGAGCCGAGAGCCCGGGGCCGCACTCCTCAGTGCGCGCTCAGAGAACCGCGCCCAGTTACTCCCGTCTGCCTGACCTCCGGCCGCGCTCTGAGCTCACCGAGCCTGCGACCCGTTCAAGGTCACCCCGAGCTGCGAGCTTACTGTCGGCTCTGTCTCTGTAGCCGGCTTTCCCGTTCCAATACCCGCAAGCTCTGCGACACTCAGACACCCCCGATCCTTCTGTGACCCTGCGGGACCTGAGGCCACGCTGACCCCGTGTGGGCTTTGCCCCGGGTAGCCTCTGGAGCGATGTCCCTCAGCGGAACAGACTTTTAAAAGTCCTGATTTTGTGCGCGGTTGCTCCGCCGCTTGCCGGGAGCCGGCCCCTCCCCCCGGGGTCTATCTTCCCGTCGCTTTGGATTCACTTCTCTGCAGGTCCTACCTTTCAGAAAGTGGTTGTTTTCTGTTTCCAGAATTGCTGTTCTTCTTCTCTTCAATCTGCCGATGGATTTTCAGGTGTTTGCAATCTTTAGATAAGCTCTCTAGCTGATCTCCGGCTAGCTGAAGTAGTCTCGGCCTGCTACTTCTCCGCCATCTTGACTCCTCCCCCCCCCAGATTAATTATTAATTCTAGAATATTACACTTTTATTTTTGCTTTTTACACTAGAAATTTCCTCCTCCTCAACCATCTATAAAGTGTTTCCTGGGAGGATTGATGAGTCTTTTGTACCTGCCTCAGATAAGGAACTTTAATACTTTCTTCTTTTCATCTTGAAATTCTCTGGCCAGATGAACTTTTGAAAGTATATTTGTGCAGTGATAGCACAGGCAACAGGAGCAAACAGAGAATCAGATGGAATCTTATACATCCTAATATCAGCAGACTCATTGCACTGAATGTCATAGGTGTGGAGCTTATGAATAAGAACATGGTCCCTACTTTTAAGACTTCCACTGTCATTATTCCCTCCCTCCTGTCCCCACATTAAAGATATAGATATAGATCCAGATATTTATCTATATGTTTTTAGAGACTGTACATGCAAGTGGGGGTGATGGGGAGAGACAGAGGGAGAGAGAGGCAATCAAGGAGATTCCCAACTGAGTGTGGAGGCAGCCACAGAGCTTCATCCCAACCATGAGATCATGACCTGAGCGGAATCCAAGAGTCAGACACTTAAACTACTGAGCCATCCAGGTACCCCAAAGGTATTTTCTTAAAAGCCAGTTCGTCGTCGTCGTCTTCTTCTTCTTCTTCTTCTTCTTCTTCTTCTTCTTTTAAGATTTTTATTTATTTATTAGACAGAGATCACAAGTAGGCAGAGAGGCAGGCAGAGAGAGAGGCTCCCTGCTGAGCAGAAAGACTGATGCAGGGCTCGATCCTAGGACCCTGAGATCATGACCTGAGCCAAAGGCAGAGGTTTAACCTACTGAGCCACCCAGGTGCCCCTGGATCATCTCTTTTATTTATGGTTTTATTTTCAGCTAATGTATTATTGTTTAAAAACTGTTCCCTTGATTAAACTCCTTAACACTGATTCCAGCTACTTTTGAATGCAGGCTTTGAGATAGTCTGTAAGTAGTCTAAAAGTAGGTCTTGTTTTTTAAGTACAGAAATGGTATTTCTAGAAAATTGCTTTCAACTCACCTATTAACTTTCAATTTACCTATCTGCATTGTAGGTTCTTGGAAATTTGCTATAGATGTTACCAGGTAAAACTGTCTGGTAGATATGTGAACAGGTATTCAGAGCCTCTAAGTCAAATGGTAAATCAGTAGAGGTCAAACATCCAGTGGAATTGGTCAAAGTAGATTAAGAAAGGATGAATCCTAAGAATGATAAGGTAACGTTGTTGGCAGCGTCAGGTCTTACATGTTAACCTTGAAGACCAGAGATACTTAACCCCACCTAGCGGTGTTGTGGTGTCTGAGAAAACTTGTCACTTTTCATCAGCATGGAGGATCTCATTCATGGGACCCATACTGTTGGAAAACAGTGACAGTTCCAGGGCATGGTGGGGAGGGGTTGTGAGGGCTGACATCCCCTCCCAGCACCTCTCCCTTTACCACACATTCCAGTGGTCCTCTTGATGATCCCAGGGGAACAGGGGAGCAGGATGACTGGCCTCATTTTACACTTGGGGAAATGCCAATTTTAAGATGCCAATTTTCTTCAAATTGATCTACAGATTCAATGCAGGAGAAATCATTTCCCCCCAAAATGCCTTATCCACACAATCACATAATCATTTCATTGTGACAACCATGCAGTCAATAGTGGTGCTTTAATTTATGCATCCTTGTGTATTATCATCTTTTAAAATAGGTATTTTGTATCTTTTAATAAATAGGAAGCATTGTTAAAATTAGGGATGGGTTTTTATAACCCTATCTTCAGGGTCTTGGATGGTGAGGTGTACAGATTTGGTGTTCAATAATTAGAGCTATGAGCCTTAGTGAGTTGTGAAGAGTAAGATCTGAATTATGTTTCCTCCCAGCTTTATTGAAGTATAATTGACAAAAATTATAATATACCTAAAGTGTACAATGTGATGATTTGATGATTTGATATGTGTATACTTGTGAAATCCTTCCCACTATCAAGTTAATTAACATCAACTCACATAGCTACTTATTTTTTTATGAGAATATTTGACACCTACTCTCAACAAATTTCTAGTATACAATACACTGGTATTCACCATGTTGGTACACTAGACCCTGAGAACTTATTTATCTTGTAACTGAAATTTGTATATCCTTTAACCAACTTCTCCCCCATTCTTTCCACTCCTCAGCCCCTGGAAGCCATCATCCTATGTTTTAATGAGTTTAGCTTTTCTGTTTTTGTTTTTCTTTAGATTTTTCATATTAGTGATAACCATGCAGCATTTGTCCTTCTCTGTCTTGCTTATTCCACTTAGCATAATGCCCTCTAATTTCATTCATGTTGTTGCAAGTGGCAAAATTTATTTTATATGGCTGAGTAATATTCCATGTCCATATCCATTTTTATGTATCATACTTTCCTTATTCATTAATCTTCAATGGACACTTGGTTGTTTCCATATTTTGTCTTCTGTGAATAATGTTGCAATGAATATATGAATACAGATAACTCTTCAAGATATTACTTTTGTTTCTTTTTTATATATAACCAGAAGCAGGATTGTTGGATTATAGGATTGTCTTGCAATGATTTTTTAAAAATATAATGGCAAAATCACAGGCAACAAATGCTGAAATAAACAAGTAGGATAATATCAAACTATAAAAACCTCCTGCACAGAAAGGAAACAATCAGGAAAATGAAAAGGCAACCTACGGAATGGGAGAAAATATTTGCAAACCACATATCTGATAAGGAGTTAAAATCCAAAATATATAAAGAACTCATACAACTCAGAGGAGGAGCAAGATGGTGGAGAGGGGGACCCTGTTTCAACTGGTCCCCTAAAGTGAGCTAATTATCTATCAGAACACTCTGAACACCCATGAAACCAGCCTGAGATGTAGGATTATACATTTCTGGATCTCTATGGGGGCAAAAGATATCAGTGGACAAGTAAAGCATACTGGGAATGATCAGACTGATATCAGAGGATAAACAGAAGAGGGAGGGAGCCACCAGAGACAACCCATTAAAAAGTAACACCCCAATATGGAAGTGTCCTGTGATTGGGGACCAGCATTGACTTGAAGTCTAGGTAAAAGCACTCAAAAAGAGAAAAAGATCTTAAGGAACAACTGGTGGAATTGGGAGGTCACGGGCATGGGCCTAAGCCCACGGACCCAGGATGGCCACTGCCGGCGACCACCTATGCCAGAGACAGTGCTGGAACGGAACCTCCAGTTCTGGTCCTGCAGTCCCCAGGGCTGTGCAGCTTGAGGGTGTCTGGTGGGTGCTCTCTAAAACCACAGCCTTTTGCACTCCGCATTCATTGCATGACTGGGGTCTGAACAACACTCCTCATGGTGCCTGAGAGTGGTCCATGCAGGTGTTAGCCGGCAGTCTCTAGGACCAGCCAAGAGTCTGAACACTCTCAGCCCAGACTTGAAGAAACTACCCCAGACAGCAGTCCCGGCAGAGGCAACCACCAGAAGCAGACTCCCTGAACCATTATCACTCATGGATTTGGCACAGGGGTGCAGGGACAGGTGGGTGCTTCAAGTAACACCTGAGACGATGGCTGGGGACATGCGCTACCTATGGGAGGTTGCAAGGCTCAGCAGAGTTTGCAGAGAGGGAGTCTGTGTGTTCTGGACCACCTAGAGGGGAGCAGAGTGAGACTTCTCTCTGACACGGAGGTCTGGGTGCAGTTTGCTTTCTACTAAACCTCCGAAAAGCTTAAGAGCCACGAAAAGCCACCAAGGATCAAAAACCTCTAGAGAACAAATGCCTGAAAAACAGGTTTTCACAGAGCCCAGGCTTTGATGGGAGCAGAAGGACTCAACCCAAGCAAGAATGACTGAAAAACAACACGGCAGGCCCTTCCCCCAGAAAGCCAGCCAAAAGAAAGAGAGGACAACCACCACAGTGTGCCCATAAAACTGTAAAACCCCAATATCAGGGGAAAACAATATATTAAGTTCTTGGTATTGCACTAAAACCTATATATTTCATAGATACAACTTTTATTTTTAATTTGTTCTCACAAATCTTGTTCTTTGTAAATTTTTTAACCTACTTACCATTACAACTAGAAGTTTAATACAACATAGTCCACAATAACCTTTTAACTTGAACTTTTTTTCATACTTATACCTGTATTTTTCTTTTTCTTTTCTATTTTCTTAAATATACATATAGATAGAATCTTCAAGGTAATCCTCTTTCCCTAATCAATACTATCCCTATATATAACAAGTTTTAATCTCCCATTATCTTTGGAAACTTGAGTCCTTTAACAACAATATCAAGTTATACCCAGGAAGAATCAAAATAACCTTCCTTGCATCAAGGATTTATAACAACCCTCCCATATTTTTCTCCTGTTAGTGTTTCTGTGTACTTGTTTTTGTTCTGGTATTATACAAATCTCATCCTTGGGTTCATTTGGGTTGGGTTCTTTTTTTTTTTTTTTTTTTTTTAATCATTTACTTTTTTTGGTCACTTTGCTTGTCCAATTTTGTTTGTATGCCTTTTAAATCTTACCTTTGGGGCCCTTTCTAGCTGGGTCTTCTGTTTTGTTTTGTTTGTTTTTCTGTCTCTCTCTCTTTTTTCTCTTTTCTTTCTTTTTGGTGGTGACTTCTGATTGTTCAGAAGCATTCCAGGGTGCTCCTTGCCTGGATTATGGTTGATATATTCAGCTACACATCCCCTCAACCACTTCTCACCAAAATGACTAGGAGGAGGAGCACCCAAAAATGGAAAAATTCAGAGACTGTTACCTCTCCATCAGAGTTATTGGATGTGGACATAAACAGTGTGTCGGAAAGGGAATTCAGGGTAACAATTATCCGGGCAATGGCTAGGTTGGAGAAAACCATTTGTGACAGCATGGAATCGATTAGGGCAGAAGTGAAAGCTGACCAGGAAGAAGTTAAAAATGCTATCAGTGAGATCCAATCTAATCTAAATACTCTAACAGCTAGGATAACTGAGGCAGAATTAGTGATCTAGAGGACAAACTGATAGAGAAAAAGTATCAGATGGAGGCCTGGAACAGCTTAGAAGCCATGAAAACAGAATTAGGGAAATAAATGACACCATGAAATGTTCCAACATCAGAATTATTGGGATCCCTGAAGGTGGGGAGAAAGAAAGAAGACTAGAAAATATAGTTGAACAAATTCTCCATGAAAATTTTCCCAATCTGGGGAATGGAACCAGTGTTCATGCCCTAGAGATAGAAAGATCACCCCCAAAAATGAAAGAATTTAGAAAGACCTCAAGGTACCTGATAACAAGACTGATGACTCATAATTTTAGACAGGAGCTTTTGAGAGTAGCTAGGGGGAAAAGATTCCTTATGTATGGAGGAAGGTCCATCAGAATAATGTCAGACCTCTCCACAGAAACCTGGCAAGCCAGAAAGGACTGGCAAGACATATTCAGAGCACTAAATGAGAAGAACATGCAGCCAAGAATACTTTATCCAGCAAGGCTGATATTAAAAATGGATGGAGAAATAAAGAGCTTCAAAGACCGACAAGGTTTAAAAGCGTATATGACCACCAAGCTGGCACTGCAAGAGATATTAAGGGGGGGAGGGGTTCTATAAAAGAAGAAAGAATCCAAGAGTGTCATAGAACAGAAGTTTACAGAGATAGTCTATAGAAACAAGGACTTCACAGGCAACATGATATCAATAAAAACATATCTTTCTATAATTACTCTCAACGTAAACAGCCCAAACCCTCCTATAAAATGGCACAGCATTGCAAATTGGATAAAATGATAGGACCTGTTCATATGTTGTCTAAAAGAGACCCATTTGGTACCTAAAGATACATCCATATTGAAAGAGAAGGGATGGAGAAGCATCTTTCATGCCAGTGGGCCTCAAAAGAAAGCTGGGCTAGCAATTCTCATATCAGATAAATTAGATTTTAAACTAAAGACTGTAGTCAGAGATAAAGAAGGATACTACATCATTCTTAAAGTGTCTATTCACCAAGAAGATCTCATAATTGTAAATGTTTATTTCCCCAATATGGGAGCAGCCAACTACATAAGACAACTGTTAATCAAGACAAAGAGTCATATTGATATGAATACATTAATAGTAGGGGATCTTAACACACCACTCTCAGTAATAGATCATCCAAGCAGAAAATCCACAAAGAAACAAAGGTATTGAGTGACACATTGGACCAGATGGACGTCACAGATATATACAGAACATTCCACCCTAAAACAACAGAATATTCATTTTTCTAGAGCACACATGGAACTTCCTCTAGAATAGACCACATTCTGGGTCACAAATCAGGGCTAAACCGTTTTCAAAATATTGAAATTATTCTTTGCATATTCTCAGAGCACAATGTTTTGAAACTGGAACTCAACCACAAGAAGAAGTTTGGAAGGAATTCAAACACTTGGAAGCTAAAGACCATCTTGCTTAAGAATGTTTGGATTAATCAGGAAATCAAAGAACTCAAACAATTCATGGAAACCAATGAGAATGAAGACACTTCAATCCAAAACCTGTTGGAAATGGCAAAGGCGGTCCTAAGGGGTAAATGCATAGCCATCCAAGCCTCCCTCAAAAAAATTGAAAAATCCAGAATACACCAGCTGTCTCTACACCTTAAAAAACTGGAGAATCAACAACAAATTAAGCCAATCTCACACACAAGAAGGGAAATAATCAAGATTAGAGAAATGATCAATGAGATAGAAACTGGGGATACAGTAGAACACATCAATGACACTAGAAGCTGAGCTGTTTTTTTTTTTTTTTAACCAATAAGATTGATAAACCATTGGCCAAATTAATCCAAAAGAAAAGAGAGAGGACCCAAATTAATAAAATTATAAATGAAAAGGGAGGGATCACAACTAACACCGAGGAAATAAAAAGAATCATCAGAAATTATTATCAACAGTTATATGCCAATAAGTTAAGCAACCTAGATGAAATGGATGCATACCTGGAAACCTATAAATTTCCAAGACTGAATCAGGAAGAAATTGACAACCCGAATAGACCAATGTCTAGTAATGAGAGTGAAGCAGTGATCAAAAACCTCCCCAAAAAACAAGAGCCCAGGAACCAATGGATTCTCTGGAGAATTTTACCAAACATTCAAAGAAGAAATAATACCTATTCTCCTGAAGATATAGGTATTCAATAGGTATTGAAAAATACCTATTCAATAAATAGAAACAGAAGGAAAACTTTCAGACTCTTTCTATGAAGCCAGTATTATTACCCTGATCCCCAAACCAGGCAAAGGCCCCACCAAAAAGGAGAATTTCAGACCAATATCCTTGATGAATATGGATGCCAAGATTCTCAACAAGATCCTAGCTAACAGTACATTATAAAGATTATCTACCATGACCAGGTGGGATTTATCCATGGGATGCAAAGGTGGTTCAACATTCACAAGTCAATCAATGTGATAGAACAAATCAATAAGAGAAGAGAGAAGAATCACGTGGTCCTCCCTATTGTTGCAGAAAAAGCATTTGACAAGATACGGCATCTATTTCTTATTAAAATGATTCAAAGTATAGGGATAGAAGGAACATTCCTCAACTTTATAAAATCTATCTATGAAAAACCCACAGCAAATATCATCTTCAATGGCAAAAAGATGGGCGTGGTGCATAAACAATGAATTTTGGAACACTGAAAAAAATAAAATTATATTAAGTTTTAAGAAAAGAACTCATTCAACTCAATAAGAAAACAAAACAAAACCCAAAAAGAAATGAAATAAAATAATTCCATTAAAAATAAGCAAAGGACTGGAGTGAACCTTTTTCCAAAGAAGATATACACATGGTCAGCAGGTACATGAAAACATTCTAAATATTACTGATTATTAGGGAAATTCAAGTCCAAACCACAATGAGATATCACTTCACACCTATTGGAATGACTTCTGTAAAAAAGACAATTGATACAAATGCTATTGAGGATGTGGAGAAAAGGGGACCTTTGAGCACCCTTGGTGGGAATGTAAGCTGGTACAGTCACTATGGAAAACATAAAGAAGTTTCCTCAAGAATTAAAAATAGAACTACCAGCTGATCCATCAATCCCATTTCTGAGTATAAATCCAAAGGACATAAAAATAACTATTTCAGGGAAATCTGTACTCTCATGTTCATGACAGCATTATTCATAATGGCCATGATACAGAAATAGCCTCAGAATTAAATTTGAAAAATCCACTTATGGCTTTATTACATCATGACTTGCCCGTCTTGATTCTTGCTTCTGAAAAGCAGCATGCCCTAAGAGGAGAATGCGATTCTCTGTTTAGATGGATAATTTGTTTTGCTGCATATTCAAAAACAACTTAAGTGGCTATTTGCAGTTATTTTGGAACTCCAAGTAAATGGAACACTTTGGGTTCTCTCCATGTTGGTCCAGATGGTCATTAACACTTCTCCAGACCAGATGCATCTGGGAGACAGGTGCACCCAGCCCTGCCTGGCCTTCACAGGGCTGCAGTCCTGCTGACGCTGTGTGACTGACCAGCTGCACTGAGCCTTGATTTGAGCCAACTGCCAAAAGGTTCTGAAGTCACTCATGTTAGTTTTGCACTTTCCTTGGGAGTATTACTTGAATCTATTTTGAACTGCAGAAAACACTAAAGATGAATATAAAAAGTCAGGCAAATGTTGCTGCTCCCTAACTTTAGGTAAGATACAAGATAATTGAGTTCTGTACCTCAGGAAGGAAGAGATATATAATATTCATAGACTGACAAACATGACATTGTTAAGATGTCAATTTCTACAGATTGACCTACATATTCAATGCAAGAAAAAATCATTTTCCTTAAAAACCATTTACTAAAAGCTGAAAATATGATTTTAAATTCTACATACAAAGGGAAAAGCATATTATATACAAAGCAATCTTACAAAAGAAGAGCAGAGTTTGAGTTCAAGATTTACTAAAAAGATATAATAATTAAGAAAGTATGGTATTGGTATTAGGATGAGTACATAGATAAATGGAACCTAGGAGAAAGCCTTGAAAAAGACCCGAACTAAAATGACTATTTGATTTTTGATCATGGCACCATAACCATCCAACAGGGAAAGGAAATATTTCTATAAATAATCTTGGAAGAAAGGGCTATCTATGAACAAAAAACTACATCTCTATTCCTACCTCACATCTTCAACAAAAAAGATATATGCATGGACAATAACCACCTGGACAAATATCCAGTATCATTATTCATGATGGAAATGTAAATAAAACCAGTGAGATGCTGCTACACACCTCTCAGGGTGTCAGATGGACAAAATGTAAAAATCTAATAATAACACCAAAGGTGAGCAACTTAAAATCATATGTGTTGGAATTGAACACTTAGGTATCCAAGGGAAATGAAAATGTATATTCATAAAAGAAGACCTATACAAAATGATCATTGCAGCCAAAAATTTGAAATACCCCAAATGGTAACTAATAAAGGATGAGCTAAGGATGAACTAATAAAGGTGGTGTCATCACAAAATGAAATATTACTCACCATGATGAAGGTGCAGACTACTGGGTTTGGGCAACTTGAATAAATCTAATCTAATTTATCAATCTAAGTAAAACAAATCTTGCACAAAAGAATGTATATTCCCTTTTTTCTTTCATTTTTTTTTTCTGAAGCTCTAGAAAAGTCAAATGAAATCAATGGTTAAAAAGAGAGTGATAGCGATACATGTGGGGACAAGATGTTGGGAACTGACTGGAAAGGGACAATGGGAAACTTTCTTGGAACATGGTAATATTCCATACCTTGACAGGCATTTTTACAATAGGTGTATGTATTTCTTGAAACTAAGCAAATGCAATAAGATTCGTGCATTTCAATGTATATAAATTTTTCACAGAATTGATAAGTAAATATTGGACATTAGGTAACAATACACATACTGAAGTATTTAGGGAACTTATGCAGAGGTCTGCAACTTATCTGAAATAGAAACAAATAAACACTGACTCTGACTTCTGACTTCATACTATTCACACAAAAATGGAGAATCTACAAGATTGAAGAAAATATTTGTAAAGTATACATCTGGTAAGGGTCAATATTTATAACATATGGGGAATTCCTAAAAGTCAACAACAGCAACAACATCCAATTTAAAAATGGGCCAATAAATTGAATAGACATTTTTTTCAAAGATAATACACAAGTAGCCTGCAAGTCCAAGAAAAGTAGCCAATAAGCCCAAGAAAAGATGCTCAAGATCACTAATTATTAAGGAAAAGCAAATTAAAACCAACCACAGTGAGGGTGCCTGGGTGGTTCAATCGGTTAAGGATCTGCCTTTGGCTCAGGTCATGATCCCGGGGTCCTGGGAGCAAGTCCCACACTGGGTTCCCTTACTCAGTGGGGAATCTGCTTTTCCCTATCCCTCTACCTCTCCCACCTTCACTCTCTTTTTCTCTCTCTCAAATATATAAATAAAATCTTAAAAAAATAAAACCACAATGAAACTGTATTACACACTCATTAGGATGGCTATTTTTTAAAATATGCATAGAATTACCATATGCTTTAGTAATTCCACTTAGAGGTACATACTCAAAATAATTAAAAGCAGGGATGGCTTAAACATGTACTTGTAAACCAGTGTTCATACCAACATTATTCACAATACCCCAAAACTGAAAACAATGCAAATGTCCAGGAGAATATGAATGAACAAAATGTGGAATATACAAACAATGGAATATTAATTCACTTTAGAAAGGAATGGAATTTTAATACGTTATTAAATGAATGAACCTTGAAAACATTATGCCAAGTGAAATTAGCCAGACATCTAAGTAAAAATATTGTATAATTCTACATATGTGAGTTACCTAGAATACACAAGTTCCTAATATAGAAAATAAATCAAAGTTACTAGGGTTGATAGAAGGAGAGAATGGAGGCTTTCTCTTTATTTTTTTAATTTCTATTTATTTATTTATTTTTTTTAAATGTGTGTGGTTAAAATAAATCTTTATTTTACAAAATTAAAAACATAAATGATACATACACTCCTCTTAAATACCAGCTTATAGTACTTGACATTTCTGAACCATTTGAAATGGAGTTTTCCATAAGCTTTTTTTTTTTTACTTTTAATTTTTTATTTTTTATAAACATATATTTTTATCCCCAGGGGTACAAGTCTGTGAATCACCAGGTTTACACACTTCACAGCACTCACCAAAGCACATACCCTCCCCAATGTCCATAATCCCACCCCCTTCTCCCAAACCCCCCCCCCCCAGCAACCCTCAGTTTGTTTTGTGAGATTAAGAGTCACTTATGGTTTGTCTCCCTCCCAATCCCATCTTTATTTTGTTTTATTTTATTTTTAGAGAGAGAGAGTGTGTGTGTGCACAAGTCTGGGGTTGAAGTTGGAGGCACAAGAGACAGCGAGAAAGAGACTCTTAAACAAGCTCCATTTCCAACACAGAGCCTCATGTGTTTTGGTCTTATGACCCTGAGATCATGACCTGAGCCAAAATTAAGAGTCAGACAATTAACTGAGTCACTCACGTGCCCCAAGAGTTATTATTGAAGGAGTAGAAAATTTATGTGTGGGATGATGAAAATGTTCTGGAAATAGATAGTGGTGATGACTATACAACATTATGAATGTACTTAATGCCATTCATAGAAATTAAGTACATAGAATACCATTAAGTTCTAGAATAGAACTTAATGATACTCACCATATAGAATAACATTAGGTTCTAGAATAGAACTACTATCTGATCCATCAATGGATCACTTGTCACACTTGGATGGATCACAATGGATCTCAATGTCACACTTAGAAATGATACATTTTAAAATAAAAGGGTACACTCAAGTGTATATTTATACAAAATAAACTCAAAATGGATTAAAAACAAAGCTTTAATATCTGAAACTAAAATTTCTAGAATCAAATGTAGGACAAAAATTTCTTACCCTTGGTTAGACCTTAGAGCAAAAATAGCAGATTTTTTAAAAATAGTAATTTAAAAATTGTACTTCATCAAGAGTAAATACCATCAATAATAAAATAAGGCAATCTACAGGCTGAAAGAAAATATTCAAAACCCATAAATCATACAAAGGACATGAACTCAGAATAGATGAAAACCTTTTACAACTGAATAATAAGAGAACTAGCTCAATTAACTAACTGGCAAAAGGTTTGCTCAGCTACCTCACAAAAGAAGATATACAAATGGCCAATATGCACATGAAAAAAAGACACACAACATTATTAAAGGAATGCAGTTAGAATAACAAAGATGATTTTTTCCAAAAGGAGAAAAATCAATGTTAAACAAATAAATAAATCTGAAAAAAAAAACACACACACATACATGCACACAAAAGGAGATATGGGTGCACATTCGTTATAAAGTTAAAAATTTTTAAAAGATAATACCAAGTATTTACAAGGGAGTCCCATTTATCATTGCTGTAAAGTGGTGTCAATACTTAAAAAAATTTGGAGTTTCTTAAAAGTTACACATTCATATATCATATGATATATCATATGATATTTTATTCCAAGATGTGTCTCCACAAATAAAAAACACATATACACCTTAAAAAAAAAAACAAACAAAAAACAAACTTGTATGCAGGGGTGCCTGGGTGGCTCGGTCAATTAAGCAACGGATCTTTTATTTCAGCTCAACTCATGGTCTCAAGGATGTGAGATCAAGCCCCATGTTGCACTCCATGTTGAGTGTGGAACCTGCTGAGATTGTTCCTCTCCCTCTTCCTCTGCCCCTTCCCCACAAAAAGCTTGTGTGCAAATATTCATGCATCATCATTTGTATTAGGAAAAAAAAATCTTTTTTTTTGGTGCCAAGACTCAGATTGTATTAGGAAAATTTAAAACAAATCAATATTCATCAAAATGTACATAAATATACAAATTTTACATACCTAAAATGGAATAATAATCTGCATAATAATGAAGTATTGACTCAGAAAACTGCATGGATGAATCTCAAAAGTATTATGAACAATGAATATAACCAGGAAAAAATACATACATATATACATACATTTATATAAATTTTCAGGAAATTCAAGCTAATGTATAACAGCAAAAATCAAATAATTGTTTGCTTGATGACAAGGGTGGTTGTAGATCTAGGTTTCAACAGAGCAAAAGAAAAATTGGAGAATGATAGAAGTGTTTGTTTGATTGTTTTCATGGTTTCATAGTTCTTGAGTGTTTATGTCTGGTGTACACATATATATGTAAAAGTTGATAAAATAGCACACTTTTAATATGTGTAGCTTATTGTACAGCAAATATACATCAGCAAAGATACTTTAAAAGGCCTTGTTAATAAGTTGAAAAGGCAAGCCAGATAATAGATGAAACTTTGTAAAGCATGTATCTCATATATAAATTATTCTGGAATATACAAAGAGCTCAGACAATTCAATAACAAACAAAGAAGAAAAACACTCAATAAAAAAAAAAATGGGTAAGTATTTGAAAACTTACTCAAAGTAGATGCAAATCTAAGAAACTGATACACAAAAAGATGAACATGATCCTTAGTCACCAAAGAAATACAAATGAATTCTATAATGAGATACCTCAACACATATTAGAAAGACTAAAAGTAAAAGGACTGACAATGACAAGTATTAATGTGGATGTGGACCAAGTAGAACTATCATAAACAACTAATTGATAAACAGTTCAGCATTTTACTAGAAAGTTAAACACATGTTTAGTATTTTACCCTTCACTCCTTTGTATTTTCCTACAATGATACATGTCTACACAAAGGCTTGTATGCAAATGTTCACAGCAGTTGTATTCTTAATAGTCAAAAACAGAAAGACATCAATCTTCTGGGAACTAGAGTAAACATATTTTGGTATAACTATCAATTTATAAATTGGTAAAGAAATTGTGTTATACTCAGACAATAGAATAATATAGACAATAAAAGATAATAAAGACAAAAAAAGGATGCAGCCACTTTAATGAATCTCAAAAATTTTATATTAAGTGAAAGAAGCCAGACACAATAGGTTACATATTATATGATCTCACTTACATGAAATTTGGGGCAAGTCCATACTGATAGAATTAGTAGCCACTAATTCCCTGAAGCTGGGATGGTGGAATGCGGTTGAATTTAAAGGGGAAAGATTTTTGTGGTTACAGAAATATTACATATCTTTTGTGGTGGTGGTGATTATCTGACCATGTATTTGTAAAATCTATTTAATTGCACACTTAACTTGGAAAAAATTACTTATATAAAGTATAACTCAATATAGTGGATCAAAATGAAAACAAAATAATACAAAATAACTAAGTCCTAATGGCATAGCATTGTCAACAGTACACATTTAAAGTTTTGCACCAAGTCTAGATACATCTTCGGCTCTGTCATAAGATGCAGAAGAGATTTGGACATCAAATTGTATTATTAAATCAATGATAAGTAATGACTGGGCATGATGAGTAGGAAGTGATTAGCGTATGAGAAGCCTTAGTAAAATACATGGACCCCAGAGAATGGAATATAAGCTCCATCAATAGCTAGGAACCTGCAACATAACTAAAGTTTTTAGTAGTCCAATTATTAAGAGCACGTTGGAATATCCCCTATAAACTGGGAAAATTTCCTGAATTCTGCATCCCATGCCACAATGAGGTAAGCAAAATCCCTGGGAATATATGTGTCACAGCTAGGAATTTTGTTCCAGCCCATATATTAGTTGACATTGAAAGAATTTTACATCAGGCCCAGGCAGAAGTGAAAAGAGTCTTGTCGTCTGACCCAGGAGGTCCAATAAATCTCCTGTATGTCTAATACTATCCTGGCACCTGCTTCTCAGAAATACCTAAACTAATAGGGCATGACTCGTCTCACAGGAATTCTTTGCACAGGTATTTCCCATTGAGGCTTTCTCTGCCTAATTTTGATTTATTTCCTTTCTCCTTTGCAAGCTCTGGATCTGTACTACCATCTTCCATGATCATCTGACCCAACCAACCCTTTATATTTTAGAAGTTTTGCCCCTCATTATAGTGTTTGCACTCCCAACTCCATCTCAGCCTCTGCTTACTGGAATACCTGAACTGTAAAACATGTCCATACAAGATTCATGAATGAATGCTCAGAGCTGCTTAAGTCTTAATAACCCCAAAGTGGAAGCAAACAAAACGTAATGAATAACATATGCACAATAATGCAGATACATTTCAAGAATATTATGCTGATTGAAAGACTGAACATAGAACACCTACTGTAGGATTCCATTTATAATGATTTTTCTAAAAAAGAAAAATATAATCCATATAGGCACATAATCATTGGTGGCATGCAACCAGGCATAGGGTAGGGATTAACTGGAAAGTGCCACCCAGAATGTTTTGAAGAAATGGCAATGTTCTATCTATTAATTATGGTGATGGATGTATGAGTGCATGTATTTTTAAAAATTCATTAAACTATTCACTTAGAGTTTTATGATATGTAAATTGTACTTAAACTTTAAAGTGTATGTCAAGACAAACTGTAGTTCACAATGGCCATAAAAACATGCATGTATGCATGATACAATGGACCCTTGAAAAGCACAGGTTTGAAAGCAGATTCACTTATAAATGGAAGTTTTGTTATAAATGCAGTACAGTACTAAAATGTATTTTTTCTTCATCTTTCATAACATTTTCTTTCTCTTAGCTTACTTTATTGTAAAAATATGGTATATAATACATATACAGAATAGGTGCTAATTGACTATGTTATCGGTAAGGCTTTTAGTCAATTGTAGGCTATTAGTGGGTAAGTCTGTGCTGGAGTTAGAAGCTATATGCAGATTTTTGGCTCCATGAGGGGAAGATAGTGCCCCAAACCTTTCATTGTTCAAGGGTCAACTGTATATACATAAGCATATATATAAATAAATGGTTTATCTGCCCCCAATTCCTTAAAGATATACAATATGACAGAGATAAATTAACAGTTCTTGTCTGTTAATTATATATCAAGGACAAATCACTATCCTGGGCCCTTCACTTGCTTATTGCTTTAACAATCATATGGGGTAGGATATCATTCATATTTTTTTTTTAAAAGAAGCAGCTTAAACTCAGATAATCGCTTACATTGAAAATCCAAGATCACAACAGCAAGAACCAAAGAATGATTCAGATGTAGGTCAGCCTGACTGAAATCCTACATTTGCTCCATTGTAACCATACTATTGCTCTGTTACTCTCTAGAATTAGACATTCTCAAACCTGGTCAGTGCAATAAAAGTGAAAGGGTTCTATCCAGTGAGCACCATTACTAAAGTCTTTTAGAATTATTCTGAACCGGTGCCTTGAATCAGGCCACGCTTTTTAGTTAAAAGGTCACTTACCCAGCATCTCACATGTAATGGACACAGGAGTTGGAAGTACATAAGACTGATGGCTAGGAAAAAGTAGTTTTAGTATGTGTGCTGCCGAAGTGAGCACTAGGAAAAAGTAGTTTTAAAAGAGGGGCCCTTTCTCTTATTAAATGAAATATACAAAAATAAAAGAATTTCAAATTCTTGTTGAAAAGATATAGGATTCAAGAAGTATCTGTTACTGGAAATTATCTTTTCTATGGTTTTGGTGATCTGGAATATTAGCTATCTGCAAACATTTCTAATTACCCCCATATAAAATTAATCAATACAAATCTCATTATAAAGCTTGATTAATCACTATGTAAGCTTCCTTATTGTATTTGCCCCTCAGTTTCTTGAGAATCAGAAGCCATCAAATCCAGTGATTAAACAAGAAACATCCCAATAGCCAATATCTCTAACAGGAATTACAGTAGCCTTAAAAACCCAAGACTTACTGATTTTGTTCGAATATGATGGATATTGGAAGCTTCATTAATTCTTTAAAGGCCAGGGGAAAAATGTATTATTGCTTTTAGGTACATAGGAACTGAAAGTGTTCAAATACCAGTGAGCTTCAGAATATATATCAAGATAAAAATCAATGTCTTTCAGGTTAATCTTCATTATACATTTACAGTAGTGAGTGGTTTTCTAAGTGTGCCCCAAACCTTCCAATTCAGACTAAAAATCATTTTCTAGTCAACTCACTCATAAGAGTTAAATTATACAATGTATTGAATTTAGCTCTGAAATGAGAACACAGAATTGGTTGGAAGGCTGCCTTATCAGGAAAGATTAAAGGGAATACATATTTATAACTAAACTGAAGGGGGAATAGGTTAATTTGTACATATATTTGAAGAAAGCAAATGTCAGGGCAAAAGAGGAATTATTTATTTTTGTATTTATTTTTGTATGAGGTCTTATACAATTTTAAAATTAAATTAATTGCAAAATTGTACTCTGCATTCCCTAAAAGAGGACTTACACAGTTGGGAATGTCAGGGTGAAATATAGAAATGGGGATATTTGGTGAAATTTGAATGATAAGCTGTATGCAGTCCTTGTGGGGAAGTAGTAAAACTAAAATGGACTGACATCATTCTAAGAAATGTGTTGAACTTAATGAGTGGCAGAAACTGGGTGTTTTATGTTCTCATTGCTATTGTTTTCATGACAAGTTTTTGTGTGGGTGGAGAGGTGTAGGTCTTTCAAGAATTTCTGAAGATCTGTTCATGCTAGATTTTTAAAAATCTATTTGTTTTTTTAATTTTTTTAAAGATATTTTATTCTTAAGTAACCTTTTCACTCAATGTGGGACTCGAACTCACAACCCTAAGACCAGGAGCTGCATGTTCTATAGACTGGGTCAGCCAGGCACCCCTGTTCATTCTAGATTTTAAGATGCATCCTCCACAAAAACAAGAATAATATTAAGTTATTACTTAATATAATCCATGGATCATGGATGATCCATGATAGGTCATTTGAATTGTAGTAGCACTGCATTAATTAAACTATATTAAATACTTCAGCATAGAGAATTCCAATATTTGGGATTTAAATTAATTTCAAAATTGTACTCTGCATTCCCTAAAAAAGAGAAACAACAAACAAAAAAATAATATCACCACACCAACAACAGCAATAGTGATAACAATAGAAAAAATAATTCTAAATCCATTATGTCCAGGAATGTAAAATGTGAATTTGCACCTTCATTAAGCTCGGTTCATGGACCTCCCACAGAATGAGCCACACTGAACTCTATGCTAGTCTTGTATTAAAAATAAGTTTTTATATGGTACAATCTAAATACAAGCCAATGGTAGCATCTGGTGCTTGACCAAAGACATGCTTAAGGAATTTGGTAGGGTGACTTTGGTCTATGGAGAATTAAGCCCTACGTATTGACTTTACAACTTAAATCCTGTATGGGATACAACCATTCTATTCAAATTAACTCCTTTGATTCTCACACTATTATAAAGACACTTTAATTGACCCTATGAAAAAAAATGAATGAATACAGAAGTAATGTAACTTGCCCAAGACCAAAGATGTAAAGTGGGAAGTGGCAGACACCTTATCCAACAAACTCAAACATGTCTGCTGTCCACACCTGTCCTGTTATCTACTTCCCTGTAGTTCAACTGAGTGCTTTTAAAACTGTAGGGTGCATCGACATCATCTATAGGCAGTGGTGTAAATGACTTCCCAGCTCTGTACTCAGTAACGTTTCATTTATATCTTGAAATTGGCTGTGGTGTGAGTTTCTATGCCACTGAAATAGACAAATACTATAAATCAGGATCTTTTTCTTTTCTTAAAGAAAGATTTCTGGGACCCACCTCAAAGTTTCTGACTCAACAGGTATTGAATTGATTACAATAATTTGCACTTCTCACAGGTTTGCAGGTGATGCTGTTGCTGATGGTCTGAGACCAAACTTTGAGAACCACTAATATCACTCATATTTTCCTCCATTTGTTTATAGGTTTCTTAAAGAGGTTGAATAATACATTAAGGCAGTATGTATTTATAAAATTATATTTATCTTGGCTTTTAATTAGACCAAATGATGTTAAATTAATCTTTCATCAAACTTTAGGAGAATATAGATAACTAAACTAGTAAAGGGGAAAATATAAAACTTTATGTATTTATTTATTTTAGAGAGGGAAAGAGAGGGGCAGGGGGAAGGTGCAATGGAAGAGGGAGAGAGAATCTTAAGCAGGTTCCATGTCCAGTTTGGAGCCCACTGAGGGGCTTGATCTCACAACCCTGAGACCATGACCAGATCTGAAATCAAGAGTGAGACCCTTAACTGACTAAGCCACCCAGGTACCCCCCAAAATATAAATTAAAACTTTATTAATGGCATGGGGAAAAATCAAATACAGCTTTATTAGGTGATTAGGTTGCTTAGTTAGGTGAAACATACAGTCTCTTTTTTAATGTAACAATTTTTATATATTTAAATTGGACTAAGCATTTACTTAATACTGGAAAAAAATATCATGTATCTTTCTATAGACTGGAAAAAACATGGCAAGTTAATACCTGCACTTACACACTAGTTCCTAAGAGTTGTAAGAGAAATAAAGTTAATATATAGTCTCAGCAGTTTTAATACCCATAAGAATTACATTCTTCTTTTAAAAAGATTTTATTTCTTTATTTGAAAGAGAGAGAACAAGCAGTGAGAGGCACAGATGGAGAGAAAGAAGCAGACTTCCCGCAGAGCAGGAAGCCCAATGTGGAGCTCAAACCCAGGATCCTGAGTTCATGACCTGAGCTAAACACAGACGTTTAACTGCCTGAGCCACCCAGGTGCCCCTTAAGAGTTACATTCCTGAGTGTATATATAAGGTTACTGTACTTATTTGTTTCAATTTTAATTCTTCCAAATTTCAGTGATTCATTCCCATACAATGTTCTTAAGACTATCCTTAAATTATTTTTCTCAAAATTATTTATTTATAACAAAAGTCAAAAGAGGGGAAATCTAGTGGTGTGAATGATATTAAAGTATAATAAAAATTAAGTGTTAAACATCTGAGTGAATTTACAAATATATTTTTAAAAATGTAATTATTTATAACTGTCATTAAAATTTTGGATCAATTTTTTTTTTTTTTTACTATTGCTTGAAGATAACAATATATTGAATACAATTGGAAGCATCTTAATTTAAAGGAGTAACTCTCTAAGAAAATATTTGGAAATTTAAAAAATTATAAAATGGCAACTTACATTGCATTTATGAAACTATAAACAGAAACTCTACTGGCCCTGTTCCCTAGGTTGGAATGCACACAGGATGCTTGGTTCTCTAGATAGATAGATTGAATTAGATAGATAGATAAATAGATAAATAGATAATAAATAGATGATAGATATAAAAATAGAGATAGAGATATAGAAGTATAGGTATAAAGATACAAATTTATCTATTTCATACCTGTATCTCTACACTTACACCTACACACACATACATATATGTAATATATACAGATACAGAGAGAGAGGATGTCTGAGAGAGTGTGTATCTTTAAAAGCCAAAATATTTAGGAAAAAGTTTTTTATCCTGTCTTCTGTGCATTATGACTACCCTATTGCTAAACTCAAACGTAGTAATAGTGTGCTCACAAGCAGTACACAATATGCTGGCAAACATGGTGGCCCTGTTGTGTATTTGTGTCTTAGGTACAACTACTGGAACTGGTCCTAGAAGAGAGTTTATGATTGTTAAAGCTCCATGTGTGTCAAATACATTTTCATTCTTAAACTTAGCTCTGTCATTCTCAGAGGCACAAGATGCTGAACATCATACACCTGTCTTGGATCCATGCTTATTGTTACATTATAGATACATTAGCTATATCCTTATGACCACAAGTCTTAGGTCATTGGGATGTTGGAACTATGGTCTAGCTTGGGATTTACATACTCCTACTGCCTAATTGTTTTGTTCTTGATTAGTAAGTTTTATAGAATTTGTTTTTCCAGGGCTGTTAAGTGAATCATTCCTTTTACAAATAGTGCATCTTCAGGTAACTTGATGAACTATGTCAAGACTTCACGGTCAAATCATGTATAATGCTTCTTTGAGCTTCGCCAATCACCTGCATTGAAAGGCATCATTAAACAGTTAAGCTTCTTTTGGTGATAAGAGAGGAATAAAATATCTTAGCGCTTGGTTCCAAATGTACAACAGGATATGAGTTGGAAAGGGAGGCAGACTCATGCTTTTTGGCTCCAGATCTCTTCATTGCTGGCTGCTGTGAAAGATGTATGTTTTCAGCAGGCAGAAATTGACAGGAATACATAAGCTGTTTGGCAAACAGGTTTGCCTTTGGCCTTTTCCAGCTGATGTACCAAGATGATGAAAGGCCCCCAATAAATTAATGATCTTTTAAAATTTTATTTCTTTCTCACCTTAAAGTCAATGAAAATATAGGGAGGACTGAAAAAGAGATTCAAAAATGGAAACAACAACAAAAAGGGATAGTTCAGAGAACAAGAAGAGCATTGAAGCAAATTAATTTCTACCTGTTACACTGGAAAAATAACTCAACCCTTACTTACTAAATGTTGGCCATTGAGCTGACAGCTTGAATACAGACCTTTTGTTCAAATGGAGAGACAGGACATATTAGCAAGCACTTGTAATATGATGAACACTGTATTAAAAGCATGAACAACAAGAAAAAGGAGTGCCTTGAACCTGCTTAGTTCCTTAGTTCCTCTTTTTACCTGCTTTGCTCTGTATCTTTCTTTGGTAAGACATTTCCCCCCCCTAGTTTTTACCATTTATTGAATGGTAAAATGACTCTCTATGTCATGATGGCCACAAACTTCCCAACTCTACTACTCTTTCCAGTACATTTTGGAGGGGGGGAAAAAAAAAACCTCATAATCTAAAAATCCATAACAATAAAACAATGTTGGAAATTGCCATGAAAACACAAGGTGAATGAAAAAAAATACCATCTTTTCTAAAAGTCAATAAGACAGGACAATAAGATCACAAAAGAGTAAAAATGAATCAAATTCATCAAATTATGTATATTAAGTGTTCAGCTTTTTGTATGCTAATCATAACTAATTTGAGGGTTTTATAAAAAGAATCATGCCAAAGAAAATCATGATTTTTGGCTCAATCTTGATTTAAGACTATTAACAAAAATTTGCTTGCAATGCATGTAGTCTGCTATATACAATAGATGATTTTATATAAACATTTAAAAACCAATATATTTTGTATTTATGATTCAGAAGCACCTTTAAACATTTTTTTTTTTAAGATTTTATTCATTTATTTGACAGAGAGAGATCACAAGTAGGCAGAGAGGCAGGCAGAGAGAGAGGAGGAAGCAGGCTCCCTGCTGAGCAGAGAGCCCGATGTGGGGCTCGATCCCAGGACTCTTGAGATCATGACCTGAGCCGAAGGTAGCAGCTTAACCCACTGAGCCACTCAGGCGCCCCACCTTTAAACATTTTTAAGTAGCAGAAACATACATAATAGTTCTAAGTAGAAATATTCCCTGCAAAATATCCTGTGTTTTTACTGCAAAGACACACAAATAACAGTCTCAGCTTATTAAAAAAATGTCAAAGTGTTTTTTTGTATATTATGAGTATGTTTGGGGGAGTGAGGAAAGAATAACAGCTTTCCTTTTGGTCTAAAATACTCAACACTTTAAAAAACAAAATAAATAAAACACTCAACATTTTGAAGTCATGAAACTGAGAAGGTAGCAGCCTCTAGAGGAGTCAGAATCCCTAGAGAAGGGAAATCCAGCACGTAAGCACACCTGGGTTTTGCCCTCCACTCCACTTCAAAAGACAGAGATATTTCAGAAGCATAAACATGTGGTAGTAGGAATGATGTTTTTATCTTAGTAAGTGGAATGAATGGTAATTTCTATAATGTTTTGAAATTTCAGACATAAGAGTCTCTGGGGGCTTCTGGATGGCTCAGTGGGTTAAGCCTCCACCTTTGGCTCAGGTCATGATCTCAGGGTTCTGGGATCGAGCCCCACATCAGGCTCTCTGCTCAGGGAGGAGCCTGCTTTCCTCTCTCTCTCTCTGCCTGACTCTCTGGTTACTTGTGATCTCTCTCTCTGTCAAATAAATAAAATCTTAAGGGGAAAAAAAAAAAAAAAAGAGCCTCTGAATCGAAACCCACGAAGCTGCAGGCCGTGTTAGGGGTGTGAGGGTAACATCTGGATCCGCCATCCTGTGTGCCCCGTAAGCAGGATGTGTGGAAGATGTGGGCAGCCTGCTGACCGGCTGTCAATGATGTTGTGGATTTGAATGTAGTTCCCTTTCTACCATTAATTATAATCACAGTTGCACCCTTTTTCTTGTTACAATAATCTCATCGGAGGCTTTTCATTAACACCTTATTCTTCCAAACACATTTGGGGCACAGCATATTGTCTTCCAGGTGCAGAGGGGAAGGAACACATGGAAAATCACAGGCAAGAAGCAAGAAGGGTACACCCACTCTCCTCTGTTTTTCAGGCACCCACACTAGTCCTGCGTGAAATTGCAGGTGAACCCAGTGCTTTTTCTCTGCAGGGACTGTGCACTGCCTGAGCCCATAGGCTTCCTGTGCTGATTCCCCTGTCTCTATCTTCCCCATCCTGGTTGCAATTCTGGACCTGGAAGCAAAAGCAGCTTCTGGAGCTGAAGCTGTCACAACAGTATCAACTCTCTTTAGGAGATCATTAGACCCAACAAGGACAGACACCCTCCATCCTCAGGGGGAGCAGCCACTTCCTGAAGGTATCTCCATCAGAAGATACCCTTTTCCCCCAGAAACTTTCCAGGGACATTTCCCCATTATCTATCTTTGAACTCCTTTGTGACCCTGTGACAATCCTGGCCTCCTTTGCAATGACAGGAATGTTCATTTTTCGATCAGGGTAAGCATATTTGCAGAGTCATTTAACTGCATCTCATTTCTGGTCTGTGGTGCTTCGGTTCTTGGTACCAGAGCAAAAGATGTCTCGGTGAAGCAGATTGGCTGGTAGTAGTTTGGAAGGTACTAGAGGAATCAGTATCTTCTTCTGAAGCCTCACTCTTCGATTGCCTTATGTTGTCCTTTCTGAATAGGAAGTTTTGTCTTTCATAGATCTTTTCCTTCTGGTCCCATTCTCTAAGGTTGTTAACTTTGGTGTACTAGAAGCCTGCTGTTTCTCTTTTACTTTTCCTGACACAAGTTGGGGTTTGCAAGTTAGATGTTCTTCCCATGACTTCTTTTTGTGGAGTTCTTTTTGTCTTTTGCTTTCTTCATATCCAAAGAGAAGTCAAAGTTGTCAAAAAGGAAATTCTTACTTCTGAAATGTGGGCAAGACATTTCTTATCTCTGTCCCACTGAATGGTGACTAGAAGGGAACATAAAACTCTAAGTGTAGTTGAGTGAAATACTTACCTCTATTCTGTACTCTAAGAATTGGTACAGAATAGTCATCAAATTAAACACCCACACTGGTCAGAAAGAAAATAAGTAAAATGAAATGGGTATACATTGATGGGCAGTACTGCTCAAATGGAGAATATATGTGCCCATCTGAACAAGTTGAAACTGGAAAAGAAAAAAAAAAAGTGTTCCTATAGTCCAGAAGCAGGAGATAAACATGTACCAAAACAAGCAAAAAAGGACAGTTTTCAATTAAGTCTCACGTGAATCTTACAGAATAAATTATGTAGGAAGAGACAGAACTGACTGAATAGTCATGAAAGGTGTCATAACAGAGGTAGAACTTTGTTCAACTTTGACAGATCAGTATCTAGAAGGTTAGAGAGGAATGGGATATTTTTATGTGAAAGCCGTGGCAGATATTGTGCATTAATGCAGGTATTAGACTATTCAGCATTTTTGTTTTATTTTGTTTTGTTTTTTTCCCCCAGAGGAGTTTGAGTAGATTAGACAGTAAGGTCCAGATAAAGTAGCTTGAAATGAGCGAAAAATATACATTAGGTGGAACTTTTATTGAAAGTATCAATATAAAATTTAAATTATTGGGAAATATTGAGGATGTGGGAGATTGGTGTAATGTAGTTTTATAAAAGTAACAACTTAGATATAAAAATGTATTATTTGACCAGGTATTCTCCTTATATTAAATTAAATATTGAATTAAATATCTTTTTCAAAAAAATCAAAGCCAGTTAAAGAGATTTAGTATTCTATTATTCTGTACATGGCTATTATTACAGGCATGAGAGGGCTTGAGCTATGGTAGAAAATGGCTCGAAGAAAGTTCTACCTCAAAGAAAGGAACTGGAGTAGAAACACTTAAAACTATTTTAGATCTCCAAATGCATGACTTTTGTTCTTTTGCATGGAAATATGTATTATATATGCATAGCCCATATTTCTTCCATATATAATGGGGATTTCCATCTTCTAAAATTAAAAGTTAGAAATGGACCATTGATATGCATTTAAAAAGGTAGAATTATATACAGTAAAAAACTGACATATAAAATGTGTTCCACTAATGTGATCTCCTGTTAAATGTTTCATGATCAAGATTTTAGAGATATATTTAGAAATCTTTGTTAAAGGAAAATTAAAAATTCACAAATAACTTTCTTGGTCATATTTCCAATTTTAGTCAGTTTGTCAAAATAACTTATTCAGCAAATTGGCCTCCAACATTGGAAGAGCTGCCAAATTCACTGTATTTAATTTATATGAAAGAAAATTATATTTTTAAAAATTATGGTCCTCCTTTTCTAGTGCCACGCTCAGAAGTTAAAGTATAAATAGTCTCAGATTTACTGATTTACTACTATCCAGATGTATTTTTTTTCCCCAAACCTGGTCACTGCTGTTGCTGATTAAATGAAAAACAAGTAAATTATATTAATTAGGAATCAACACTAATGGAAGGGATACACTAGAATCTAAAATTGTAAATTCAAGGGCAAATGCTTGCAGAGGTTCAATTTAATGAAAGACTTAAGAGTCAAGAAATGAATCCATTCTGAATGTTGATTACACAGCTCTATCTCTATTATTACCACCTGGTCCACAAATCAGTATTATCAGCCTCACCTGGACTATGCAAATAGCTCCTTAAAAGTTCTGATGGTTGCCTTATTTGTTCTTCTGCCATCCATTTCCTACCCAGCTGTGCTCCAGCCACAGGACTTTCCATTACTTCAACATGCAAATCTCCTTTGGGCAGACTGTCTGCAAGTCCTTTGCTGGGGTGCCCTGCTATCCGCTCTTAGCCTTGGTTGCTTCTTGTCATCTGGTCTCTGCTCATAGGTAAACACCTCGGCAAGCCGTACTTACCATTCTGTTTAAATTGTTCCTAATCTAATTCACACTCTGTCACACTGTTCATAATCCTTGTAAGATTTAATTTTTTAAGTAGATCTTTTTTATTCAGAAAAAGAAAAAAAAAACCACAAAATACAAAATGTTTTCCAACTGCACACAGGAGTATGGGTAGGGAGGAGGTATCTGTTCATCCAGCCCCAGCCCATGTGGTTTTGGCAGCAATAAGGGATTTGGGTAATGCCTCCCCCCAAAAAATGTGTATGTATGTGTGTGGGAAGGAGAGGGGTGCAAAAGCAATGGGGAGTCATGGGGGGAAAGGGACAGATGAGGTCAGCACTGAGAATGTCTAGATGGGAAGTCATTTTATAAGATTTCTTGTTCATACCACCCTGGATATCTTCTTTGCCCATCAGCAGGACTCCTGTCTTGGTGGGCATGGTGACAGTGATGCTGAAAGTGGGAACTCCTCCCATGTTCTTGGTATGAAGATCCTTGGTCAGTTCTCCATCCTGTAGCAGTGAGTCCCAGACTGCAGAACATTTTTGGCTCCCAAATCAACCCATGCATGAAAAAACTTGGTCTTTGCCTACTGGGACACCAACCTCAGAGGGCATGACGCTAATGAAGGTTTTTCTGGGGATGGCGGTTCACATGGAGGGCAAGTCTTCTAGCCCACGATGATCACGTCTTGACAGTGTCCTTTGCCCTGAGGTTGTGAATGTAGACTTTCCACCAGGTGGGTGGGTGCTGCTGGGGACCCAGGCTCACCTGGGTGAAGCAGGCTGCGGATGGGGGAGGGGGAGAGCTGGGGGCACGCACTGCCCTGGGGTGGGGGCACATTGCCCTGGAGACTGTGCCTCTGCCCTCTGTACAGCCAGTCCCCTTCCCAACAATTCTTTATGTCTGCTTTCCCTTGAGTAAATATAAGCTACATGAGGGCAGACTTTTTTCCCTGTATTATTCACTGTTATGGTTACAGAGTTGAGTAAGTTACTGGCATATTAGTAGACTCTCAAAAACATTTTTTAAATACAAGAATAAACTTTTGGAACAAAATCATAGGAAAGTGAGTTTTCTGTGAGATTTAGGAGTTTACTATTTCTGAGAATTATTAATCAAAATCTTAAATTTAGAAGATACAAAACACAACTAAAGCTCTCTTTCATCACTGCTTTGACCTTAGGATGTGCAGAAGCATAAAAAAATATTAATAATGGTGATTATCATTAACACATCAAATGACTTAAAACATAATTGGAGTGTTATGAATAGGCTTAAATAAGAATTAAATCATTTTTCATGTTTTAAAATATCTGTGTATATCTAGAATCCTGATAACCATAAAAAGAGTAAAATGCTCTCTTTCATTTTTTTAAAAAATATCTATTTGTATAATTAAATGTCATTTTCCTATTTGTATGCTTAGTTTTATTTGGGTATATAATATAGTGACCCTTATTCATTTGATTACATATTTCCTATTTAAGTAAGCTGTTTTAGAAAATCTATTTTAAATGACTTAAGAATATCTAAAATATCTAATACAATGAATATAATTAATATTTATTTGTTAAGTCAAATAAATATCAGGCACTTTTGTGAGAACATCTCTACTCTTTTTTCTTTTCTTTCCTTCTTTCTTTCTTTTTTTTTTTAATGCTCCATTTTTGACAATTTGTTAAAAACCAGAACGTGAGCAGATACTTTTAGGAAGGACAACAAGACTAGAAGATCTGTATTGATGCTGCAAGTGATATAAAATATGTTTTTTTGATGAGACCTGGAAATTTTAAAACTCTGTACCCCCAACCCCAAATGTTTATAACCAAATAGTTATCTACATAATGCTTATAGCTCTCTCCATTTTTCAGTTCACAATTTTAAACACAGTGATGAAGTATATTGAACACTAGCATTTTTAGAGCATAAAGAAATAGGGATTATTTGTTTTAGCAGGGACTAATTTTTAAGACTCTAAATTCTCTCAAAGTTGGGGATGCCAGGAACTTCAAAGATACTGTCAGTACCCAATATCAACATATATCCCATGTGTGTTCAATAGAATACCCTCTACTTGCTTTTAATAAAACCTATAGAAAATCTCTCCAATGTCTATTTTGCATTTGATATGCTTTCTCAACATTAGCTCATTAGCCTTTCTGACAAGTTAAAGAAAAGTGAGTCTATTCTCAGTACAAAAATGCATACTAGGGTGGAGGAGTAGCAGACTGAAATGACATCAGATCCCAGGAGTTCAGCTAGATAGGTATCAAACCATTCCAAACACCTACAAACTCAACAGAAGATAGAGGAGAAGAAGAGCAGCAACTCTAGGGACAGAAAATAAACCACTTTCTGAAAGGTAGAATGTGTGGAGAGGTGACTCTGAAGCCACAGGAAAATAGACCATGGGGGGAGGGGCCAGCTCCTGGCAAGCAGTGGAGCAGTGGAACACAAAATCAAGGACTTCTAGAAGTCTGCTCCACTGAGGGATACTGCTCCAGAGGCTAATCAGGGGTGGAGCGCTTGCAGGGATCTGGTCTCAGATCCCATGGGGTCACAGAAAGATAGAGGGTATGAGGGTGGCAGAGCTGCCAGGTATCAGACTGGGGAAGCCAGCCACAGAGATGGAGCCAAAGAGTGAGCTTTCAGTTCGGCACTACCTTAAACCATGATCTAAGGCACAGTTAGTCTACTGCTCTTCAGACAGGGATCCCAAAAGTGGCAGATCCAGGGAGACTCACCTCCCTTCCCTGGGGGGAGTGCCACAGGAGTGCACTGCAGGAATCTGCCAGGTTTGGAGATTCCAAAAGGTTGCCACGTGCCAGCAATAGAAATGCTTGGTCACAGACCGGGTGAGCTTGGAGTGGGGCTGGAGACCAGGAAGATAGGAGTGATTGACTGCTTATCTCTGAGGGTGCACTGAGTAGTGGGGCCCTGAGCTCTTGGCAACTCTGGCTGGAGATTGGGAGGCCATCATTTTCATTCCCATCCTCCAAAGCAGTAGCAAAAGCATTCAGGGAACAAAAACTCCTGAGAGTAAACCAGAGAAGATTACTTAGCCCAGCCCCTGGCAAGGGTGGTACAATTCCACCTTGGACAGACATTTGAGAATTACTGCAACAGAAGTTGAGAATCACTCCCCCAGAAGATCAGCAAGAATATCTAGCCAAGAACAAGCTCACTGATCAAGAGGAACAGCAGAATTCAAGAGCTAGGGGAAAGCAACACATAGAATTCATGGCTTTTTCCACATCATCTTTTAGTCTTGCAAAGTTATTTTTTTGTTTTATTTTTTTCTTATTCTATTTTTTAAAACTTTTCCTCTTTTAACATTTTAACTAGTTTAACATTTTTAACTAGTTTATCTTAACAACACCTTGCTAAAAACAAATAAAACAAAAAACAAAAAAAACCACTTTTTTACAAATTTTTTTTTAAGATTTTACTTATTTATTTGACAGAGAGAAATCACAAGTAGACCGAGAGGCAGGCAGAGAGAGAGGAAGGGAAGCAGGCTCCCTGCTAAGCAGAGAGCCCAATGTGGGACTCGATCCCAGGACCCCGAGATCATGACCTGAGCCGAAGGCAGCGGCTTAACCCACTGAGCCACCCAGGCTCCCCAAAAAACCCACTTTTTTAACCTTCATTGTTATAGTCATATTTTATCCCCTCATTGTATTTAACCTTAGTTTTTGTATACATATAGGTATTTTTGTTTCTAAAAAATTGGGATATAATTTCTTCTACTAGATCAAAATATACCCTAATCTAGCACATGACTTTGTTCTAGTCTCCAGCATGAGTACATTCCCTTCTCTTTTTTCTTTTCTTTTTCCAACCAACTTATCTTATCAATTCATTTTTAAAATTTTTAAAAAATTTTCATCCTTACAGTCATATTCCATCCCTTCACGTTAACCCTTATTTTTGTATATATATATAAGTTTTTCTTTCTTTAAAATTTTGGGAGGTATTTTCTTCTAAGAGACCAAAATACACCCAAAATGAAATGGGGGGATCTGTTCTATTATATATATATATATATATATACATATATATATATATATGTATATATATATATATATATATCTTCTGATTTGGTTAGTGTACATCTAATAGATATATATATATCTCTTCTGATTTGGCTAGTGTACATTTTTCTGGGGTCTTTGCCACCCTTTTCATATTTTATTCCCTCATTCATATATTCTTATCTGGATAAAATGACAAGGCAGAAACACTCACCACAAAAAAAAAAAAAAAACACAAGAGGCAGTACTGATGGCTAGGGACTTAATCAATATGGACATTGGTAATATGTCAGAACTGGAGTTCAGAATGATGATTCTCAAGGTGTTAGCTGGGTTTAAAAAAGGCATGGAAGATACTAGAGAAACCCTTTCTGGAGAAATAAAATCCCTTTTGGGAAAAATAAACAAAATAAAATCTAACCAAGATGAAATTATAAAAAAAAAAACTATTAATGAGGTGCAATCAATAATGGAGCCTCCTACTGCTAGGATTAATAAGGCAGAAGAAAGAATTAGTGATATAGAAGACCAGATGAAGGAGAATAAAAAGCTGAGCAAAAGAGAGACAAACAACTACTGGACCATGAAGTGATAATTCAAGAGATAAGTGATACCATAAAACAAAATAATATTAGAATAATTGAGATTCCAGAAGAAGAAAGAGAGAAGGGGCAGAAGGTATATTGGAGTGAATTATAGTAGAGAATTTCCCTAATATGGCAAAGGAAATAAGCTTCAAAATCCAGGAGGCACAGAGAACCCCCCTCAAAATCAATAAAAATAGGTCCACACCCCATCGTCTAATAATAAAGCTTATAATTCTTAGTGACAAAGAGAAAATCCTGAAAGCAACTTGGGACAAGAAGCTGTAACATACAATGGTAGAAATATTTGATTGTCAGCAGACTTATCCACAGAGACCTGGAAGGTCAGAAAAAAACTGGCATGATATATTCAGAGCACTAAATGAGAAAAATATGCAGTCAAGAATACTATATCCAGCTAGGCTATCATTGAAAATAGAAGGAGAGATAAAAAGCTTCCACAAACAAAAATTAAAAGAATTTGCAAACACCAAACAGTCCTACAGGAAATCCTTGAGGAGAACACAAGCAGCAACCTCTTTGACCTCAGCCACAATTTCTTCCTAGAAATGTCACCAAAGGCAAGGCAAGCAAGGGCAAAATGATCTATTGGGACTTCATCAAGATCAAAAGCTTTTGCACAGCAAAGGAAACCATCAACAAAACCTAAAGACAACTGACAGAATGGGAGAAGATTACTTGCAAAGAACATATCAGATAAAGGGCCAGTATCCAAAATCCATAAAGCACTTCTCAAACTCAACACCCAAAGAACAAATAGTCCAATCAAGAAATGGGCAGGACATGAACAGGCATTTCTGCAAAGAAGACATCCAGATGGCCAACAGATACATGAAAAATTGTTCAACATCACTTGGCATCAGGGAAATACAAATCAAAACCACAATGAGTTACCACCTCATACCAGTTAGAATGGCTAAAATTAACAAGTCAGGAAACAACAGATGTTGGAGAGGATCTGGAAAAAGGGGAACCCTTCTACACTGTTGGTAAGAATGCAAGCTGGTGCAACCACTCTGGAAAACATTATGGAGGTTCCTCAAAAAGTTGAAGATAGAGCTACCCTACAACCCAGCAATCGCACTACTGGGTATTTACCCTAAAGATATAAGATAAAACAAAAATTAAAATGTAGTGATCTGAAGGGGCACATGCACCCGAGGGTTTATAGCAGCAATGTCCAGAATAGTCAAACTATGGAAAGAACCTAGATGTCCATCAATAGATGAATGGATAAAGAAGAGTGGTATATGTACATATGATGGAATACTATGCAGCCATCAAAATAAATGAAATCTTGCCATTTGTAATGATGTGGATGGAACTGGAGGGTATTATGCTGAGCAAAATAAGTCAATCAGAGAAAGTCAATTATCATATGAACTCCCTGATATGAGGAATTTGAGAGGCAGAGTTGGGCATTTAGGGGGTAAGGAAGGAAAAAATGAAACAAGATGGGATCAGGAGGGAGACAAACCATTAGAGACACTTAATCTTACAAGACAAAGTAAGGGTTCTTGGGAGAGGGGGATGTGGAGAGGGTGATTGGGTTATGGACATTGGGAGGGTATGTGATATGGTGAGTGCTGTGAAGTGTGTAAACCTGACAATTCACAAGCCTGTACCCCTGGAGAAAATAACACATTATATGTTAATAAAAGTAATTAATAAAGAAATGCTCAGTAAAAATTTAGAATTACATTGTCATTAAAAGGGACACCTGGGTGGCTCAGCCATTGAGTGACTGCCTGCAGCTCAGGTTGTGATCCTAGAGTCCTGGGATCGAGCCCTACATCAAGCTTCCTAGGTGAGGAGTCTGCTTTTCCCTCAGACCCTTTCCCCTCTTGTGTTCTCACTCTTTTTCTCTCTCTCTAATAAATGAATAAAATATTTTTAAAAAGTTATAGAAATCATGATAATGTTGAGTAATATTATGGATGGCAAAGTTAGGAATATAGATCAGACACTATTTTTTTTTCTCTTCTCCATCCTATACTAATATTGCCAAAATTATCAAGATTTTATTTTGGTAGAAATCCTTCTTTCTACACATTGACAAATAAATGGAAAACTTTGAAAAGATGGAGAAGTAGTTAGGAATCCTTCCCCTCCACCATCAAACTTTCTCTCCCTCCAATTATTTTTGCTTTCTTTCTTTTCACCAGCTTAACAACACTTATCTGAGAATCAATATAGTAAGATTAAGTTGATTATGAGTTGATACTGGGGAGCCTGAGCATTTCAGTTGGTTAAGTGTCTTGACTCTTGATTTTGGCTCAGGTCATGATCTCAGAGTCCTTAGATGAGGCCCCAGTTAGCACTCTATGCTGGGCATGGAACTTGCTTAAGATTCTCTCTTTTGCCTGCTTTCTACCCTTCCCTCCCTTCTCCTCAGGCACACACTCTCTCTCTCTTAAAAAAACAAAAACAAAACAAGAGGCAGTACCTAAGGCTAGGGACCTAATCAATACAGACATTGGTAATATGTCAGATCTAGAGTTCAGAATGACAATTCTCAAGGTTCTAGCCGGGCTCGAAAAAGGCATGGAAGATGTTAGAGAAACCCTCTCGAGAGATATAAAAGCCCTTTCTGGAGAAATAAAAGAACTAAAATCTAACCAAGTTGAAATAAAAAAAGCTATTAATGAGGTGCAATCAAAAATGGAGGCTCCCACTGCTAGGATAAATGAGGCAGAAGAAAGAATTAGTGATATAGAAGACCAAATGACAGAGAATAAAGAAGCTGAGCAAAAGAGGGACAAACAGCTACTGGACCACGAGGGGAGAATTTGAGAGATAAGTGACACCATA